>NC_083768.1:29751479-30123979 GCF_963514075.1 Conger conger
GGATTCAGTTATGCCTTTAAATGAACAGTCGGTAGTTACTCATCTGATCCCCTAGTTTATCTGTGACGCTGGTGCCAGCGCAGACCCGTTCCTGGTTAATGTGAAGATAGTGACGAGTAGACAGTGCGGCGTCCGGCTCCTTTCCTCCGAGTCAACCCATAACAGTCACTGTCAAAGAAACACACATCATGGCAGCAGAGCCTAAAACACCTCATTTGTCTCGTCGACAGGCATCGCCCGTCCTGTGTATTCAATTGTTTTGCATATCTCGTTGTTGGAGCACAGGGTGTGCTGAAAAAAAAAACAACAACCTACAAACAACAGAGCTATTATAGCCTTTATAGGCCTATTATATATATTGCTATGATTGATATATAACTGATCTAACTTAATCATTTAATATACAAGCTTACATATTTGTCACATAATTGTCTACTAATTAGATCATACACCATAAGCAAAATGCCGAATAAACTGCCATGGTAGCCTACATGAAGGTTGTAAATGTCAACATTTTTTTTTTTAATTCGTAAAATGCAATTTGAGTGAAGGACAAATGGCTCTGCAATATAGTTATCATCTAGCTGCTTGAAATAAAATAAGGAATGTAGGCATATAATATTTTACAACTCTAAAAACAAACGTAAATAATTGGACATGGTTTAAACAGATATAAGAATAACAAGACAAACATTGGACAGATATTGTAGTCGTCTTGACCCAAGGAAAAATTTGCATTGCTTTCTCGCTACAAGACTGTACCTTGGTTTCTACTCCAAAATAAAACGCAGCGACTGCTGAGGTGTTGTCAGTGAATGATTTAATTGGCACCTTCTCGCTGTTAATTATTGTTTCTAAGCAACGCATTTTATAACTGAATGTATCGTCACTTAAGAAACAAAGGAAATCCCTTTTAAGTACAAGATGCGTGCTGAGTGTTTGGTATTCTGTAGGTAGGAGCCCTTAATCCAATATCAAGGTGCTTAACTAAAGTAAACTAATTAGCGACCAGCCTTGATTAGCATGGCCGATCTGAAGAAAACGAGCCCTTTCATTACAAATGTCAATCGAAAACAAGGCCGTGATTAAATCCGCATTGAGATACATAACATAATACTGACAACATCATCATGAAACAATGTTCATTCTTTTAAAATCATCTGGCCTTACAACTACGCTGTACAATTTTCAATCGGCAAACGGCAGACGGAATGTCCATCGACGGATAATTATTTAAATGCATAGGCGTAATACTTTATGAAGAGGCAGAATTTTAATATATTTTCCGAATATATAATTCGTTAAACGCATAACGCCAATCGGATTTTTCTGAATATTGTTAATAGCAGTGCTTTCCAAAACAGTCAGCGTAGGCTATTCTACAATAACAGCAAGGATTTCTCAGGATATTCTCGTCATTCGTTTAAATTAGCAAAAGCTTTTATTGCTTAACTTATCCGTCAGCGTCAAGGTTAAAAATAATTATTATAACAATAACAACAAAAACTGTAACAACCATAATAATAATAATTATCATCATCATCACACAATAATCAACAATAATCACAACGTTCAGAAACAAATATTGCAATGGTAATGGCAATATGATCATATTATTATTATTATTATTATTATTATTATTATTATTATTATTATTATTATTATTATTATAATAGGATTACTAGTAGGAGTACTAGTATGGGTATTATTATTATTACTATTATTATTGTTGTTGTTGCTGTTGTTGTAGAAGCACTAGTAGTAATACTGTTCTATATCCTAGAACAGGTTTTCGCATTTTAAAGCTTACCAATCCACCCTTATCTTTATCTTCTGATAAAGCTCCATTCATTCGTGCTAGTCTAGATAGGACAAGATTCCGTTATTGATTAGTCTGAGAATGCAGTTGTCAGTGGAATTGCTATGATCAACACAGATATAATTTATACATCCAATATATTAAGTCCACCACATATCCATGTTTCTTACACAAGACATTTACAACGAATAGCTAAGATGATCTGCCTAGTTTACTTTAATAGAATCTAGTTCGTGGATAGCCTCAGATTGTCTTTTAACTAACAGTTACTTGAAAAAAAAGAATGTCTAGGCTATCACTCCCATTACATGATTAAATTAGCCAACAACCTTTTCATTTTTCTAAATAGCACTAATGTTTATAAACGCGTGGTTTATATGATATGTAATTTGCATATTTTAGACATTTTGGGGGGTAATGATCAAGCTTCGCTTTCTACTTTGATTGATTGTCGAGGCTAGCACCCCCGTCGAGTCGATGTTTGCTCAACTTGAATCCAATCAGAAAACGGCCTGCAGTTTCTAACTACAGCTACAAGAGGCGCCTCCTCTCTTAAACTTCGTCACGAACGCACCAACCCTTTCATTCTTTATCCTCTCAGAGACCAGCTACAACTTACGGTGGAATATCTCAACCAGCGGCTGATGGCACATTACCAATAGGTCTGAAGTGGGTTCCTTATATTATTTAAGTTTCTCGTGACATTCCTCTTCTCGCCGAGAGTAAAACATCTGGTTCGGGGTTCTCAAACGCGCCAGCTGCAAAGAAGCTAAATCATTTTGGGTATTGTTTTGTCATGGCTATCCTGCCTCTTGCTCTTATCTGTTATGGGTCTTATCAAGCGGTTATCTCTTTGCAGCAAAGACATATTGCATTTTGTTTCCTATCTATAGAGCTGTGTGGGTTTTTGGTAATTATGATGAAGCTATCACGAGACCGTTTACGGGAGTTAAAGCTACGAGCTGCGCCACAAAGTTGCCTATAGCTGTTCAGTTCATAACTGTCTGCAAGCTACTGCCTGAATGTATTTATTTGTGTGAATTTGCGCTACAGTTACGTTCAAATAACTTAAGGATTTGCTCAAGGAAATATTTTCATTTGAAAAAATACATAAATAAGATATGTTGTATTCGATCTGACCGTATAACATATCTGTAGAAGATTTAAATGATACGCTCGAATTTCAAAATGAATGTGAGCTGTACACTACTTCTGGAAAACATATCCTGCCTGGCACACACGTCTCCAGAGGGCAGGCTGTGTCGGCGCTCTTATGAACTTGTTGCGTAAAACAGGCATTTATTGGCTTGTGCTAAAAGTTATACCTCCAGTCGAAATGGAAGACGGTGGCATTGTAAGTTATCTTTGAAGATGTAACCCGTTGAAGATAAAAGACAACCGTATTGTTATGTCAGAATATTATGGAATATTTAAAGTATTTGCATTTTTAAACCGAAGTTGCTGGACAGGTGTAGAAATACCTTGGCTAAGTAGCCAACATGATGGATTCACATTTTAAAATAATTTAACTTTAAATTTCAGCGGGTAAGTCCTGTATTTTATTCTAAATGTATGTATCTTCAGTATTTTTGCAGAGAATTTTGCGGCAACGAATCTGAGAATAAGAGCACTACCTGTCCACTCTCTGTTCGATTGGTTTCTACCAACCTTTTGATCGTGCGCAAAACCCCCTGTAATTTCCCAGTATTTACATGAGTTTTCTTTCTCCTCCTCAGGGGATACCCTATCGATTTTCTGAATTCCAGTCCATAAACCGGATCCTGGATGGACCTGGGCGAAAACAGCTGGTCCATGGTTAAGAGAGAAGTCTCCAGCAGCCCAGGGTCGCCGGTGGAGCAGAACTATCTTCACGGTGATAGGAGGGACCGGCACACCTCGGAAGAGCTGAGGTCAGCCCCGACAGCTCATCTTGACACAGGAAACCGGCGCTCGGAGGGACGAGCAATACACCCCTACGTTCACTTTGGACATCATAACAACACATTGCCTAGTTCAGAGGACATCACGCTGTTCACGGATCTAGACCAGGGAAACAAACTAATCATTTCCAGCGGAGCACACAAGGGAGGTTTAATCGTCGACCCCAGCGACATGTATCAAACCCTCGCCATAGCGGCAGCGCAGAGCCAGGCAGGATACGACTCCCCTACTGGTAGCTATATGCACTCCACATCAACCTCCCCGGTGTACGTGCCGACCTCCCGAGTGGGACCTATGATTCCCAGTATCCCCTACCTCCAGGGCAGCGGGTCTGCACAGCCGAGTCATGGGGTGAGCAGTCACTCGGTCTGGTCGCAGCCAACCCCAGAAAGCCCTTCCTACAGCACCGGGAGCCCTCACGCCTCCAACCGTTTTCACTACTCTCCAAGTCCGCCCATGAATAACGGCGCTTCCAGGGACAGTAGCTACAGTAACTCTCTGAATGTGAATGGCAGAGATCAGTACGGCCTGGCTCGGCCTCTCGGTGGACCCTACCCCAACCCGTATGCTCCTTACGTGGGACCGCAGCTGTCCACTGCTTGGCCGACAGGACCATTTGACAACACGATGCTGCATTCACTGCAAAGCCGAGGAACGTCACTACCAATTCGAGGACCCAATGGAGGTAAACGACAACCTTAATGAACAGTTTTACACGTGTTAAGACATAGGCTATAAGGAAATAGGAATTTAAGTCTTTATGAAGCTGACTGTTTATTACCTTTTATGTTTAAAACACCTGAGGAATTTTGTCTGTAGCACTATCTGTAGACAAAATGTCACCCCGATTTTAGTTGTTCGTGCAACTACAACTCACAGGATTCAAACAATATACATGTTATGATTCTCAAACCTAACTTTAGAAGAGTCAAAGTCATAATCACTTGTTCCTGTTCATTTTTATTGACAGTACTACGTCAGCATGAATCTGCGCCCACGATATAGGCTATATTGTGTAGAACATAGCACCCACGAAACCTTGAATTGAAGACAGATTAATACACATTTATTTGAAATCCACTGGTTTACATATATATTCATATTTACAAATATGTCTGAGTTAAATTATTCCAATCAATCCAGTCTTAACTTGATCATAAATTAAAGTAGCCTTCCTGTCTCTATTTTATTGTTAGACATATCTGAGGTTATAGGCCTACCCTATTATAAACATTTTACACTGTTTTGAATCGGCAAATAAATAGGCCTAGTTCTGTCGAATTCCATTTTGATACTTACGTAAAACAGTTTCGTACTTACGCGATCGGCGTTTGGGGAAATATATTGCCTGTCACTTCCAACAGAATAAAAAATACGGATTATGTTAAATACGTTTGCAGGCTGTTGTAGAACACGTTTTTAATTGTTTGAAATTACTAGCCTACATAGCCTAGATAGTAATGGTGAAGACATTTGCAGGTAGTCTGTGTCTTAATGTTCTATATTATTTAAACAGTGAATAAATACAAAAATGAGAAGAAGAATAATATTGTTAGTCTCCTGTCTAATTGACAGTCTATTGACTATATTTATAATGCAAAATAAGTAAAAAAAAAATGTAATGCCATGCTTTATATACAATTATTAAAATGGAAAGGAATACACATAATTATAACTGGACACCTCTGAAATATATAGTCTACCGAATTCGTGTAAGAATTAAAGATGGCAAGACTTAATAAAACTGGTTATTAAATACAAAATGTGTTTTGAAAAAAATATATAGGCGCATGATTTATGTACCAATTTAATTTACAGAGATCCCATACAGCAATTCAATTCGTCATGGACAGGAGAAAAGATTTAAGTGTTGTCTAGTGCAGTTTATGCCCAACCAATTTGGCGAATATGATTTCACTGAGGTGCTATTTTTTTAAATTGGTGAAATAATTCATATTATAGCCACAAACATACACTTATTAATTTGTCTTGTTATAATCACAGATATTTTGGATGACTTGGGAGAAAGTCGAGAGTGTGTGAACTGCGGGTCCATCTCAACGCCGCTGTGGAGACGGGATGGCACGGGCCACTTCCTCTGCAATGCCTGCGGCCTGTACAGCAAAATGAACGGACTCAGTCGGCCGCTAATAAAACCACAAAAGCGGATGGTAAGCACAATTGAGTCACAGCTTTTTTAACTTACTACATATATTGCGGCAATGAAACACCGGCCTACTATACGGTATGCCGAACACTGCTAATTGATGAATTACTTAAACTAATTGATCATAGCACACAGGACAGCTGACATGTGGCAGCATAATGGACAGATATCGCTGAAAAACGAGCCTATTTCATGGTCGACATTGCCTGATGTCTAAATGAGGAGGGATCGTTTGTTTCATTTTCATTTCATTTTATGCTAGGCCTACTTAAGACACAATTTACGAATACACTCGTGACAGGTGTAAATGGGCTGTAATTCGGCTATGGCTTTCATACTACACAGTTAAAACAACGTGATGTCAAATTCTTGTATTTAAAAATTATATTTATTGTAGTAGCTGCCAATACAAACAAAAACATGCATGTATTCCAGCAGGTAATACTATTTGCATTTTTAGACGTTTTTAAACGTTTTCATTTAAACTGGGCGTAGTCACCATTTCAGCACAGTCGCTTAAGGTGTTTCAACATAGTATGCATGTCCCATGTCCCAATTATCCAGCAGGAAATATACAACTTTTCTGATAATACGCCTAATTGCAATCTCATCGGTATTTTAAATACAATTGCATGCTGCGTAATACAATTGTGAAGTGAGTGAAGCAGGCCTAATAGAAAAAAACTGCATTTCAACCCAAACATAGGTTGTAACCAGAACGGGGCTAATCAATGAATGTGGCCATGTGTCAATACAAAATAATAAATCTTCTTATGTTTTTTTTTTGTTGTTGTATTTTCTGTTGCTGTTATAAAGTCATCGTCAAGACGAATTGGCCTCTCCTGTGCGAATTGCCAAACCAGCACGACCACATTGTGGCGCAGGAATGCAGAGGGGGAACCAGTGTGTAATGCGTGCGGACTCTACACCAAATTACATGGGGTGAGTGTCCATAAACATCAACGTCTCATAAACAACAATATACAACTCTCTCTCTCTCTCTCTCTCTCTCTCTCTCTCTCTCTCTCTCTCTCTCTCTCTCTCTCTCTCTCTCTCTCTCTCTCTCTCTCTCTCTCTCTGTGGTGTGCGTGTGCGAGGGAGAGAAAGTGTAAGGTGTATAAGTTAAAGACAATAGTTGTGTAGAGCCATCGAATAGTTGTTCGATGGAATGCCATCCAAATGAACTGCAATTTGTAAATGTTTTCTATTATGACAATGGTTCCCAAAGCTTACCATTGAAGGAATTCCATTAAATGTTGCATTAAGCAATCAACCCTATTAACCTAAAATTACTATACATTTTATGAGTGACTGTAATGGGAGATGTTTAATGAAAATGAGGGAAAGCCACTTTTCTATTAAAAGAACAGGTGACATAAATGACAACAATTTTGAAGCATACATTCCTTGGCTAAATAACAAATGCCATATTTTTCATAATTGCCACCACATTTAAAGTGGATTTCTTTGAAATAGATTATTGTGAACTCATCTATATGAAAATATAACTGACAGGTCCCAAGGCCACTCGCCATGAAGAAAGAAGGCATTCAGACGCGGAAAAGAAAACCAAAGACCTTGAGCAAGAGCAAGGGCTCCTCTGGTATGTAAATGCAAATTTAAAAATGTACAAAATTTGCGGCAGAATTTATCACCATTGTGTAGAAATTTGCACTACAAATAAATGACACCTTTTTTTTGATGAGTTTTGTGTTCTCAGTTTGATGAGTTACGTAGTCTCCAATATTGTGTTTGAGAAGAAAAAACATGCATTTATTTGTTTATGTCTTTTAGTATATTTCAGGAGTTAATTTATCAAATTCATGAACGTGTATTTTTTAAATTTTATCCTGGGACAATAGTAGCTAAATAATTTTCTGCTCCTTCCATAGGTAACGGTAACTCAGTTCCCATGACTCCAACCTCTACTTCTTCCTCCAATTCTGAAGACTGCTCCAAGAATAGCTCTCCATCAGCACAGACACCTGTCCAAGGGGTAAGATAGCTCTTCAGCTGCTTTCTGATAAGTCTTGAAAATGTCTTTCTGAGCTTTCACAGTATCCTGAAATAAAAGGAATTCAGAAAATATTATTAAATCTCTGAAATTTTCAAAGGAAACTGCGATGGTTCTAGCCCAGATGCAGGCCCAGCATTTGCCCATCGAGCATGTCTTGACAGACCATGATCCTTTGCAATATTGAAAAGGGCTGACTTGTCTAATAAAGAATAACAAAATGGAAGCGGAAGTCAGTTAAGCTGAAATGGGGTTAAAAGGTCAAACACCTGGGTTTCTACTACACTGTGATTTTTATTAAGCATGTGACTGAAGTACTCACAATATGTGCATCACAATATACAAGATGTCAGTAATGATGCAAGATCACTCTATCGTACTCGGGGCAACTGTAATTCATTGTCCTTGCAATTTTTTTCCTTTAATGTGGATGTCAGATATGCTCTTTAAAATGTCAAAATATTAGCTTTTGATGTAAGCAGAGTTTCAGAACAAATCATGTGGATTATATTTTGATGAGAGCAACTTGTATATTTTGTTTTATTCATCTACCATACATGGTTCGAGCAGAACATTAAATTTAGTTGAATTAGAAGTTATGATATTGTAAAAAAACAAAACAAAAATTACCTTCAACATTACATACTTTACATTGTAAAGTATGTAATGTTCCATCAGAATGTTCCATCAGAATGTCAGTGGATGTGCAGTTATGTCTATTCTAGGGTGCCTATCATGCAAATACACAGAAAAACATTTAGTAAGCATCTTTAATAAATTAGCTGTCATATACAGTATATGTTCATTATCCAGTTTCAGATGCCTTAAGCAGCAATAATTATATGTGCTGTGAAAACCAGATGGTGTTAGAGACATCATTCTTCCCATCATTACTTTTTCATAACTAAATTACTGCAAATAGTTATGTTGATGTCTGGTACAGTAAAAAATAACTTGATGAAAACATCAGAAGAAGTTACAATCTGATTGCTCTTTAGATAATGAAAGAAGAAGAAAAATACCCAAATCATACAAAATCATGATTTATTTGCTTCCATAGACAGACATATAAGTCAGCAGTTGACCACTGTCATTTGCAGCATCATGATTTGGGACTGCTAATGGAACGTCTAAACATGAAACAACCTATTTTTAATCAAAATTGCTTTCACACTTAAAATATTAGTACAGTTTAATATTTCCAGTGATAGTAATAAACAAAATGTATTGTTAACAAAAAAGCAACACTGTCTCAAACCTTGAAAATGAAGGCCAACCTGTTTCCTGGTCATTGACAAATACTTACACACTTGCATGTGTGTGTGTGTGTGTTTGTGTGTGTGTCTATATAGGCATGTAGTTTTTAAACAACTATAGCTTCGCAATAATGGGCCTCCAATAAAAGTTCTATGAAAGGTTAAAATTTGACCGCCGTTAATTTTCCCCAAGACAAATGACCCAAGGGAGGGAGTGGGGTCCCTCTGTCCGCAGTAGATAACCTTGTGTTTGTGTGTTGCTGCAGGTCAACTCCTCCACCATGACAGGCCAGGGGGAGGCTCCCACCTCAGGCAGCTCCACGGTGAAGTACGTTGGGCAGGAGGGCCTGTACCCAGG
Source organism: Conger conger (assembly GCF_963514075.1). NCBI lineage: Eukaryota > Metazoa > Chordata > Actinopteri > Anguilliformes > Congridae > Conger > Conger conger. The sequence continues at coordinate 29,761,035 of NC_083768.1, forward strand.
GGTCGGCCTGACCTCCACGGCTGACGTGGCAGCAGCAGTGCGAGGGGAGCCCTGGTGCCCGATGGCTCTGGCCTGATCCTGAGGGCCCAAGAGGCTGCCACTGGGGCCCAAAGCGCCTCACCGGACCTCCTGCAGGCTTGGCATTAGAGAAACCTACAGACTCAGCGCCGGACTATTTTACATTCTGCTTTGGGTGTGTCGCTCCCTCCATTCCTTCACCTTTGAGCAGCAGCTGGACATTGATGTCAACAAAAACAGCAACAAAACAAGGCGCCTCATACTTCTTCCTTTTTCTAAACATGGAACTGATTGACCATCGGATTAATGCCTGCATTGATCAAGAAAGTCATATTTTTCTGTGCCTTTAAAAAAGGGAAATATTTAACAGCAGGTTTGTGACTTTGTAGTGTATGTTCCTATTCATCTGTAATGGGTACTTTCAGAATGGGCTCATGTAGATGGCTCATCTCTCAGTGGAAGGCATGATTAAGGGAAAGACCAATGTCACATGGATCAAATTGATTTCATTTGCTAAATTTATATGTGTGCATTACTTTATGGATAATCCCCTTCTTCCAGAAAAGGTGGTTCATCTGTGTGCTTTGTAGAAGTAAAAACACTGTCCCTGCACAACTTCCATACTTTTTTCAGCAACTGGAATAGATGAAGTACAAAGAAATTCTGAATCAAGCCAAAATATTTATTAACCTTTCATTGTTTAAATAAATATATCATATGTTTGTTAATAAAATAAAGATGTGCAAATAGAGTAGAAGTAAATCTTAATTTTAAATGTGCTTTTTAAACATGAATGCATTTAGATTTTATGTAGTTTTCGTTTGTGACGAAGCTGCACGTTTTCCTACTTAAATTTCATATTGTGTTTCAGAAGCAATGTTATGGTTTTATACAGGGTAACAAACAATCTGACTTCCATTGGTTTTAAGCTTTTTAAATAGTGCAATGGTCTGTTCTTGTCACAGTAATCTTTGTTAAATCAAGTCTTAGATTTAACAACAAATTTTGCAATTAATGTAAAATGTTAAAAACTTAACGGTACTTATGTAATTCCTTTTAAGACAATGTTGATACATTTCCACATTTAAACAGTAGAAAACAATCGAATTACAGCAAAAAGTTTAATTACTGGCAAAAAAATGTTAGAACAAATTTGCACTCGGGAAAATGTTTGTAATACAACTATTTGGTCGGCTACGTGGTGAAATTCTAAAGATACAGAAGAGAATTTCGGCAATATTTTCCTGCACGTGACCGAGACTTTACTACCTAACTGATAGGCCTACATATGTGAGTACTCCATGACATATAGGCCTATATTCAGCCTTTGTGTCTTGCGTTTTCAAGATACATTCTGTATCATAGATTTATATATAGTCTGACTGAAGCCACACTGTGTCTTTTATTTCAAAAGAAGTGCCTTTGCCTTGTTTTTGTTCGGCAAAATTAATTAAAAACAATAAGTAATTTCTAGCAAGAAACGTTATTTTGCTTGAAGTGTCACTCGATCTGAAAACATATCCCACTCTGTATGAAGTGTTTTTGCTGTAACACGTTGCCTGCAGAAGTGAAACAGACTGCCACAGGAAAAGGTTCCATGTGATTCTGTAGACCATGATAAATGTGATCGCAAACTGTTATTATTATTCAACACATATCACAATTATAGTTGAATGCCGTCACCAACATTATGTTGCGGCTAGTAGTTAAGAGGAAACACTTGAGCATTTCCTGCCAATGTTTTTTTTAAATCAAAGCTTTTAGCCGGTGTCTTTGGACAATGTACTGTAAGCAGAGTCAATAAAGTTTCCTTTTCAGTACACAATAAGATCAAAAGCATGCGCAAAACATTCCGCCATTTGTACACATGTCCCCTCGACACAGTAACGCAGTTTTATTATCGATGAATAAAAGCAGTGTTAAAACTTACACTGAAATTTCCATTTATAAACTTATAATTACATAACTGCATTGATACACTCTCAGAGCGTGCTATCAAACGTAAACACTTAATATTAGCCTACACAAGTGGATCGGAGTCTTGAAGGGTGTTAAAAATTAAAGCTTTAAGCAACATACGTAGGCCTACGTTTAGGCTACGACTGTATCATTGTTTTAATTTATGCAGAATGTAGCTTTCTTGATTATTTTTTGTTGTTGTGTGAATTGCGTTTTATTAACACTTCAATTTAATCAACATGGCGCAATCACACACGAGCGGATAAAGCAGCTGTAGCCAAGAGTCACATACAAATAGGCTAGGCACTTCCACATGAACTGTGACCATCTTTGCAGTTCGTTCCCCGGAGGAGTAACGCAGTACAGAAAAAAGGAAGTGTGCATATACCTTGTGGCGTTTTATCTAGACACTTGACCGGACTAGCACAAACAATAATTTTCCCAGCGGACTTCAAATGCCCTTTTGAACTGCGACTGCTGCTCGCGCTGGAATAGAAAACCAGCCACGAGACACGCAGTAAAGTACCGCCACCGACCGTAGCTCATAAATAACGCGTGCGGCGGAGGAAGACAAAACCCACAATACTTATAAAAAGCATACTACATTCCAGTGCCGCCCGTACAAGACATTATTATTATTATAGACAATATGGTTTAGTGGCATAGACACTTATTTGGTCCTGTTGTTGAACAACAACAAAATGCTAATTCCGCTCGTAGAATCAAATCTAGACCTTTTGTTTGCTTGTGCATGGACTTATGATGCAAAGGCATACCGCCAGCCAAGAAACAGCTGAGCAGCCAATTTTCCAATTACCTTTGCTCCCTTTAAATGGGGGACGATGCATAAAAAGGGCTGTCATTCCTACACCGATCACCATGTATGGATGCAAATACCCCCAAATTAAAGACGGATGTGCTGGACTACAGTCAAAATGGTCAAAATAACAGAACTTGTGTCACTGTCCCAATGCTTTTGCATTCAACTGTTCAACTGTATATATATATATATGTGTGTGTGTGTGTGTGTGTATATGTGTGTGTATATGTGTATATATATATATACACACATACACACACACACACTCTACAGAATTCTAGGAAAGTAGTTTTATGCACTAACCTATGTACTGACCAGCCAATGTGTGGTCACAATCTCCTTTGTGACTATGACGTCCCTATGACATTGAACTTTCCACAGTTATTCAAATCAGAGATGTAGATAGGTGTATTCAAAAAAGCATGGATAAGTATTCTTCATTGATAATGCAAGTCAAGGTATCCTTTAAAGGGTGATATTTAATTAATGTTGTTTTTTCATTTGCTTACTTCAGTTAGCTTAAGTTACATTTCTCTGCTAAAACGTTTGCTTCTGGCAAATCTTCCTGCATAGATCGGCTGTAGAATTTATGGCATGTGTCTCCATTTTAGTTTGTAGTTTCACTTCAAGACCAACACATGGATTTCGTTTGCTTCTGATTCATGAAGTTTCTGCTGCAGGTGTTATAGTTGGTGTCGCCCAGATCTGGTGGGGTCTGCTCTAAAGGAGATGAATTACAAACTGGCCTTTAAATATTTAAAAGCCACCATGTGAAAACTAAAACTAGAACAAATATTTATGGTCCTGTGAATTTATGAACAGGGCAAAGTAACACACCGTTTCCCTTGTCTCCATGGTGCTGGAATGGGAGATTTACAAAACACCATTGACATCTTTCCATTTGTTACTTTGAATAAGTGAGGGACCCTTGAGGCCACCACAAAATGTACCACACAATTAAGGTTAAAAAATAGGATGGAGGTACAGTATGTAGACAGTTGCAGTGTGAATCACAGCATGTAATGAAAGGCAAGCTATACCTTTTTAGTTCTCTTGTCAGATATAAAGGTGATTAGAGCTTTGAACTGGCATGCCTGGCCATATCACTGTGTGTTGTGGAAGCTCTGGGACCACAACCAGAAACTGGGCTGTACATAACCTCCTTCAAAATGTATACAAGTCTCCCCTATTCTTCCCCCAACAGATACTGGCATTTAATGTATTTTTAATATCTATTTTTCTGATAACCTTTTTCTCTGATAACGGTTTTGTACTCCTGAGAGTAACACTGATGTTCTTCAGTTCTGTAAGTTGCTCTGGATGAGGAAATCTGCTACATGATTGTAGTGCAATGCAGTTAGGAACATGCGAACATAGCCAGTGTCATCACTGCAGTTCTGGTAGTTGAAGAGAGGCATGTACGAAACATGATCCTGATCACATAGTCAGTGCTGATTGTTGCTAATGAGCAAATACAGGTGATTGGATTGGTTTTACTTTCTGAACCTGGATTTCCCACCTTGGACTTATGGTATACAGTATATCTTGAAATGCAGTACATAATCAAAATATACAACTAAAAATGATGGTTTTTATTCCAAGTTGCCTGTATAACCAGACGGCAATAACTTGAGACTATGTTCGTCGCATGCGCATAGGTAATGAGCAGTGGGGTAGTGTGCAAGAGACATGAGTCATAACACACAGACCTTAAATCAGTAGCCCAAACCTCTGCAGATAAAGCAACATGCAGCCATCTTATCTAGAGCAGGAGTTCTGCAATCTCACAGATTTTGCCAGTCTTGCAAGAAAATCAATCGGCAGGCTCCTTGAGTATGCGGCCGCCCAGATAATCTGGCCTGAACACAGACGGCGCCAACAGTCCAATCCAGGCCAGAGTTGTCTTCCCCTGTCCCAGGATCAGTGATGTGATGACATCACTTATTACAGCCGGCATAACCCGGGTGACAGAGACTGACCCCTGTTCATATTAATGACAGTGGAGATGTTAGGGGGGGGAGTGTAACCTGCGGTAGCGAGGATGTGCCAAGACCCCGGCGTGGGGCCAAAGTAAACACAGGGCTGATGTGTGCTAGGGGATGAGAGGGTGAAGTCCTCTTACACACAGGCCCCCAGGCTGTTTGGCATCTGGGCGGGGCCGGTGCTCCCAGATGGGGTGGCCGGCCTTTCTTTCCATGGTGAGTTCCAGGCGGGACCCTCTTTTCTCCGCTACAGGAAGAGATGGGATCTCTGACTCTGCCTTTTGGGATTTCCAGGCCGATTAGCCTTTTTCTTTCCCCAACAGCTCTTTAGGCCAGTATTTTTTGGGTTCATTGGGTCCCTGTTTTTTGGGGATATTTTGAGCAACTCTAAGCGACTTTCAAAAGCAGTAAATGAACAGCCACATCCAAAAGTGGCCAAATATAGCCCATATTTTTCCAGCCCAATGGCGCACTAGACATTAGCCCTGTGAACACATTAAGAATCCTGTAAGTTAAAGCCACTACTCAATATCAAGAAATAGTCTGGAAACAAACTCAGACTAATGTTTTACAGTTAGAAGAAATCAATGATGCTGGTGCAGCAGTTATGTTGCTTTACAGATGATGTAAGCCAACATTAGAAGATACATTTCCAGCTTGATAAGATGCATTTTGTCCCAGATTCTGTACATCAGGTATATGTCACCAGGCCTCCCATGTTCCTTTGAACAAATAAACCATAAATCTTGGACAAAGGGTGATGGTTATGTTATGTTTTAACACCTCCTGTTAATAACTTCACCTTTGGCCATTCAGTTAGCGTAATATGATGAGATATGAATAAACAATGTGATAAGAGTGTTATGTACATTATCTGAACTAATCTTGACATAGCTCATTATTTGCACTATGTGCCGTGTTGTAGACAGTGCCTTGCTTTTTAACGTAAATCAACCTGGTCTCATCACTAATTTTTAACTATGCTATCTACCTTAAAAATAAAGATTTTGCAGAGAATTGTTACGCATTGCAGGTGAGAGATGAGGCCTAGAACACTTTGAAACAAAGCCTTAAGAATACAAAATAACTTTTGAGAATGGATGCAGGGATGATGTACCATGCAACTTTTGGATTTGAAGAATCATGACATGTCACCACCTCAGAATTCACTAGAAGTCATCAAGTGAATGTGTGCATCAGCTAACCGGGCTCATCTTCTTGTCCGATGCATGGCTTTGATCCTGGTGATCTTCTGTGGGCCTCTCATCATCTTTCTCAGAGTTTATGTTCCACTTTCCACTCATGTGTCCTTCTGTTAACCTGGCTCTTAGTTGTTCTGGCCTCAAGCCTGGTGAATCCTTTCTGACTTACCTGAAATGGAATTGCGGCTCATAATTAATCATGATGACCAGTAGCTTTTAAGCACCCTCAACAAGTGGGTAAAATAATTTAATAAGTTAGCTCAATCATAATGGCCATCATTGGGGGTAAATTTGGGCTAAAATCATGCTGTATACTGAAGGCCTGAATGACCTGACTATTCTCAATAACCTGTTGTAAATCAGTACCCAAAATGACCCTCCTATTACTCTCATACTGCTTTTGTGTATTGACAAGTGCTATCTAGTGTGTTTTCCTTGATAGTGAATTTTGCTCAGATTCATTCATTAAATACTGGACTGTGATTTGTAAATAATAGTAAGATTGAGATAACGATGAGTTATCTTATCAAGAAAGATAGCAGGAATACAATGTTTGTCTTGTGACCGGAAGATGCCCCTGTTCAGCTCTGGAAAGAGCAGGATCCCTGCTAATATATGCCATTCTCAGTGCGTTCGTGTAATGCTCTAGTGGACTTTTGGAGTTATTACACCATTACCGCAATACTACTGCAGAACAATGAATAAATCCACAGAGATATTCTTCAATATTAAACAATGAAATGCCAAGGAGATTTAACCAGGCATCCATAGTTTCAGGGATATAGACAGTCAATGAATTGATCATTCAGTCAACCAATCAAATGTACTCAATAGGACTTTCTTTCAGATTTACTCAGATGTACAGGGGAAACAGCTTTTTAGACAGAATAAGACTAGAATATAGTAAAAAAAAAAAACCAAAAAAACAAGAAACATTAGTCATAATGGCTGTAGCACTGTGATGGCTTGTGTTATTCACTGATACTTTTATCCAATCCCCTTCAGTCTCCATGGCTTCTCCTCCTTCCACAGTGCAATAATAGTTTATGTATTTGATAATGTGCCTAATGAACGAACAGCAGGACTCAAGGGACTTCCTTTTTTTGGACAGAACAGTAATTCATTTTGTCACTTGCTGGTCCCACCACAGCTTATTTGGTTTTGCCTTCTGTGAAACATTAATGGTAATTCTCACTGTCTGGAGTAAAAGAACATTCCAGAGCACATGGAGTGTAAATATTAGGATATGTTGGAATTTGAATCTCGTCATATAGGGGTGAACCTGAATAATTTCTTCCACCTTTCCACCCACCAAACAAAAGAATACAGAATGTAATCTACTACATAGAGAATAGTTTTTCTTTTTTGGATTCTAAGAGGAGTACAGCTGCACTGCCAATTGGAGCGGTTTCTTCCCTGGCCATGAAATGACCCCACTGGTAGCTGTTGATTAATACATAAGAATGACCTCATGTGTATGAAAAAAGTCATAATAGCGGAGCAAGGACAACCTTGCACCGCTTCAAACATTTCTGAGTTGAATTTAGTTGTGCATTAATTTCCATTGATTTCACCTTTCAAATGACTCCTCATAGTCTCTGTAGGTCATATTGCTGCATAAATGTTTTACCGGTGGTTTCCTATGTAAATGAAGATGTGTTCACACAGTGACAATGGACACAAGGCTTACTTGCGCAAGTCTTAAAAAGGACTTACAATGCTTTAAAGGAGTAGCTTGCTGCTGTGATTTTTTGTTTAAATATTTGTGTTGGAATGTGGAAAAGGTGAAAGGTAAACTGAGCTGAAGGAAGTGCAGGAGAATACCCAGCATTCCTGCACGCAGGAAGAGGAAGTGGGAGCATTAGTCATTCTGTATTCCAAACTGCTCCTTTGCCCCCGTGTGCCCTGTGAATGGGGGGAAGTGATGTGGTCAGCATCATGAGGGCTGACCGTCGTGAGAGAGAGAGAGCGAAACTCCCTTTGATGTGCTTCTTCACTCTATGCACACTTCCAGTCATTTACATTTTATTATTTGCAACTTTCTTTGGACACACAATTATATTGGTGTTGTCATTCCATAAAATTAATCATGACATATCCCTAATGTAAGCCAGTCGCAATTAATAAAGTTGCCAAGCAGCACGATACAGTTTAATTCATATTTATGCTCATTCGTTTCTGTTTATTTCCCTTTTGATCTGTCTAATAGAATATGGACTTTTGCTGTGAGAATGGGAAAAGGATGAGGATATATAAAAGTGTAATTGTGTGTGTGTGTGGAGAGGAGCTGACATCAAATGGATATGTCACTCGAAAGGGGAACCCCCGCTTCCCCAAGCCTGTCCCATAAACTGCTTCTTGGCCCAACACATGGGAAAGATCAAGGATGCTTCAGGGCACCCTCATTTGACTCCAAGGGCAAGGTAGTTGTGTGTCTGGCAGTCGGAGGGTTGCCGGTTCAATCCCACACTGGGTGTGTCGAAGTGTCACTGAGCAAGACATCTAATCCCCAATTGTTCCTGACAAGCTGGTTGGTGCCTTGCATGGCTGCCAATCACCATTGGTGTGTGAGTGTGTGTGCGTGTGTGTGTGGGTGAATGATATGCGTTAATTGCACAGACACTATATAAATGCAGGCATTTACCATTTAATAATATATGAAACCCTGAAATAATAAAACAGTGTGACATTGTGATAACGCATTACAACACATTACACATTACAATCCTGGTTTGCTTTATGAGTCGTAACAGATGAGTGCTGTTTGTAAATGCAAATGCAACAGGCACATACTAAACAAAAGATAATGATCTACACTGTACCTGCCGGAGTTAAGATAGGCAACACTCAAGAGCAGCTCTTATCCTGCTTTGTTTTTCTGAATCCGGTACAGTAGTAAAATCAGCATTCTGCTAGCACTCCAACACTTGCTCAGGACATTGTGACATTGAAAGAGAAAGCAACGTTTCATTGTTCTGATTAGACTGTGCCCTTGTTTGTTAAGTGCAAGGCAAAGATCAGTAATGTGACCAGACTGTTTTTGTTCCACAGAAGTGGTGCTCAAGTACCCTTTTCTTGGCATGCCAGGTATAGTGTCACCCTGATTTTTTCTTTGCATGTACAATAGCACCAGCCTCTCTTCATGAAATAATGACTCCACTGCTTTCCATTTATGAGTCTGACTACAGCAATGTGGCCGCTAGCGTCAACCACACTTTCAAACCATGAACTTTTGAATTTTGTAATTTTGTTGCAACAAGTTCTTGGATATCCAGACTTTCACCATAGCTCAAATTCTGCTTGCTTGTTTATTTTTTAAATCACAATGTAAGTGAGGTGTTTGGTTATAATCATTACCCATTATGTAATTGGTAGTGGTTACATATTTCCTGTCTAGGGTTACTTGGAACACATTGGTAGGAACAACAGTACAAAACACATTTCACATGCAGTTCATATTAGGAGATAAATAACATTTAAGTGTATAATTATGACAATATTACACTGTATACAGTATGATTAAATAATAAAATGGTTAAGTCTAACTTACAGCATTGTACATCTTTTTGTTACATTGTTTAATCATTTATTTCAGTGTAGTTAAAAAAAAAAAAAACTTTTGCAAAAGGTGCTAAATACAGGAGTACACATTGCACATGTGGTGTGTGTTTTAATTTGAGAAAGTATTCAATTTTCCTGTTCATGCATGTCATTTTCAGTTTCAATATTAACATTTTATACATCTATATTGTCATTTTCAGTCATTTTCAGATTTTGTAATACAGTAGTGTGTCTTAAAAGCCTTTTATTTATTTAAGAGAAGGAAGTCATATCTTTGCATAGCATCTGTGTGAAATCCAAAGCACCCATCATCTGCTACAATCCTTACATGCTACCATTAAACACTATATGAAATATGACACCAAAATGAAAATATGGATGTATAAAATGTTAATATTTCACAAACTTTGGCTATTTAATTAACAAAATGCTGACAGATTCTGACCAGACGCATCCCATATTTTTCTGACAACCTTTTTTCTAAAGAAATATGTCAGACAGGTCAGAAACATGGAATTTTCACTTTAGAGCATTAACTACTTTAAAGGCCTCAGAAGTTTTCTCTCTTTTTTTTTAAGCCGAATATTTGCTCTTGAATCATTGTTCACGTTTTAGTGAAGAGATGCGTTTCCACACACAAGCCCAGATTTAATCCAAATTTTTAAACGGGTTCACAGCAAGGTCACAGCTATCTCTCTGCTCCTTTTCCTTCGACAATCAGCTTGTGTCCAAGAAGATTTGAATGCTGTGTATGGGAAACTGCACATGGAGCCAAATGCAATACTTCAAGGCCTATTCCCATCAGAGCCCAAGCCTTTTAATACGGCACCCTCGCCAAACTCCTCTGAACTCTCTTGCTCCTAAATTAGTTCTATGTCAACAAACAATACTCTAATAATTTTACAAATGAGACGATGTTCTGCAAATCGCTGTAAACCAGGGAATTAAAACAATGTGATTAATAAATAATTAAATGCATACCACAGGAGCATACCACTGGAGCAAGAACATTAAATGTATTAAATGTAATTATATCAGCACATGTATAGCATTTAATCATTTTTGAATAATTTAAATATGCTAACATGTTGCATACTTTATTAATTATCCATAAAAACAACATTATGTATATCATAGTCAAATTCAGCTGAACAATACTCCATCAGTGTATCATTATCTTTGTAATTGCGTCATTGTACTGCCGCACTCGGTGCCAAACAATGTTCTTAACATACCATAATATGCTGTAGATTCTGGGTGCTTGGTCTACGATATTTTTAAAATCTTCTGTCAAACAAATCATATTTTAATGGATACATTTTTTTTGTTGCATTGTTGGATTCTGCCATAACAGATAGCTGTAGGTAGCTCATCCCACCACCGGAGGGCGTGGTTAAAAATGGTGTGTTTTGGATGTATGGCGATGGATGGGACGAATGACTGGATTTGTGAGGTGAACATGCTGCAAACATACTGCATGTATTATATAACTGTCATTTTATGAATACAGCGTTAGATTCTTTACTCTGAACTTCCTTTAATTTAACTCTTGGTTCTGTGCTTGATACTGTGGGCCTGGAGTGCATTCAAATGTCCTCTTTGAGGTGTTGTGTCTAAGATACTTTATTGTGTCCATAATCTCCAACACTTCTGTATAAAGCTTAGAAATAATATTATTTGTTACTTGCCCACAGTGCTATGTACGGCTTTCCATTGCATCTTTTCTTCTACCTCTAGTTCCTAAAATCACTTTTTCATCTCTCTTATCCAATGTCCTAGCCCATTTTATGATTTTCTCACATAAATTATGGAGATTGCACAGTACTATTTACTGTACATCCTCCAAACCGCCAGCTGTTCTTTACACGCTGCGGTCCAGCAGTGCAGCTGCAGTCATTGCACTAAGCTCATGTAGCTGGTGCAGGCAGCGTGTGGGTGCCAAAATCAGGCTGCTTATGCATGATAAGGTGGAGAATGTCCTGTGGACTGTATGCCTCCCTCTCTGGGTGGGCGGTTATGAGGTGCAGAGACAGGGTTCAGTGCACCTTTACATATGTTTTTCACCTGGATTCTTCAGCCCCAGTGTGTGACATCATCCCCCAACCCAACTACCCCCCTGTTGCTCCTCACTTAACTGGCAGCACAAACGCACAAGCATCACACAAACAGGAAACAAGAGGGGGGGGGGGGGGTACATTATCCCCAGAGATTTCCTTACACTATGAGAGAGAGAGCTACTGGATTTTCCATTCTGCCAACTATGTGTGTGTGTGTGTGTGTGTGTGTGTGTGTGTGTGCACGTGTGTGTGTGCGTGCGTGTGTGTGTGTGTATGAGCATGTGTATGTTTGTGTGTGTGTGTGTATGGGTGTGTGTGTGTGTGTGTATGAGCATGTGAATGTGTGTGTGGTTGGGTGTGTGTATGTGTATGTATGTGAATGTGAATGTGTGTGTGGTTGGGTGTGTGTGTGTGTGTGTGTGTGTGTGGGTGGTTGGGTGTGCATATGTGTGTGTGTGTGTGTGTGTGTGTGTTTTTCTGCAGCACTGAGAGGTGGTTGTGGGGGGGCGGGAGAGCATCAGTCACTCGCTGGTATCAGTGCTTTGGCTCCAGGACGGCGCTGGGGGCCTGGGCCGGAGCTGGAGGCCGTCCCACCGGGGTCACGTACAGGCCGATTGGTCTGGAGGGGCCCTGGTCGCCCTGCGTCTCCGGCACGCAGCGCAGGGAAGCGTCAGGGCCTACCCTGGGCCCTGCGATCTGTATAAACATCATTAGCCGTAGCATGCCTCAGGCACTATTCATTTTCATTAGAGCAGCGAGCGGCCCCCGCACCACGCGGCGGCATTAGCGCACAGGATGAGGGCCCCAAGAACGGCGCGGGGACCAGCCTGTCCCGGCTCTTTGATGTCCCGCTGCTGATAAGGACACGAGCGGCGGGCATAAGCCTGGGACTGACGTAATGTGAGAAACCAGAGAGGAGGCAGACGGGAAACGTGCAAGCTAACGTAGGGCTTTTAATCATTTTAACATCTTTAGAGACTGCAGAATTTGCACACACAAAATGTCTTTTCTGTTTTTTTATATAGGAGACTGGACATCCCCTCCTCCTTATGCCCTTTTTTACTTTTTTTATATAGGAGACTGGACATCCCCTCCTCCTTATGCCCTTTTTCACTTTTTTCTGATGAGGAAAAAGTAGAGCGGTTACGGAGATATGGGATCACAGTACAGAAAGTACGCACAGGGGATGCTTATAAGGAACGAGAGTCAGCCACCCTACGGACTGCACCGAAAGTTCTCTCCCTCTCCTTCGTCTTTAACTAGCCCAGATTAAAGTGGGAGCACTGCGGGAGCTGTCTTACCATCGGAATGTAATGATGGCTGGCGAGACATTTCCAAATTATGCTGATTCTGAACAGGTTTTCTCCGTGCTTTACAAAGGCGACATTGTCAGAAAGACATGTTGGTGTTAAAATTGGGGTTGCCACAAGGATTTTCCCAGATACCTATTGGGGTTTGAATTCCTAGGACCAGCCAGGCAACAGAGGCTGTAAACCAATCCAACAATGTCATTTAAGATCTTGCTGTTTTAGGGCATGGATTACATCAGAGCAAGACTTCTACAGAAAGCATTACTGTTTAGCCCTGTGTGCTTTAACCGAATGTAATGTGCCTCACTTTAGCTCTGTGTGTGACTACGTACGTGTTCATTGCTCAGAGTACACTTAAAAATAGTCACAGACACCAAGTTCCTTTGCAGCTCACAATGAAAACATGGCCCTCTCCTTGATCCCGACACTGGCTGACCGCTAGGGCCTTTTTGGCCTGGCAGCCAATTAATTACAGACGTGCCTTTAAAACTTCCTGTTTTCCCCCCCTTAATTAGCTAATCTGCATCATGCTTAAACAAGAGGAAATACCCAGGAATAGTTCCCAATTTCAGCACATTCAATTATTTTGTACCGAGAGCAGATTGCATCGGGTCGCGCTAATGTAAAGATCAACAGTGTTTGATGGAGGGGAAATTATGTCTGTCATTTCTTCCTGTTTCAGTGGCATTATTGTGGGAATGGCGGAGTAGAACAGCGCACAGCGAAGATCAGCCGATGCCCTGGCTTCGAAAGTACGTGCCCAAAGTCAGGGCCATCCGACATCAATCTCTGACTCGGGCTGTTTATTATTGCATTCAGGCGCTTACTTATTGAAAGAAGAAAGAAAAAAAACCCTTGATTTATGTGCCCGTTCTCTATTCTTCCTGTCTTTATTTTCATACCCCCAAACACTTGTAGTTTCACTCTCTGTTTTTGCTTGATTAGCCTTTTATTCACACATTGTGCATTGTGTCCATGGCTGTCTGTATTGACTGTACTATAGCACTTAATTTGAGACAGCCCATAATTATAATGGATTGATAGATAGATAAAAATTAAATGCAAAATAACAGGTACAACGTGCTTCTGCTAACACTTCCAGAGACTGCAGCTCATAGCTGTTGACATATACACAAATGCACACACAAGCATTGCAGTAGTCATCCCATTGCACCATGCATTTTTGCATCAGATATTGCCCTGTTGCACAAGCAGAATCAGTCAGAATATTTAGATCCACCTGTGTTATATTTACTATCACAGCACCCAGCTTCCTGGTTCACTGTCCTATACGGCTAAATTACACTTCCTTGCTAGTTTTACTGTCGAACTTCAGCACCTTATATTTTTTGTCCTGACGGTAGCACCTCGTAGAACTGTCTGACGGACGCCTGCATTGTTCAATCTTTGCCGCGCCTCTTTCACGCAGTCCCTTGTGGACACTGTGTTGTGCACTGAACGGTTCTGTGGAAGACCATACAGTACATTTCTGCTGATAGGACTATATTTACACTCTGCATTTTCTCTCCCCTCCCGTCTCCGATAATGTTCATTTTTATTAATTAGGGGTCCAGGCACGAAGTGCTGGAACCCTATTGTTTTTGTTGTTTTTTATTTTTATTATTTTTCTTTGCTTAAAGAGAATGGGTAGCAAAAACTATAAACTGTAGAGCTACGAAACCTGGCAGGTAGATTTGGTTATTCATCCACTACTCAGGTTATCGCAATGATGCCCATAACTCCTGAACCGTTTGGGCTAGAATCAAAATTCCTTTCCCCCCCAGATTTCTTGGCTTAAGCCAAACAAAATGTATATTCCCAATTTAATTTGTACCTGCCAAATTTTTCAGCCATTTGATAATTTTTATTTATTTTTTTCTTCTTCCACAAATGTCATTTATCTTCACCAAATTTGACATAACGTATGCTGGAACTAATCCCGAAAAAAGTTACCACTTTTGTCAATTGCTGCTTGCAGCTATATTTCAGTTTCATTTTTGTTTTCAAATATCAACAACAATATTGCAAATTGGCAGCAGCAATCAAATGCAAAATACAAAAACGTTTTAAATATTTTCCATTTCACCCTGTGTATTGATGCCATCAAAATAAAATATAGAAATTAAATCAATCATAGTCATATAAATATAACTAGCAGGAACTAGACAATGGTCGAATGGCAGTGGGATAATATGCATGTGGCAGATTAAAATATGCATTTTCAGAATTAGAGTGGCTAAAAATGACATTTTAACAAGATAATTAATCTGTTTGTAAAGCACACTGTACTTGGATTGTCAAGGTATTCGACTAATGCTCTTTTCCTCTATGAACTTGAGCTCACCTCCAGCCTCACCCCGACTGTTTCAGGCACAAACAGGAAAGAGGGCCGAGGAGACGTTTTCATCACACACCAACAAAGGTCATTTCTCAAACAACTTCTCAATTCATGGGAACATTATTTTACTTTGACCTCTACGCTATTTTAGAGAGTAAGGAAAATTGAAGAAAGAATGTTATTTCTTTAATGTTTTAATGATTTTTAAAAACGAAGTTCTATTCAAATATAGTGTGCAGTAAAGCATTCCCTTTGAGTGAAACTGCAATGCAAATATCTATCTTTGGTGAGTGCATCACTCTTTGGAAAGCCATGGCTTTCAGCACACTATCCACTCTGTCCACAGTGAAAACCAGGAATGCTTTGATGTTGTTAGTTTTTATAAAGCACACTCTTAATAGCCCTGGAAACTGGGTGCGTAACATCATTTCTAGACAGGAAAATTTCAGCACAAAACAATAGACGTCGTTCTAAGGAACCCTAGCAAAGACCAATTCATTAAATACTCATGACAAAGTAAACCCATTTCTTACTGTAACTCCTCTCCTCTGCCACTTTGAAGCAAGTCACATGTGACATTTGTTTAATCCAGCTAATCCAGCCATCACTTGAAGCAAGCCATAGTACAGCATCATACACTTTAGGAGAACAGTCAAAGGAAGAACAACTGAAATTAGCTCTTTCTATCAAAAACTGCTTAATTAAGTTTTAATTGACCGACACATGTTGTTGCACTGAAGCTGTGACTTGGATTATTAAGTATTATGTAATTATGTATGTAATATACGTATTTTGGTGTATAGAGTGTTGAATTCTGTACCCCTCGGGGTAGTACTTCTTCTCCTCTTCTTGTTTGGCGATAATTATACATGGTCTTGGCTCTATAGCCTCTCCCATAAATTCTAATTAGAGTGGAGATTTTGTGAGAGAAAAAGGAAAGATGTATTTGTGGGACTGAAGGGTTGGGGAGGAAGCTTATGAGTGCGGGGGCTGATGGGAATCTGACATCATAACTGAAGAAGCTGCAGCAGTGACCGGACGCTCTACAGCGCCAATAATCTGTCAGCCCCCCTCCTTTCCCACCCCCTCCTCAATAAACAGGTTCGTTATCATACCACTAACATTTATTTAACCCTTTTCTCCGGCTTTATATCGGGGGGAAAAGGAAGGTGGTCAGCTTTGGAGGGGGAGGCCAGTTCCTCAACCCCTCTGGCAGGAATATCAGGTTTCCTGTACATTACACCCAATCTGTCAATCTGGAGCATGTCACCCCCCTCAGCCCCCACCCCTCTGCCGAGCGCACACACACTGAAGCTCCGAGGCTGGCCCGTCTCTCCCTCCCGCCTGACACCCTGACTGTCTCCCCTCCACCCGCCGTGCTGCTCTGCCAATCGCTTCCAAACTCCTCCATATCTGTTCACATTCTCTCCCCCCCCCACCCCACCAGATTTCATTTGTAGCCATCGGAGGCGTTTCACGTTGGAGGTGAAAGCGGGGGGGGGGTTGACGTCAGCCTGGATTCACTGTTAGGGCTATCCGGCCCCCCTGTCCTCCTATCCTACACCCCCACTCCCCAAGACCCCTCTTTGGAATTGTGCAGGGAGTTCTGTCCCACACATCCCGTGCCGGATGGCTTGTTTTTCTAATTTTTTTATTTGAAGAAAACGCAGCCGATACCAAAATAAATAGCAGGGACTTGGATGAGACTCTTTGTTTCAGAATGAGATATCTCTCAAATATGTTGTTTTTCTACAGAGGGAAAATGGAAAGCTCTCGGGGTCTGGAAAGTATAACTTGTCTTGTCCTCAGCTCTTTGCTCAGGCCCAGGACTGCCTGATTTAATCTTCAAAGACAATCACAGTTTTACTACCACTCCAGTGATTAAAAATAGGCCCACCCTCATGCTTTCCATTGAAATGGACTGTGTCCAGTGCCAACTGAAATCCATCTAGTCATATTGTTCAAGATTGTTTTGAAAAAGTTGTATTTTCTTAGCAAATTACTATTTTTGTGTAAATAGGTGTATGCAATTCATTGTTGAATATTATTTGTCTCAAATATTCTGAATATTTCCTATGTCTATACAATGACCTTTAATATGATGGACCTGGATTAAAGAGAGGTTATCAGTTTTTTAGTCTTGTCGCCATTCCGTGCTTGGCCATGGTGCTTTAGCACATCTGCTCAAGTTAAACATTCGACGCCCTGAATGGATTGCAATATTTTTTAGTTGAATTGTAAGTAGTTCAATTTTCAGAATGCATAAAGTGAACGACTTATGCTAAAAGGCACACTGGTACCTCACCAGAGAACCAACACTTTCTTTTCTATATGCTTTTGAGAAAGGCTTTAAATTGGCCAACTGTAACTGTAGGAAAAAAAACAGTTCTGAAATGTACTTTTATTTGGTACCAGTCCAGCTCTCGGGAGAGAAAGCTGCTGCCTGGTGCCATTACTGGACTATATCTCTCACACCATGAAGACATGTTCTTTCTGTTGTTGTGTAAGAATTGGCTGATTTCAAGTGACCTTTTGACTTGTATTCAACCCCCACCCCCATTACCTCCACCCCAAAAACAAACAAACTATGCTTTCCCTCCCTCTTAAATTCAGTGTCTAGATTTGAACTGGATTTGCCACTATGCAAAACAATGGAATGTCCATTACTATATGTAAAAGCTTTGGTCTGACAGCTTCTGTGCAATAGATCTCCTATATAATTTAAGAGCTGAATGTTAGAGGTACTTCTCTGAGCAACAGCTCCAATTCTAACCACCAGTACATTTAGGTACCCAATAGCTGGCTCATACTTCAATGTGATACTGGACATAGCCAAAGGTAGGCATGAAGGTAGTAGGCAATCTTTCTTGTGCATCGGGTATGCTTTGGTTTGCATATGCTTTCCATAAACGAACAGCACAGGAATGAATAGAAAGGTCTGCATTTCTGTGTTGTGCATCTCCTTAGAAACACTGCAAAAAGGCATACACTCTGCGATCACTTTATAAGGTAGACCTGTACACCAGCTTGTTACTGCAAATATTTAATCAAGCAAAAAAAGCATGTTCCTTTGTTCTTCTATTCTCCCAGTTCGAACAGACTTTCCATCTTTGCAGGCCTGTCCCATTGCTGAAATTCCCTCTGTTGATTGTCGCAGCGCTTGTAGATTCACACAGTTCTGCATGCAGACTGCCCATGCCTAATCAACCAACAGCGCCCAATGTAGGTTATAATAGTCTATAGACTGTAAGGTTGACGTTCTTGCCAGGATTAGCATGGTCAGACATAGGCATTTTTTTTCGGGCTCAGGGCACATCACTGCAAAAAGTGTGACTGCCATTTTAGCTGCATATAATACCTGGGAGTCCCAATAGCTGCTATTTTTTATTCCAGGCTTTTATTACTTGCATCCTACCATAATGCCATCTCAGAGGATGTGCAGAAGGAGAGCTGAGCTGTGGACATGTATGACAGCGTTGATTCTGAACAGTGAGTACAGGCCTGGCTGCCTCTGTGCCTCCTTCTCCAGTAAGTTTGTCTCCATTTTGCTTTTCTTTCACTCCTTAGCACCTGTCACGGCGCTCTTATCTCGATATGGTCCCCGGGTGATGGCGAGGCCTGCCGCCTGCCTGTTTTTAAGGTTTCCTCAAGCAGAACGTCCCCTGACCCCCCCCCCCCCGGCCCCCGCCTCCACACCAGCTATCTGCGGGGCCCCACTCAGGCCCCTGGGACATTCATGCCTTGTTTATAATTAGGCCCGGCACCTCTGGACCACTTAGCGAGTGATTGATTCG
The DNA here is from genome assembly GCF_963514075.1 of Conger conger. Classification (NCBI taxonomy): domain Eukaryota; kingdom Metazoa; phylum Chordata; class Actinopteri; order Anguilliformes; family Congridae; genus Conger; species Conger conger. The sequence goes on from NC_083768.1 coordinate 29,780,076, forward strand.
CAAAATGGCCCTTTGGGGACCACTGATTGATAGACGGTAGGCAGGTGGGCGGGGATACAAGGACCTGGGCTTTCCTTCCTCCCTCCCTCTCTCTCTCTCTCCCCCTCTCTTTCTCTCTCTCTCTCGCTCTCTCTCTCCTCTGTCCGCTCCTCTATTTGCTCTCAAGAGGCCCTTGGGGAGGGGGGAGGGGGAGTCAATTGGGGTGTGTGAAATGGAAAGTGGGTCCGTCCTAGAGCCAGCCCTCCGATTATGACGTTCCACGTGGTGGGGAAGCACTAATTCCCTAACCTACCCACCTCAGAACAGCTACATTACTATGGGAAAGGGTTGCCAGCACTTGCCTTGCAACCCCATCTTCCTCCCCTCCCCCATCTATGGCTACACCTCACTCTACCCAGCCCCACCTCCAAACATTTGCAGACAGCAATTGCCCAATTAATTAACAGTGTTTGAGCCTTGGAGTGTGAGGTGTAAATACACTCTGTGTGGTCTAAGAGGTTCACTCTGGGCAGGAGCACAATGTGTGTGTGTGTGTGTGTGTGTGCACGTGTGTACAAGTGTGTGTGTAAGCATGCCTCTGAGCAGTGTTATGACTTCTCAAAAGAAAGCAAATCGATAAGGACAGTCTTAACAGTTCTGCAGCACAGCCGGCACTCAGTCAGGTTATTATTCACAGGAGTGAAAGCCAAGAGGCCCATAACTTAAACTGGACCTCATATTTAAGGTGTCATGGTGTTAAATAGAGATGGGAGGCACTGCTGTAAGCACAGAATGGTAGCCACCGAACAAGTGAACTCAAACTACTGCGGTTGGAGGTTCTGCTTGTGGGGAACTGCTCTGGTAACAGCTCTGACGCCGCTGATTTATGCTTGTCAGACTCCAGGGCTTCCTGAGTGTGTAACCGGCGCTGCTGTTTGCCTTGCCATTTTCCAGGAAAGCATCAGGAGTGTCTGAAAGGCTTCGGTGGCACAGAGGCGCCAGAGCCTTACCCTGTGGCTGCTCACGCCCCTGTCACGTTGGCAAAACCCCCCCTCCCTCCCTCTTTCTCTTATTGTCCTCTCTTACCTGCCTAGACTGGACCACTCATGGTTGACCCTTCCCCGACCTCTCAACTGTAGACACACCCGAGCCTGGAGGCTTTTGATCAGGTGTTGACATGTATGTACAGTAGGGGTTTTACACACACACACACACACACACAATCAGCAGCGGCGCTGCCTCCTAAACACAATGGGAAGTTCTGTCATAGTGTCTCTCGCTCCTCGAGAGATTACACATTAAAGTGTGGTGAGTGGGAAGTTGATACTCCAGAGTAATGCTTTACCCATTCCAAGGAACATTTTTCAAGTCACTGTGGCCCATTGTTACTTGGCAGTTACACCTGCACTAGCTGCAGGAACAGGGCGGTAGACATCCAGCGGCTGCTTGCTCTTCTGCACAGATGCCAAAAATGCGAGAACAATATGTGATAGTTGATGTTTTTAGCAACCAGGGAGATTATTCGTTACATTTCTTAATTACGTACAAAATGGTAGCAGCACAGACTTCTCAACAAATGCCATGGAGGCATAACATTTACAAAAACAAACAAGTTACTTGTATTTGTTGTTTCTTATTGTGAAATGCTTGGTTTGACAGCATATTACACAAAGGGCAAGGAGGTCCAGGTTCACGATTGTGCAAACATAATATTCCCCAAGTTCGGCTATCCAGTCATGATTGCATGTCGATGTGGTCATTTGGATGTGTATGGGCCTGTGTGGGGGGTCCCTGGATCAGAAAAGGTTGCAACCCCCTGATCTAGATCCCTGCAGAACAAGCTGGCCATAAGCTAGTGCTGCTTGCTTGTCTGAGATGGTAGCTGTGAACCAGCTACCAACTGTTTCAAGACATAGCTTGAGTTAGTCAAACCATGCCAAGCTGGGAGCTGGTCTGAACTGGTCAACCAGCTAGTGCTGGTAGCTTCTGAGGTGGTAGCTCATCAAACCATGTTGAGTTGGGAGCTGGTCTGAACTGGTCGACCACCTACCAGCTGTTTCAAAACCTACAGTAGCTTGAGCTTTTTTCAGAAGCAGACTGCTTGCTTTTCAGTCTGCAGGTATACCACACCAGCTACCGTGCTCTGAGACCATGCAAACCCTAGGGACGGAGGTGGCCATGTTGCAGGCATGACTGAGGAGGTTTTCCTGACGGCTGAAAGTCTTCTTCCTATGGAAGACACCATTACCATGTAATATGCAGCCTATACACCTACAGATGCTGACATCCTCCAAAATCAATCCTGGACACTGCTTTGATTCCACTGAATGACTGCTCTGCATACAAGCAGCTTATCCAAATGCACCACCCAGAAGGCTTATTTTCATCTGCAATCCCATGACAAAAAAAACCTCATCAGAACCTTCAGTTGTTTTTTTTCTTGTAGTGCCGTTTGATTGTAATGAATTCCCATGTGACGTGATCCATAATTCATTCATTTTGCATCATCACAAAAATTACCCTTGCAGCTAGTCTGTACCCTTTACAGTTCAGTAATTCTGTAGAAAACTCTAAATGTTCCCCTGAGAACCGTAAATTCAGTAATACGAGTTGGGAATATACATTGTTTTAGGCATGATAAATCATTTCTTAAAAAGGCCTCATCTATTATTTTGGCAGAAACAGCCAAACAACAGCAGATATTCCCATCGGAGAATACGTTTAACAAAAAGCTAACAACAAGCATGTAGCCTCTTTACTGATCCGTTCTCAGCCACATCCCTTCCAGTGCATGCACTAATGTTCTCTGGAGTCCAGCTGGTGCAGGGCAGTGGCAGGCAGGGCTGGTCTCTGCGTCCGGGGTGCAAGATACAGCGCCCCTCCCTCAGCGCTTGGCGCGGGCGGCTCTTCTGCTGCGCCGTGACGTCAGCTCTCTGGGAAAGCGGTTCGCATTCCGCTACCGCCGCCGTTGGCTGCTGCCATTCCTTTCCTGTGAACCATCAACCCCAAAGAGGCCCACACAGCACCATCTCATCGGAAGGAGCTGGCCCACGGGGGAGGCTGGGGTGGGGATTCAGGCCCAGGCCAGCATTCCCAAATCTGCCGCTCTGTATAGTCTGCTTCGTTAAGGTGCGCATTACCAGAGTCACTGCTGCATATACCAAACCATATGGAGGGGGGCGGGGGCGGGGGGGGGGTCACTTGTGAAAAAGCTTAAAGCTTCAATGAATACATGCTCAGGGGAAAATATACTCATACAATCATAGTGTTACACTATAAACCGTATTGTAGAGTGTTGGCTGAATGCAGACCCAAGGTTTCATGCACTGCAGTTATCATTTAGATAAATCCCTGCGGGTGACTGTCCCCACTCTTTGCAGCGTCCTGTCTCTGTCTGAGGCCTGGAGACGGTAAGTAGAACAATCAGCCTTATCTGTCAGCCCAGAGTCCTGCTTTTAATCAGCACACCTTACAGCATAGCTACTGTACTGACCTGCCCACTAGCATCACATCATATTTATTTTCATTTCGCAAGAGTGTATTGCTGGATGCCTCTAAATGTGAAATGACCTTGTTTGAGGCTTGCAAGTGAATTTATCTTTTTATGTATTTTATTAATTACAGAAGACTTACTTGTTGTGTTGATAAACCGTAAAACCTATTTGACAGACTGTAATTATGCCAGGATGCTTTCCCTTTGGGGCAGTAAAATGTATGCACAAGTAAACCTGTTGTTGCTCTTAATGTTGATTGTACCTTGCCTAAAGTCATCAGTCAATAGAATTATTAACAGTGTAGCAATTGTGCAACTAGGGGCCATTTCCTATGAATTCTTATGAAAACAACAGATATGGTAAGAGCAAAATGTTACAGGCAAGTCAGCCATAACATACCAAACCATACCAAGAACACTTGTAGTCACTTACAGTCACTTTGACTTCCATCGCTAAGCTCCCATATTGTTTATCTTAAATGCAGCCAAGCTTAAATGGAGTTGAGCCTAAAATAATACAGCATTTATGATTGAATGAGCATTTACATAATCACAGCTGTTGTCCAACACCATGCGTTACAGTTGTTTTTATTGTTATACGTTGTTCTGCAGTTAGACTAATAATCCTGTGACCTAGTTGTTTTTAAAAGCATAAAGTCATTTAAAAGATACCACGTTTCTGATAGTAAAATAAGATTAAATGGTTACAAAATACGCAATGATATGTAATACGAGTGACTAATTTGTTGTGGTTCACATGTAAAGCCATTTTTGGAGCTATAACTTGTTGTGCTCACTCGTCACTTAATGACCTAATGCAATGATGTATCAGTGTAACTTCCAAAGAAGGATCTGGAATATTTGCTTTGTGGCTAAATATGGTTTTTAAAAGTTTTAAAATGTGTGTAAAAATATGAAAGGGCGGAAACTTCTTTTGACCAATAGTTGACTTTTGCAATATCACCCTCTAGATGTACACGTACTCATACTGTATATATTTATCTGTGTGCGTGTTACAACTGTCTAAAATGAAGTAGAAACTATTATTGTTTGCTTTAAGTTATGTTTTGCTTGTCATGTAAAATTGTCTTACCCAATTGGCAAATCATGAAATTGGTCAAACTGACTGACCTCACCTCACCTGCCAATCTTTTTTTTGCAGGTCTTATTTAGCAATAGAACTAAGATTCTAAGTAAAGTCTAAATATATGACATAATTGCTTGTTAAGTTTGACTTATTTTTTGGTTTTGGCAGTGTAGATCTGTGTGCCTGTTCAATCTGTATTTAGATTCACATATTGGATGGGAAACCTGTCAAGCAACTATGTTCTGCAAGACCTGCATGTTCCTAAGCATGATGAGGATGTAAACTAGGGAAGTTATCCTGCCTCAAAACTTTACTTTTCCTTTTTTTTTTTCAAATTAAATATTAAAGGGAGGAGGGGCAAAACGGGGTATCATTATTTATCACCAACCAACATCTATTTGTTTTTTTCTGCTAGTGGAAGGTGGGAGTATGTTCGTGCATACTACTGTACCAGTATTCCCTTTGGTCTTGTCCAGGTTTTGCTAGATGCAGTGATCGCATGTTACCACAGGGGGGTGCTATGGTAGACGGTAGACCACTGACAAATACAGCCCCCCAGTATCCCACTTTTGGGGAAACTTGCTTACAAGCACAAGTCTTTTGAGACAGCAAACTCATTAAAGTGGTTAGCTTGGGTCCAATGCACTGTTGTTTGCAGAACAATCCAAGGACTATAAGATCCTTGGATTAATAGGATTGTTTAATGTTTTGTTACTAAGGTAACAATGCTTTGGCCTGTGTTGTTCAGCACCTTCTGGATGAAGACATAACATGCTGTGCAGAAACAACTAGTCCCTAATTTTATTGGAAGTCAAACTTGTGAAAAATTAGGGCTGGAGGGTCTTCATTTTGTTGAACCAATTAAGATAAACTAAGTAGAATGCTTGTTCAATAGGACAATTTTTAATTTTAGTATTAGTCGAGACCAATGTGTTATATCTTACCCCACTGTTAATGCCACACAAATGAAATCCATCCATCCATTATCTGAACCCGCTTATCCTGAACAGGGTCGCAGGGGGGTGGAGCATATCCCAGCATACATAGGGCGAAAGGCAGGAATACACCCTGGACAGGTCGCCAGTCCATCGCAGGGCACACACACCATTCACTCACACACTCATACCTACGGGCAATTTAGACTCTCCAATCAGCCTAACATGCATGTCTTTGGACTGTGGGAGGAAACCGGAGTACCCGGAGGAAACCCACGCAGACACGGGGAGAACATGCAAACTCCGCACAGAGAGGCCCCGGCCGACGGGGATTCGAACCCAGGACCTCCTTGCTGTGAGGCACACAAATGAAATGCCACTACTATTTGTGATGTTATTTACTGTCAGGTATTGGAGTATTGTAATTGTAATCGTATAACTTTTATTAACTTTTAGTTATTCTTCTTGCAGAATGGAATTCTTGGTCAGATCTCCCATTCAATAGAACACTGGGGTCTACTGTAACCATGTTGTGATTCCCATTCCTACCTTTTTCTCATTGGGAACTTTAAGTCTGCTGACTGCATGAGCAAGTTAATACCTACTGTATGCTTACAGTTCTTCATTTCTTGTTATTAACTTATTTTTTTGTCTATATTTTGACATTGAATATGCAGATAGCGATGTACAGTGCCCCCCAAAATCCCATGATAATCACCCATGATAATCAATGAATTAATGTATCAATCAACTGATCTAATATTTTTGCTTTGAAGAGGCCATTGAACATTTATAGCCTAAAGGATCATGAAATGTTCTGTGTGGATGAATCGTACCCCAATATGGTCACTAATCTCATAAAACACTATATCTCAAGGATAAGTAGAGTTAACCTTGAGAAGAGAGGGTGTACAAAATACTGGGTGTATGGATGGGCACCTATGATTAGCCTATATTACTGGTTTCACATTCTATGAATAACAGATATTTTTTCTTTTTGAAATACCTGTCAATAATCTGATTGTGTGTTTCACAAAATCACAACACTACTTGACGGAAGGTTCTGTTGTGCACATACTTATGATATTCTGTTTTCTTGCTTTGCTTGCATTCGTGACACCAGAACAATTTGAATTAAATTACTTTCCATTAAATTAACAGTGATATGTTATTAACCAAATTATTATACACAATCTCATCGTCATCATTTCTTTTTCACTTTTAAAGATAACGAACAAATTGTTTTCACAGAACCGTGACCTCACTTGAATCAAAACAAGGGCTACTTTGTTTCTTAATGATGTTCTAGTCAAAACAAATGATTCTCGCCATAACAGCAAGCTTGGACAAAATGCATTTGATAAAAAGAACACTGAATCAGGCTAATGTAAAATCTCGTATGAAAGTGTTTGCAAGGTGATTTCACATCTTCAGCATGTGTCTTCTCTGCTCTGTGTCCGCTGTCCATGTGGTGCCCTGCCCGATAGCTAGGAAAACAACAGACACGTACATCAAAAGCAGGCACTGGGGCATATATTCTCACTGTTTAACTTTCAAGTGGTAACATGGGTAAATTAATGAGTTTATGAACTTAAACAATGGTAGCCAGGAACTCTTTAAACACTTGCATGTCCTTTGTCATTTATCAGATACTTATGGAATGCTGCCAGGGCATTGCTGGGACAGAGAGAAGCTTTAGCACAGTTACTGTATGTGAATACACTAGACTGGCCTGAGTAAGATTTTTTGCTATGCTGAGGCTTCAGAAACTTGCATCTAGATGATGATAAGTTATGCTGAGACATTCATTTGTGCTCTTGACTTGTGATTATTGTACTTTTTTTTTTTTAACAATTAGTGTTACCCCTCATGTTCTGGTCGAATAACAGAAGTATTAATTTTTCAATCCCTTTTGCCTCTCTAGGAGGTCCAAATGTAAGGTCCGTAATGTAATCTCTGCAGAGCTGAAATGCTGGTGAATGGGAAGATGCCTATGGCAAAATGAAAGGCACCTGAGGACCCAGAGTTGAAAGCATGTGCATTTGAAGGTCGGTTCGTTAAATAACCTTATGCAAGTTATTAGGAACATGGTTGACTGTCTGTGGAAGCAGACATGGCCCAGCCACATTCTTCACATTCAGTGGATGCTGGGAGCACAGGCTGTCCTGCTCCTGGCGCAGTGACGTATGTGCAGGGGAATGTTTGGCCCTCCTTTCATTGTGTCCCTCCCAGCCTGAGCCCTCCTCAGCCCTGCTCCCCATGACCTCTTCCCTGACCCTGCAGATCACAGACTCTCCCATCCCCATCCATCTTACCTTAAATCTACCAGGCCCCCTTTCCAGGGAGTTCAAGTAGGTAAGGAAAGAGAGAGCTTGGCAAAATATAAAGGCGAGGCAGGTAATGTGAAGGCAAATGGGCATGGAGAGAGAGGGAGAGGGAGGGAGGGAGAGAGAGAGGGAGAGAGGGAGAGAGAGAGAGAGAGAGAGAGAGAGAGAGAGAGAGAGAGAGAGAGAGATGTATTAGAGTGTGAGTGTCAGTACACCTACTATGTACAAATAAAAAGTTAATAATTGCTATAAAACTGTGCTTCTGTGAGACTCTGTTCCAGTGTGTGGATGAGCCCCGTGGTCTCACGCTGAATCTTGCCAATGTTAGTGCTGGCTGCTTAGCGGCCTACAGGGCAACACATTGGCATCACTCAAGAAGGAAGGGTTTCAGTTGTTATGATGGTTTGTCTGTTATGGGGGGGGGGGGGGCACATATAAATTGGTGATGTAAAGAAATAAGAGTGAGAGAAATCTTAAATAATTTAATTTAAGGAATTTGCTTCTGTTGTCTCCCACCAAACTATGGTGCCTGAAGGAATACTGTCAGATGCCACAGAACAGACTTATTGTTCAGCTTATATCACAAAGCACAAGAATTCTGAACAATGTAGGAAATGGCTGAGGACTGCACTGCAGAAAGCTGGGAGGCTTTTAATGGTTTACTGGAATTAAATTGTACAATTGTACATAATTTAATGGTTAAAGATAAAACATCAATCATTTAGATCAGGGCTGCCCAATCCCATCCTGTACATTTTCAATACAACTGTCACAAAGCACACCTCATTCAATACCTAGAGGTATTGTTGAGCTGCTAATTCGTAGACTGTCAGAAAACTGTCAGGATGGTAGAACACATTTGGGGTTCCTTGATTTAGGTCATTACCCTTTATGACACTGCACATTTGTTCACATACTAGGTTTATGAATGGCACAATGCCTTATTGAAGCCCTGCATAAGTTCACCATAAATATCTAATATGTTCAAGGGAAAATAAGAAAGGAATAAAACCTTCAATAAAAAGTGTTAACTTTTATGGTTATTCTATTACGACATCCTGTTATGGTAATGCTGGGACAAAACATTAACTCCTGCCAATAGCACACAGCCTCAGAACAGTACTATATGATCACAAACAATGAACCAAATTATGATACTTTGACTACAGTATATTGTCATATTTTACTTTTTTTTAAATGAATGAATGATTTCAGCATATGCTTCAGTAATTGCAAATAGGCTATGGCAAAAATGCAAATTTAATTAAATGTACATAGTGCATAACTCAGGATAGCATATTGGATTATAACTGCAGAAGAATGTATTTGGTTGGTTTGAACCACAAACAGGGAGGGGTAACATGATACATTTTGATTTCAACACTTTCCCCGATAGGTCAAGATTTTGATGCTTGGTATTTTAAGAATTGCATGGGGTTTATTTTTATTTGGTTTACTGTTATGGTTTTGTAAAATGACCTAACCAGCTGCTAGAAGCCTTGCAACATTGCCCTTATAATATAATGATGTACTCACCTTTGAAAAATTCAATTTCCAGTTAAAATGGTTGCAGGTCAGTAAATGGTCACTCTGACTCAGTGTTTTGACTTCTGTTTGGACTGCTCATAAAGTAAATCCAATGAGGAAAAAGAGAGGATCACACCTCTTACTTGGAAATGTAAATGGGTGGCTGCTTTGGTTCTTGTGAAAGCTACATTAGTATTCATAAAAATTATGTTAGTGATTCATAATCTCCACATTGCTCTCCCTCAAGACAACTATATTTTAAGATATGGCTGGGAATATTGTAAGTACCATTTCCAGCTGGGGAGTTTGACATATAGTACAGTAATACTCCGCTGGAGAGTTTGACATATAGTACAGTAATACTCCGCTGGGGAGTTTGACATATAGTACAGTAATACTCCGCTGGGGAGTTTGACATATAATACAGTAATACTCTTGACCAATGTACCTGAATTTCTTCAGCAAAACATCTAGCTGTATAAATGGATTGAATGCACAACCTGTACCCTGCGTAACTTTCTCTGTTTACGGCTGAAATTTTATCAAATGAAATGTACTGTATTATAACTGTATTATGGAGTTGTATCTCCATGCTAGGTTTCTGAGGAAAAGGGTGATGAGAGTGAAGGATCTTCAGTAGGCAGGCTGCTGTACATGAATAAGCACCACTGGATTCTGAACCATAAGACCAAGTAGCAGGTGAAAACAGGAACAGGAAAACATGCAAGCAGATGCTGGCTTCCAAAGAAGAACTACAAAGGCTGGGGAAAGGGAATTGGGCCCTGCTTACAAGCAGCCTGGTTTTCCCAGTTTTACTCATACTGGAATTCTATTACGGAGTACTGCTATGTTAACCTTTGGACCGAAAGAGTCCTGTGGATCTTGGCAGCCTCGAGGAACGTAGGAGTCTCTTATTTTGGCCAATGAAGGTTTGGGGGGAGGGCGGGTTCGATGTTGTTAGGTGGTACGACTTAGGGATCTGATTAAGCAAAACTGACATCATCTCGAGACAAAAACCGGTCTCCCGCCTTTACTGATGGCGTCATGCCATTTTTACAACTGGAGGAGTGGCTAACCTTGGATAGAGGGCAGCTAGTGTGACTGAGGGATGGGGGGGTATTTTCTACATATAAACCCCTGGCCATTTCTGCCATTAGATCTTTTAATCTCTTCAGGTGAATTCTAGTGGAGAGCAGTTTCACATGAGCTAATAAAAGGAACAAAATGTCACATAGGGACATATCATTTGCTTAACACTGCTAAGCAAAGAGAAACCTGAGTGTAGCAGAGGCAGGGCGATTATTTAGCCTTAATCAGGGCTTGTATGATTTAATCCTGTAAAAGATAGCTAACGCCTTATTGCTAATTCTCACACGGATAGCTCCTTGCCATATCTCTGATGGCTTTTCCTGCTGCTTATTCATTAACCCAGTGGTAAAATGCCCATTGATATTTCTCCTCCCTCAGCCGCCCTTCTGTTGAATAAATATTTGCCGTCCTGCAGTCCTTTTGTACCATTTTAAAGCTGGAAACTGTTGCACACCTTATTAACGTTACGTTAACTCATGATGGCTGTTAGACAAGCCGCTGAAAAGACAGTGGAGGTTTTTCCATGTGGTCCTTTTTGAGGTATTTATTTTATCTTAATGTTATGTATTTGAGGAGATTACAAAATATATTTATGAAGGCCTATTTGACTCTTTCTGTCCTCATCTAATATTTTATGAAAGTTTTGGAGACACTACATATTTTATATTGATGTATACATTATGAATTAAAATCAATGGCCATAATTGTGCAGTTATTTTAGACTGTACACCTAACTGCATGGAACCAATGAATTTGGAGACATTGTAAGAGGTATGGCTTGACGGAAATCTTGTCAACCGGAACCCTCACTCCATGAGTGAGTCTCAAAATTATGCTTTGGCCTGTAGGGTTCCCAGCTCCCAGCAGCATGTATAGTCAGGTTTTGTGCCTGCTTAGATTTTCACACATTTTCCCTGTATTTTGTATGACAAACTGTGGCAGTGTCTTTTGAGATGAAGAGACTTGGTAAAATCCTTGGTACATTAGTTTGACTTGTGCCATGTATTGATCACTGTGCCGTGGTTGTATATTGCCTGAAGTTCTCTGTTCACTGGCAAGCTTAATTTCAGCCTGATGTTTGCATAAGGCTGCTAAAATGGGAGTTGACAAAGAAGTTTCCAAATGTTCCACAGTTCCTTTGGTCTACCCCCCTCTCCAATCTCCTCTCTCCCGCTTGTCTCCCCAACACTAGCCCTACAGGAATGAGTGAGGACATTCGAAAAAGGTCTCCATGACCCTCGCGACCCCAGGCCTCTGTGCACACTATACTCAGATGCATCGTGGGCAGGCGGGACCTGCCTTTCTAAATATACGCTTCGCAGGAGATAAAAAGCCCTGAAAGCCCAATTAGTCATACTTCAAAGCTAGCGGGTTCCCAATGTTTCCCTGGCATTTCAAGTCCTGCCAATTCTTTAATCTCGTCCTGGGACCCAGGAGGGTCCTGCACTCGGATGGAGTCAGGAAGTCATCGGCGACGCCCGTCACGTTGGCTTTCATGGGACAGAGTCACTGCTGATTCCGGGTGGGGTTGCGGTCCTGAAGGGTGCCTTCTCTGACATGGCCAGACCTCGGGCATCAAGGAAGAGCAGCTTGTCAGGGGGTGTGAAACGTGTTGTCTGAACTATGGTGGCAACCTCGTTGTTTCATTTTCAAAGGCCCTTCATAATCTAGTGCATTACATTACATTATTGGCATTTGGCAGACTCTCTTATCCAGAGCAACATACAGTTGATTTGACTAAGCAGGAGACAGTCCTCCCCTGGAGCATTACAGGGTTAAGGGCCTTGCTCAAGGGCCCGTCGGCTGTGCGGATCTTAATTGTGGTTACACTGGGAATCAAACCTTCCACCTTGCGGGTCCCAGTCATTTACCTTAACCACTACGTTACAGGCCGCCTAGTGATGTAGTTGGAAGCACAGTATAATAGCGTTTGGATCCAGTGTGGCCTGGTTGTGGCCCGTCTGGTCACCTGCAGCACTTTGATTGCCGTACTACGTTCTTCAACGAGAAATGTATTGGATGTAATAGCTCAGGAACTCTTAAATCGCCTTATGGGGATTGCTTTTACGTGAATCAGATTACCACTATGCCTATGCGTCTTTGAGTCTATGTGGACTCCCTGGAGAAAAACACTCATGCAGAGATAACCCCTTGGATTAAGAGAAAAAAAACATGCACTAAGGACACTATGCAACTGTGGGTTAGGGGTTGCCTGGAGACAGCAAATCTCCTTATGGACATTGGTGATCGTGTCATTCCGACACTGCAAAATTGTACATTGTAATGAATTTTTCATTCATGTAATGTATTTTGGTTCAAAAAATTTATTTAATGCATTTATAAAAATTGCATTGAGAAAAATACAATGTTTCATGGCATTTCATGCATACACAGGAATATGCATACACACACATATAAAGACTACAAACTGCAGTCCTGAGTGTCAACTATTACCTCTACTCTGTAACCAAAGCAGATTACATCCTATGTTTTTGCCTGGACCAGATTCAAAAATGCTGATTCAGCATAGTCAAGTCATCAGCCATGTAATGTGAGACTGATTGTGAAGCACAACAAACACACAGAGCCATGTTCCAGCCTCTGCACTCCACTGACATCTCCTCAGACTTCCCCACAATGCCTTTCCTCTCTGTTACCCAAGACAAAGGAAAAGTTGCTGATGCTGACTTTGGACAGCAGTGTTTTCACAAGTGGCGAGGCGTCACCATCACAGAAACCCCCCCCCACCCGTATACGCACCCCTGTCCCCCCCCCGCCCCTTCCCCAACCATCCATTAACAGTGCGGACAGGGGGGGAAGTGATCCCGGTGCAGATTGTGTGTGCTTAGCGGGCCTGTGTGTGAAAGCGGGACTGCAGGGGAATCTGTACCACGGAGGAAAGCGCTGGCTCCACTGGGTCTCTCCTCCCACGCGGCCCTCTGTTCATCGTGACGGACGGGGGGGGGGGGGCAGCGGGGCGGCGAGGGGGCGCTGGGGACGGCTCTTGCCCTCTCCCTGACAGGGTCTGGTCTGTGTCCTGCCCCTCGGGGTCGAGACCCAGCTTGCGCACACACAGTTATCTCCAGTGCATCAGCCAGCCGCCTGCACAGCCAGGCCGTCTCCTCTACGGGCAGCAGGACCTTCCTGAGTGGGGGGGGGGGGGGGAGGGGGGGTTAAGTGGGAAGCAGGCTGCCCAGAGCAGGCCAATTCGCTGAACCGTTCAAAAAACACAAGGACCCTCTGGGGAAACGCCGTCACCTCTTTATTTTGAATTTCCAGGAACAGAAATAGAATCTCCGACTCTAACCTCCTTCCCTCTCCTACACACACACACACACACACACACACCCCACCCCATACATACCACCACTTTCAGCCATTTCCACAAATTTTTTACAATGTTGCAGTAAGGTTGTGGACAATTAACACATATTAGCAATGTTTTTACATTCCTTCTAGTTTACCTCACCCAAACCACAACTGTTCAACTATCTTAAAAATAGCTTCATATTACCCTTTTCTTCTGCAAGAAAGAAATCATGATAACACACTGTTTTCATAACTGCCTACAACCAAAAAAACTAAACATTTCTAAGGCTTGCTGGGGAGCTGTCTGCCATTATCGCTAAATTGCTGTTCCTTCACGAAAGCGGATGACAGGCTCTTGCTCCGTTCATCAGTCATCTGCGCCGTGGATGGAGGTGACCTTGATGTGCCGGTTTTGCAGGCTCCGCTTCAGACGACCGTCTGAGGGTTATTTCGTCACCCGGATGGCGCACACCGTAGTTCTCATGACCTAATGTGTCGCAGAATGCTCGAAAAGCTATGGGCGACGTTTCTTTTTCCTCCCCAGCTCTGTTTTGCTTAAAGAGGAAGAGGGGCCTGACGGTTCATCCTTGGAAGAAAAGAGCTCTCTTTGAGCTACTCGGGGAGAGCGGCAAATGGAAAATAAATCAACGAGTGAAGACTCTCTGTACTGCGCCCTGATTCCTAGGTCTTAGGAGTTATAGCCACCAGGGCACAATACCAGTGATCATTAATACTTGATTTATTGCAATATGGCAGAGGTAATGAGCTTTTCAAACGGCAAAGTAATACCAGGGACATCACTGGGTCATGATTTACCATGGAAATCTGTCCAAAGTGTTTTGAACACACCAGGAAAAGACTAAAGAAACTGAACTAATTACTTCAAGAAACACTTAGGAATAGTTATTATTCTGCTGTTATCTTGCACCAGTCTCCTGTGATGAGAGTCCAAGCCATTTGAAACAAATTATTTAGTATACGCAGGGCAAGACAAAGCATACAATTTCTGCAATTTACAGTGAAAAGCCAAAACATGTCCTTAATTCAATATTTAGGTTCTGCCTGGCAATGCTTCAGTGAAATGGAATTCAATCAGTAGATGAAAGTGCCTTCATGAGAGCGATATTATTTCAATCTCAAAGGCATACTATGGCGGATTTTCACCTTAGAAATATTATAAAACAACCATGCTCAGCCATTGCTATGCTGCACTGGCAAACGGTGTCTATGTGCCCTTCTGCCCAGTCCTTGCTTGTCTGCCTGTATTTGTTGTACATGACTCTTTCTTCTTAGTGGGCTGCATCTGAAAAGGTGGCTCAGGCAGTAAGAACAGTCGTCTGCCAGTCGGAGGGTTGCCGGTTCGATCCCCCGCCCAGGCTGTGTCGAAGTGTCTGAGCCAGACACCTAACCCCTAAATGCATGCTGGTTGGTGCCTTGCATAGCAGCCAATCGCCGTTGGTGTGTGAGTGAGTGAGTGTGTGTATGATTGGATGAATGAGAAGCATCAATTGTACAGAGCTTTGGATAAAGGCGCTATATAAATTCCAACCATTTACCATTTACCAAGAAGGTGAAGAAGAAGAGGAAATTTGTTTGGATTTACTGGCATGGCGCGTTATCAGCTGGTTTTGTACTGGGGAGATATGGTCACCGTGGTCAACTTAATGGTAACCAAGTGGCTGGTTAACGTACTGCAACATTAGGTCACTGCCTGTAATTAGTAAACTAAATTCAGTTATGTTTGGCAATGTTAGTCGGCTGGCCGTGATGGGTATGAATGAATTTGCTGTGGGTATGATATTTTAGCATTGTGCTAGCTCGCTGAAGGGGGGAGTCAGCCTTCCATCGATGCAGCAGGAGAGGCATATAGCTTTGCTGCAATGGATGCATGAAGCTAGACAATATATGATGTGTTTGTGAATATCTGTGCTTATTTTACAGAAATTTACCGTGCTCTCAGGCAGGATAGTCCAAACTAAAACCTGCTAGTTCTGTGGGAATTACAGTGCTGTGCAGATGTCTTAGGCACCCTAGACTTTATTATATACAGTGGGCACCCCTGACAGAAAATGAACAAACAATACTCAAAAATATTCTAAACAATATATTTATAGACAAACTCGAAATACCAACATGTGATAAATACTGTGCTATATTAATGTTTCAGTGGAACCAACAAAAATCATTTACTGATTTAATTAAAAATCTATTTCCTCCAAATCAATGTTTCACAATTATTGGCACCCTTAAAGATTATTGTAAATAACACCTACCAAAATTAAACCAGGTATTAAATTCCACTTATTTAAGTTTATCTATGTGTTGAGGAACTGTATTGAGTGATTACATCACTTCCTGTTTCACTAGGGTATAAAAATGAGGTAACACACATGCAATATCCCTTTGACCTTCATAAGTGTTGAACTGTTGAAAATCTCATGGGTAGAGGACGCAACTGCATCTTGCCCCCCAGGATACTGAGGAGAATGGTGAGAGAAGCAACAAAATCCCCAAGGATCACAGTGAAAGAATTGCAGGCCTTGGTGGCATCTTGGGGTCACTAGGTTTCAAAAAGCACCATCAGACACCACCTCCATAACCACAGCCTCATTGGAAGGGTTGCCAGAAGAAAGCCTTTTCTGACCACAAGACACAGAAGAAAGCGCTTGGAGTTTGCCAAACGTCATTTACATTATGACTGGAACAAGGTTCTCTGGTCAGATGAGACCAAAATTGAACGTTTTGGTCAGATACAGCATCGGTATGTTTGTCGTAGGAACAGAGATGCATACAAGGAGAAGCACTTCATACCCACAGTGAAACATGGTGGTGGGTCAGTCATGTTTTGGGGCTGTTTTAATTCCAGAGGTCCAGGGGCACTGGTTAGGATTGATGGCATAATGAATTCCAGCAAGTATCAGGCAATTTTGGCAGAAAATCTGGTTCCCTCTGCCAGAAGTCTGGGACTTGGTCGTAGGTGGACTTTCCAACAAGACAATGACCCAAAACACACCTCAAGATCCACACAGAAATGGTTCCGTGACAACAAAATCAACGTTCTGCAATGGCCATCTCAGTCACCAGACCATTCATTTTCCAATAGATTTAATTTATACAGACATTTTTGTATTTCAGTACATTTTTGTAGACATTTTTGTATTTCATTAAAAAAAGTAACATATACTATAAGCAATTGACCACGTTTTACAAAAAAACATGATCAAGGCTGTCACAAGCAAGGAGCCAACCAAAGTCTGTAGAAGAACTTTGGCAAGTTCTCCAACATGCTTGGAACAACCTCCCTGCTGATTGTCTCAGAGAAGTGATGCAGTTTTAATGCCGAAGGGTGGTGACAAAAAATATTGCTTTGATTCAGCTTTTAACTATTCTGCCAAATTACTAAAATGTAATGTAAAATATAGTATGTTTATTTAGGACCTTTCATTTAATTATTTTTAAAGAATCTTATCTGTACAGAATGTTATACAGGTGCCTAAGACTTTTGCACAGTACTGTATGTCAATCAAGCTTTTGGGCATACTTGTG
This sequence comes from Conger conger, assembly GCF_963514075.1. NCBI lineage: Eukaryota > Metazoa > Chordata > Actinopteri > Anguilliformes > Congridae > Conger > Conger conger. Next base: position 29,797,368 of record NC_083768.1, read on the forward strand.
TCTGCCTCATTGCTATGAATGCAGCTATTGCATCCTGTAGGCTAGTGGCCACAAAGATGGATTGTGGATCCGCACAGCTGTTGGACCCTTGAGCAAGGCCCTAAACCCAACATTTATCCATGGGGGATTGTCCCCTGCTTAGTCTAATCAACTATAAGTTGCTTTGAATAAACTGAAAGTTGCTTTGAATTACACAGCATCACAGGAGTATCAATGAAAGCTTAAAAGCATGCTATGCGGGATTTCTGTCCTTGCTTAACATTTTCAATACCGCCTACATTTCCAAGCTGATGAAGGTCGCTCACCAAAAAAACAACTAGATATTTTAAGCAGGCTGTGCTCAGTAGCGTTGCACTGGTCAGTGTTTTTATACCCGCACGTGCCCGGCCCATTGGGAGAGCCATTCTGCACCCACCCAAGTTTGACTGGCTCTCGTGGAGCGGCATAATTGGCTCGCTGCTCCAGAGAGAGGGACTTGGTAGGGTTAGCGGATCGCCGCACACAACAGCACCCTGGGCGCCTCAGAATCACGGTCACGAGCATGAGACGAGACGGCTTGAAGAAGGCGTGTTGTTCTCAGATCGCCAGATCCCTTCGGGCCACCGAGAGACGGGGTGTGGGCGGTGTATCCCCTAGCACTAATTGGATTAGATAGGGTACAATTGGCTACCAAATTGGAAGAAAAAGGGGAAAATCTGAAATAAATTATTAAATTAATAAAATGGATTGTTTGTGTACATGTATTTGACTATCCACTTTCTATACTAATATTTGTGTATTGCTATTTGTGTTTTTGTTATTTCAAGTTTGTCTCAGCTTTATCAAGGAAGACCAGCCAGAGGCCTAATCACTCTTATACAATGTTTTTCAAGGGTGACTCAGTATGCTTGGGTTGTTATTCATTGGGCTGAACATCATATTTGAAAGATCAGGGGAAATGGTGATGAATCTTTGACCACTGCCTCACAGAACGTTCCAGAGAACTGAAAGTTTATTTTACTTCAACAATGGCTCCTTTTCCTTATTTAGAATTTTAGATGGAATATGTTACGGTTCCCAACTTATCAGTGAGGAACCTAAAGGAGAACATCCAATGGTAGACTTGGTGGTGGCAGTTTAGAACTGCTCCAATTGTTGGTTTTAATAAAAATAATTTTCTTCTCAATATGCACCTGCCCCTTCACAGCATGAGCAGTGGAGGGGTGGGCATTCCTTGCTTCAGAGCTAGCCTGCAGCCAACAGTTCAATAGGGGACATGTACCCATTTTCAGAGAGTCACATGTCTGTCTCACTGATGAAAATGAAATACCAGTGGGCACATGTTTTATCCTGTAATGTAAGGATAACTTGAGATACCGTTTAAACCGTTAAAACCAGCCTACATGTGGTGGGAAGAGGTAAATGTGACAAAAAAAAAAAGTAGACAGAAGTATAAACATAGATACCCCTTCAGCGGAATCCTTAGTGTCCCCTGTGGCCTCGGTCTTGTTTTGGAGATCAGTTTCATGGGTCAGGACATTGGACAATTCACAAGAACAGAGAGAGATTGGCTCAAAGCCCAGGTGGGAAACTGATGTTGTGGTTTTAGCTTAATTAACTCCAGTGGCCTTTCTGAAAGGTCAAGCAGCTTTATGTGTGAAAATGAGACTAGGTCAAAAGAAAGCAGGGCATGTACCAGTGGAGATCTGATTGGGCCAGATCAGTGCGGGGTATGGCCTGGAGTGAGTTCACTTGCTCTCTTTTGGAGTGTGGAGGTGGGGGGAAATGACTGGAGCCTCCGACCCAAGGGAACAATAAGTCTCCTCTGCGCCATGTCTGACCTTGAGTGACGCTCTCCCATTCCCTCTCTCCCTCTCAGTCTCTCTGATCTATGATACTCCCCCCTTTTCTTTCCATCTCTCTCTTTCTCACACCCACTGCCTGTACTGAATCTTCGCACATAAAAAATGTAATGTGTGAACAACTCTCTCTCTCTCTCACACACACACACACACACACACACACACACACACACAAACACACATAAATGCACACACCAATGCTCAGACAATTATATATAGGCTTATGAAAACCTTACTTTCTTGCGATAGCTAATGCATAATATTTCTACTGACTCCAAATGCCTTAATCTGCAATTGTCGTAACCAGGGGTAATAACTAAAAGCAATGACCACTTTCTCTGTGTGTTTAAAGTCTATAAAGGACCTGCAGCAGAATCATATTACACACACAATTCAGTCCTGTCATTATATAAAGTAGACAGCACTGGACACTGTAATCACAGGAATGTTTCCAGACTATTTCTTGAGCCTGGTGATTGTCAGACTTTGTGAATCTGTTCACATCATAATTAGCGAAAATGGGTATGCACATCTGCATGCTTTTGTGAGGCTCATGGCTGACAAGTCTACACCTACTAGTCCATTAGTTTGTGTGTGTGTGTTTGTGCATGTGCACAACTGCTGGCAGCGAGCTATGCAAGTCCTCTATGGACAATGTATGGACATAATGTTTCTTCTGAATTTCCAAATCAGAAACAAAATCATAGTTTTTGTTTCACACACAATTCTCAGCTTCACATTTTAAGTTGTCGGCAGTATATTGCACAATTCATCTCTCAATATGCAGCCCTGTTATATGGTTCATAGGTTTACAATGCCTTGTAAACATTTCAGTCATATGAACAGCTCTGCACAAGAGTTTCTCCAGGCTAGCATTTCTCCACAGGGCACGGGGGGAATGAGTGTGAGGAAGATCAGACCAGATCATGTCACATTCATTGGCTCTAGCGCACTGAAGGGAAGATGCTGGAGCCCCTGGCATTTGAATCTCAGTAATCCCGAGCTAGAGGTACTACCATAGATCTTACACAGCCTGTCTGACAGGGCACTTGTCACAGACACAGGCAAAGCCATAAAACTCCAGCACGTATGTTTCTAACTGGGATAGTAAGCAGCCGTCGTAACAGCTGAACTGGAATCTCCCTTCTATGGAGAGCAGAATTCCCAAGAAGAAGTGGGAAAGGGGTCACCTGATGTTTCTTACAATGACTCAACAGTAATTTGGCTATCTGTGTTTGTTGTGAATTGTGGTGTGCCAAAAACAACAATTGCTGTTGTGAATTGTGGTCTTGCCAAAAAAACGTAAGTAATCACTGCCCATCTGCTGCCAGTTCTCAACTCCTTTTCCTGTCCATTCTCACATAACCAAGCTCATTTACCGAGTCAAGTCAACTGTGGTAGTATCTCCCTGTTTTGTTGTTACTACCACGATGTTCTCATTCATAACCGTACATCGGGCCTCATTATCAAAAGTCAGCTGAAAGAAATTGATAATTGATAAATAAATCCTTTGGAAATGCATTTACAGAAATAATGTGGGATTTATCAAAGTTTTCGGGTGTCAGTTTTTTAGTAGGATCGGAACAGACTTCACGAGAGCTCTCAGCTGTTCTTATTGTGTGTGGAAATGAAAGCACACAGTTGTAATGCTTGTTCATTCATAACTCATTCATATTGTATTTTGATTTAGAGTGGCAAAATTATTTTAGAATATAATAATTATTCATATTTAAAAAAAACACACAACTGGGGTCAACAGTAAAATGGGTTGATGTTTCCTTCGGGTAATCTTGATTAATTAATGCTTAATTGCAGTTGAATAAGAAAAGCAAAAAAGCTTGCTGTAACTAGGGCGTACCTTTGTTGCTATGGCTCTTTTTACATTACATTTACATACACACATACATGTGTTTATATGTGCTACATAAACTAAGTAGACTAATTAGTAGGGGTGAGCCGATTATTCATTTAATATGAATACACATAAGAAGTATTGACTTTTTCCTGAATTCATTCATTTTTAAACGTGTTTACTAGCCAGCTAGCTAGGTACTGGGATTGTGCAAAACGTGTGCCATTGGCTTGATTTGTTTGTTCAGGTTGTAATGTTTATGTACTAGTTAGTGATTTTTCTAGTCAGATTACATGTGATCTGAAGTGGTGAACACACTTTAATGTATGAGAATGGCTGAAAATCCTTAAAGTCTAGCCATTCTTCACCTACGTTTAATTACTCAACACCTGTTTCTGGTCCTTCATGTTAGTTCATCCAACAATTGGTCAACTATAACATTAAACGCTTATCTTGGTGGACCCTGCTGGCTTATTGCTGTTGTTGTTACATGCATGTATAGCATTTTAGCGACAGTATCTGCTGTAGCTAACAAGCCAGCTAGCAATCTGAACTGGTGGTATTTCACAAAGCAGGATTACTGCTCTGAATAAACCCATAACGCCCCAAACATGCTGCATTCTACGGACTGGGTTGTTAAAGAAATAAATTGTACTTGTTAATACAGTGTTTTAATGATCATGGGTAGCACTGCTGCCGCTCAGCAAGGTGGTCCTGGCTTCGAATCCTGGTCGGCTGGGGCCTCTCTGTGCGGAGTGTGCATGTTTTCCCCGTGTTTGCGTGGGTTTCCTCCGGGTACTCCGGTTTCCTCCCAAAGTCCAAAGACATGCAGGTTAGATAGATTGGACAGTCTAAATTGCCCATAGGTATGAGTGTGTGAGTGAATGGTGTGAATGCCCTGCGATGGACTGGTGACCTGTCCAGGGTGTATTCCTGCCTTTTGCCCAATGTATGCTGGGATAGGCTCCAGCCCCCCCTCCCCCCCCGCATGACCCTGTTCAGGATAAGCGGGTTAAGATAATGGATGGATTCTCCAGGTATATTTTTGTGTGTTTTTATGCTTTTGTTGAAACACCTTCACTGAGAGAAGAGAAGGATGCATCATGGTTGCAGGAGAGAGGGGTCAATGAGAGAAGCCATCGAGCTGATTGAACTGACCTGTATAACTATAGGCAGCTCTGTATAATATGAAACAACAAAAACAGCTCAAGATGACCTCATTTGTGGTTTAGTGTTTAATGTGTGGCATTACTATGAAAGAGTATTGTTCAATTGTATTTTTTTTTTTTTTACAGAGGAAACTGTTTCACACACTTTGTTTTTCCCCTTTTCTCTACTTTGAAATGTATAATTGTGCCTTTGAAGTCACCACTGCCAAATGCTTTCATGCACGGTGAACCGTACCCAAACCATGGCTTGTGCAGCACATTTAAGAGATTATTAGAAAGCCCGGCACATCAAATCTTACTGGAAATTGGGACACACTGGAAGCAGGGCATCTATGAACATAGAAGGCCCATATAAACGTATGACAACAGTGGTTGGGTTGAGGCACAGTGGCAAATGTAGCACATACGGCAGTTTGTAGCACATGTAGCACACGCGGGCAACCTAGGTCTACTGGATCACACCAGGCTTCAGCAGCATGCTGGATACGTCTGGAAGTGCTGGAATGTGCACTGCTCTCATGTTGTCTTTCAACAGTATGCAGAACAGGCTCCATCCTTCATTCCTGAGGACCGGGAAACCGTTGGACATATTGTACAGATAATGCTTCCCAAGTCCGAGAGAGCATGCCTCTGTTTAGTTTCACAGACGTGAGGCAGAAGACGAAGGGTATTGGCAATATTATTACAATTTACAACTCACAAGAGCGGCTGAAGAATGGAGCAAAGTTGAGTCGTTATGTGCTCGTGGTTGGGTTTGAAGGGACAAGGAAAGGTGTGAATGGAGATATGAGTGAGAATGTGAGTCTATTTACATTGGTTTATACAGTATACACTATGTTATCCATATTGAATCTACTGTTGCCCATGATATTCCATATTTCATACAGGTGTTGACACCCTCATGTAAGTGCAATACCTTACCTCCTTGGGTGACGGTAAAAGCTATTATTTTTCACCATGTAGTGGTACTGGCTCCAAATTAGCTGGATTTTAATTCTGGATTTGGACCATGGTGTACATCACTTTACAAATAACAATCAAGGATAAGATTTCACTTAAACAAGAAATTGTGCATAAGCTTTGTATTTATCTGAGGTAAATTTAGTCATTTCAATCCTGGCCAACCAAAAGGTCATAAGCCATCATATGTGCTTTCCCTGTGTTCCAAATGCAGTATTCTGACCTTCTCTGCCAAAACAAGGCTGATGGGAAGGTCTTGTAGATATTTCAGCGGAGAACCAGGCAGGGGGCTCATCCATCCAAAAACATTGCACAATATCATGAGTACCTTAACTAGATATGACCTTGCCATTATGGTTACATGGCAATCTAAATTTACTTCTGTCTGTACTATGATTCTACATATTCTCTGTCCCAGTGTGATACAGTATACTGTACTGTAGTAAATGTAGAAACACAATGAGTACATCAAACTGAATCAGAGTAATACTCATTTGATAACAAAATTACAAAAATATGTCATATAATATAAGGACATTTGGACTGGGTATAGCTTGTTGTAGTTTGGTCTTTAGTAATTTCAAGTACTGATAATTCCTGGAAGCTTATTCCACTCATCAACATCTATAATGTATGTAAGAGATTATTTTATATTGTGGAATTAACTTCAAACTAATTTCAACCTCCCATCTTTTGACAGAGCTTTGTATCTTTAGCATCTTATATTTACTTTATCATAAGCCATCTGTTTAAGGCCTGACATGCTTAACAATTACATAATATCTGCTTCCAGGTAAATTTTAAATGCGTCTCCCTTTAGAACCGTCTTAAATTCTGACTTCCACCATGTAGAACTTTCCTTCTGTATAACTGTTATTATTTCATGGTTTCCCACAGACTTGGTATCATTTGCCAGTGTAATTCTTTTACTAGGGCCATTTATATCTGAAGCTGAAAATCAGAGCCCCAAACGCAGGTTTCAGCCTAATAATTATTAATCTATGTATTACTTTGGTAGAGGTCTTTAGAAAATCCAGCATAATTTCTTGAATCACAATTTAAAAATATTTACAAGTATGTCCTCCACTTGCACACTCCATGTTCACTACATCATTTATGTCAAAAAAGCTTAATATACAACATATTATAAAATATCATGTTTTAATACATAATGATTATTCCTGTTAATTAACCAAACTGCTATGCAAACTGAGGAGGCAGAGGGAATGTGGGATAAAGAAGCAGAGGTAGAGGGAGAAATATCCATTTGTTACTTGCAGGTTTGCAGTTGGAACACCCCTCTGGGACGGCTGGGGATTTTGGTGCCGGTCCCGCCCACCGCCGTTCCTGCAGGTGCCTGGCACAGCCAGAGCGTTCTCCCCTCCCCCAGCACTGACCCCTCCAGTTCTGAGCGCGGTGATGGATTCTCTTCTCCTCCTCCGCCTCCCAGCGTCAGGAGCTACCCCGGAAGTGCTCACTCCAGTCTGAACACATCACGTAAGAGGAGTGGGGGATCTCCCTGAGGGAGATAATCATCACCAGCCTGGCCTTCCCACACAACCCAAACCATGAGGGCTTAGGGGACTCACCAGCACTATACAAGGCCATGTGGAAGAGTAATAAGTGACTTTGGAGGCATTTGCGAATGCAAATTCCACCATGGTGGAATGAACGTCCCAGGGAGGTCAGCACAGCACGATCCCTGGTCATTTTCTGATGCCGACTGAAGGCCCACTGCGTCCTGACACACAATGACGACAGAGACCAATCACCCCTTATTCTCACTTCAGTAAAAAAGATCAGGAGGTATATATCTCCTATATATATTTCTGTCTAAATGTCAGAATGGGGAAGAAATGTGATCTAAGTGACTTTGACCATGGAATGGTGGTAGACAGGGTGGTTGGAGTACCTCAGAAACTACTGATCCCCTGATTTTCATGCACACCAGTCTCTAGAGGTCTCTGGTGGACTGGTGGAAAAACACCCAGTGAGCAGCAGTTTTTGCGGGCAAAAACGGCTTGTTAATGAGATCAACAATAGCTGACAGGAAGGTGACAGTGATGCAAATAACCAAACATTACAGGAGTGGTATGCAGAAGAGCATCTCTGAACACACAACACATCAAACCTCTAAGTGGATAGGCTACAGCAGCTGAAGACCAATAAGTCAAATACATACCTAATAAAGTGCTCACTGTAATTGTGTTTTAAATATTAATGCTTTAATAAAGTGGAGCAAAGATGCTAAGCTCTGTCGAAAGAAGAGTGGAAGCATAAATTAGTAAGTTAATACCAGGGTATGAAATAATGACTCATACAGAAGAGCTAAGCTAATGCTAAGATATAATCAGTCTGGAGACCCACTTCTTCAGTCTGCATCTGTTCCACCCTGTAGCAAGTTCCTTATGCAGTTATTTTAGGAATGCATATTGTAATCATAAGCTTTGTGGTTTTATACAGACATTTCCTATATGAATCTGAATTATATTATGGTTCTATGGTTGGCAAAAGTTAACTTACATTTAGTGAATGCTGAGGTTACACTTTACCTCACTGGCCTGGGAATGGTATTAGCCAGGTCTGGCCCTATTGCTGACATAACTCAGTTTGATACACTCTCATTCATTATAAGTCTCCTTGGATAAGAGCATCTGCAAAATTAATGTCATGTAATGTAATGCCTAAATGAGAAGAGAAATGGTGGGGAGGGGAACCAGTGTTTGCAATTGTGTGCATGTATGTGTGCGTGTACCTGTCAGTTCAAAAGAGAATAAATGTACCACCATGTTTGTTTAATCACTTGGCAAGATAGTAACTCCTATTCTACTTGAATGTATTGTAAACGTAAAATGATAGAACTCACCAAAAAGCCTCTCCCCTGTGTTCTGTATTTCAGAATTTACTGACCTCTGAAAATTTGTATACTGTAGGGAAAGTTTATAAAAGAGCTTCCTTGACAAAGATGACTAAATGGTCTAAGGAAAGTTCAAACGTAGAGGAATGAACTCCTTCCTAACAAGCCTGAGGAATGCAGTATACAGTTCTGCACACATCAAAGTAGATGGAAAGACACCAGCTCTCCAGACTGCTGTGCTGTGTCATGGCCCCAGTGCATCATGGTCCATGCTTCATGGTGGTCACGCAAGGGTGAAGGGTGAAGTGGCAGAGGTCATCCTGGGTCACTCAGTTAAGCCATAGGATCTAACCAGGGTTGCCCAGTCATAACAGCATGGTCATTCCAAAGATAGATTCCTGAAGAAACCTTTGCTCGGGCTCTAAATATTTATTCCTCGGGTCAGCAATTTGGGACCACGCATTTACTGCCAACAAGCAGTATTTGGAGTAACAGATTATGCACATCGATGTATCTGTTGGGTTGCAGTGGCCTTCAAAGGCAGACAAACTGGCAACATCAAAAGACTAGGGATTTGTGAGAAGATTTCTGGGTATTCTCAGTTTTTTTCTTCTGCTCCAGCAGTTTTTAAACTTTGTTTTTTTTTTTACAATATTTTTCCTTTTTTCTCCAAATGTGGGGGGTCCATTCATATCTGTAGGCCCATTATGCCCATTAGTTTGGTTGGGAACGTGAATAGTAGCAGTCACTTTGCAGGACACCAGCTGGGCAGTACAGTTATTATACGGGTTCAGATGACACCCTCCCTGTCCCTGGCATTGTTGTGGATCTGAGCTGTGGTGCCTGTTACTGCACCAAACAATGTGTTTTTGCTGGAAGTACCACCAGAGAGCCCCCCCCCACACACACTTTTTTTGCCCCTTTGAATCTCAGACAAATTAGACACTTGTGAAAAAAAAAAAAAAAAAAAAAGGCCCTTCCCTATATAACAGTAGTTTGGGTTTGTCTGGATGTCAGCAGTCCTTCTCAGCTGTTGGAGTGCAGGTTACAAGGGGGGCCCTCACACATATTTGAGGATATGACGCACAGCTGAAACGGAGCACGCCCATTCCTGCCTGTGTGAGTAGGAAGCATCATAACTGGATGGTCTGTTTCCATGGATACATTGTGTTTCAGTGCTCAAATAAACTTCAAAATGCAGTATCAACCCAGAATGGCCAAGCCACAAAAGAATGGTCAGCAAATGTGGATTTTAGGCTGTTTGAAAGCAGAGGGAAAGTGGCAAAAAATCTGGTTGGCCAATGGCAACCTAGATGCAGTTCATATTATGACACAAACTGTTAGTGTGCTATCAGCAATGGAGACCTGGTCACAACCTACTGGACAAAGCAGCAATATATTCCACCTTTTTGGTTTCCACCTTTGATGTCAGCTCTCATCCTTTCATTTCTTTTCATAGCCCATGCTCTTGTCTTCTGCATTTTACAGTTCACCGCTCCCCTCATAAAGACTCACTTTTCCCCCGTATTGTCAGGAATTGTGTCATCATTATGGGAGAGCCTCTGTGTGTTACACTTGTCCTGCCACGCCCTCCCCGCTGACCCCTCGGTGGCCTTTCCGTTCTCACACTCCTGACCAGTCACCACCTCCCCACCGCTCGTACCTGCTCACATCCCCTCCCACTCCGACCACCACCCCTGCCCCTCCTAGCTAACTCCCACTAAATTAATACAAATGAGTGTTTTCCTACTGAGCTAGACTGCAAAGAATGTTATCACCCCCCCCCCCCCCTTCTCCCCACATACATACACCCAGCCACTTTTCAGGAGCAATCTCGTCTTAAAGAAAATAAATACCAAAACTGGAAAAGACGCAATAGCAGCATGATAAAATTGCACCCAGCGTTTCGAATTGCTGGATTTAAGGCTGGGAATAATGGCTTGATTAATTCCACTGGTCTGCAGTTGACAGTTTTATGAGGCATTCTGGTCAGACAGTCACTAATGGTCCTAATTCTCTCACCGCCGGCACAAAACAAAATGATCTTGCCTCTTTTGTGGGAAATGTTTAATTTACAGAATACTACTCTATCTTAATTTTTTACTCTTGTACAGAGATTGCCATCTGTGATTCAAAAACTAAAATCTAAATAAGGCATGAAGGCATACAGTGAAAGATGACAACTTCAATATGATAATGAAATTATTTGTGCACACAATTTCTTGTTGATATGAAAAACTACATTTGTTACTGTCAGGTAACACCAAGCACTTGGAAAAGAATGTTCCAAAACTGATCACACTTTACCCATCCAATGGTCATCATGAATGGCTCTGGATCAACGCTGATTGCACTTAGCTTGGAAGTGGGTCTTTTGTTGTATTTGTGGATAAAGATCTATATAATAAATTATATATAACTGTCATCAGTATCATACAAATTCAACAATCCAACTATAATAGATCATGTATCACAATGCCATAGCAGCAGTAGACATATTGCATATCCTTAGTGTCATTTGATAGGCACAGTGCACACACAGCCACTTGGCTCTATCCCACAAGCTGAATTCAGTTCTCTTTCACAGTGAACACTACAAGATGAAACAGTTGACCAAAGACAGCTATACACTTCACATCTAGAAAAGATGGTCCTATTAGATAAGCAAAATATGATGAAATTAAGTTCATTATAAAGTTCACTAAACATAATCTGTACTGAAGTCAGAAGCAAATGTTTTGCAGGAAGCTGATTTCCTCATCACTGTGGAATCTTGGCTAATGCCAAGAATGTGACACAATTGCAAAGGAGGATTGGATAACATACTCAGTCCTGGGCCGCCTGATAGCAGGTATATGTGTGTGTGTGCCAGCAGAGGTGTTTATGGGTATTTTTGTTGACAATTTCATTTGGTTTTGAGAAATATTGAGGTAAAGAGAGGTCAAGCATTTCCAGCTATTAATGTAGTGCTTGAACGGAATCCAGTACCAGGCACTGAAAATCCGTTAATAGATCACTACAGGGATGCATACATATTTATATTCCGTCATTCGCGGTTCACTGTAATGGTTCTCTGTGTAATTATTTCACCACCTGGGGCCACTATGATGCATATTATGGTGAGTCAGGCTAGCTCTCAGCCTGGCAGTGATATCACTGCAAATATGCACATTTTAAGACTTTTTTAAGGGGCGGGAGACTTGTTTTAAAAAAAATACATTTTATACAAAATTAAAAAATTTTAGGCTGCAGTGGATAATAAAAACATCTTCTTGTGCAAGAGAGAAAAAATAATTTAAAAAAGTAATATTTTTAATTTGCTGTCAAACATGAATGGGAAAATAGGCTTTTTGAGCAAAAATATAGGTATCACTAGGGGGCGACCTCATATCAATTGCCGAAACGAATAGCTTGAAAGCTACCCCCTTGATCACAACTCATTGTTCACCAGTAGGGGAGGTCCTACGTGCTCTGGCCTTTAAGTAAAGTGAGTCGTTCAGAAGAGTCGTTCTTTTGACTGAACAAATCATAAGTGAACGACTTGCATTGCACACCCCTACAACGCAAAAATATAGTGAGCACAACAGCACTTTGTGTTTCTCTTTTCTGTGTTCACTGTGTTCTGTTATTGTGGGTAACAAAAACATAGTTTGGACCCCACACATAATATCTCTTCTGGCTAATCCAGTTGTTTGAAGGAGGAACATCACAGACGGACTGAATGCTGCAGCCAATCCAGTCAGGAGGCTTGTCTTTCTCAGTAACCTCTCACTCTCTGGCCCCAGCCCTAACTCTCCGCCCAGAATGTTTGCAAAGAGGGCCGCTGTTCGGTGCACTCCTCGCCCCCTTTAATCCTGAAAAAGGGATGACTGTTTTGATGCGTCTGGTCTGCGTCTCACAAGAGTGACAGTTGGAAGTGGCGCCTGGCTCATCTCCATAGATCATTCCGGCGCAGTGCGTTTGAAGTTAGGGGGCTGAGGTGCGCGGGTGGGCTGGACGGGTGGGGGTGGCTGGGCGGAGCCTTCCTCACGCTCTGGGCACAGCCATCAATCCTGGGACTGGGCCAGAGCCCAAACCTCCACCTATCCCCTCCAAAGCCACCTTTGTCACTCTGCCCGCCACAAAACCAACAACAGGAAGCACTCTGCAAGAGCCACGTGCGGTCACACATCACCCTACACTCCACAAATGAAATTACAGTGAGCGTATATCCCCAGACTAATAAATCACACACTTCTAGTAGAGAAATAGTTCTACTCCTGGTCAGCTTGGGCTATGAAACAATGGGGGACATGACGTCTATCCAAGACATTCAGGGGGACATTTGAAATTTACGAGAAGAGCACCTAAGGACTGTGTTGAAATTATTCCATCTTGGATGGTAGCTAGACTAGAGTTTCCTTTTGTTATTATTTTAGAAGTGTTTCCCTAACATGCAAAACGCTGATAAAGGATGTACAATTAAATAAATCAGTTATAAGGAAGTTTTGTCAAATCTGTGTAAAACAAAAGCTTTTTGATTTGATTACAAATTGGATGATTTTTGCGTTGCTTTCAATGGACTGTATATTCTCTCAGTTAATTAGTTGTCATTATTAAATTGAGTTTCTGTACATTTAAATTCAGTGTTTCGCCCAGTCATGAACAGCCAATGATCTTACATTGGGCCCCACCATCCCAGAAATCCTACAGTGTGTTCTAATATTTTGAGGTCCTCTATCAGTCATGGCCTTTGGAATAACCCCCTCCTCCCCCTCCCCCAGCGAGGACGTCGGAGTTTGTGGGTTATGAGCAGTGGTATGTGGAAAGGTGACAGAAACTGCTCCCACAGTAATTGCAACTGACAGCAGAGAAAATACTGTAATTACCGGGTGTATTATGTATTTATAAATGCCATTTAAACTACATGAATAATCTCAACACACCATAAAGAGCTTCCTCATCACTGCTTCACAGCAGGGCTTGATTCACAGCTGTGCCTACCCACTTCTAATACACCCTTTTAATATGTTTGCATTGCTGTAAATCGCTTGAGTATCTCCTTTAATTGTTGTGTAACCTAAATGTGAACTTGTGGGAAAGAGTCCCAGATTTACAGTTTAACTCCCAGAAAATAACTGAAATCTTTATGCGCAGAGTTACACTTGACAGAGGCCCTTTCTTGGGGCAGGCCACATTATTTATGTATACTGTAATCTTGTACTGTAATGAGTATGGTACTGGAATGAAGGTGAACTGCATGGCACAAAACTAAAGCATGAAAAGCAATGTTACCATAATTCAAAATTAAAAACTCAAATGAACACTTGAATTTGCTTTGTGACACTGTGACTGTGATATATGTAGGCTTGGATCTGTTCACAAATTAAATCTGTTCTCAAATCATCACAAATCATTTGTTATCCAGTATAAACATAATCATTAGACAATTTTGTATGTTTTTCACCATCTTCATTGAATTAATTTAATATCAAATGTAATTTGCATCATCAAGTGCTTTACGACTACCGCTGTGCACATAATATTCATAATTTAGCTGGATAATTCCGCTCAATAGTGTGAAAGTGAAGGAAAAAAGGGGTGGGCCATGGAATATTTTTGACACTCTCATTCATCTCCACTGCTGACTCCATATTTGAACAATTTAAAATGGGACACTCTCAGTCTCAGCCACTGCAAGGGGGGGAGGGGGGCGGGGCGGGGGGGTGGGTAGCCCCGACAGCACAGAGTTCAATCAGTGAACCGCATCTTGAAGATGTATTTTGTGAACTGACGTGAACTTGCAAGGGGCTCTTCAGATGCTGCTGATAAGACTTCAGCCCATTACTGTGCGCTCTCCAAATGAGCCCTCACCTAAACTCTTGCTGTTATCTTGGTTCCACGTAAACATGTCATACACATTAATGAAGACTACCCGTTCCCCACTCCAAGCTGAAGCAATCGCAGGGCAGTGAACGTTAGGTGTAATGCAGTGGAGCCAAGGTGAAGAGCTTTTACAAGCTGCCTGAACAGTTTGAGAAGCCATAACTGTTATCATGTTGTATTTTTCAGTGTGAGCTATTATGCTTCCTGGGGTTTAAAGCAGACACATTTACAAGCTTGCCATGGTGCACCTGTACCTATGAGGGTTTCTAGCTAAACTGTGTTTGTGTCAAACTGGTACTCTTTGTTGTTTAGCTTGTTAGGAAAGCTAAAAAGTGCCTAAGGGTTGCTTCTTTGGATATATTATATATATAGATGCTTTAATGAATCTTCCTCTTGTTCTGGTCAGTCTTTAGCATGTCTAGTGAAACAGTTTTTCATGACAATATCTTGAGAATATAACGATAATGTTAATATTTTTCAAGTCCTAGCTTGACTTTCTTTCATAGTCCGATATGGGAATAATTGTAGAACTGTGGTATACTTTCTGTACTTTGGATCCATGGATTCTCCTCAAGGAATGTCTCAAAGTACATCACAGTTATTCATCATATTTTATTACATGGCAACCGTGATACACATGCAAATACGAGTAGAAAAGGAGAGAACGTAGCAGGTTGGATGCCTGTGTGGCTGAAATGTGCTTACACACAGTCTCCATGGTTACAGGGCATGCAGAGAAATAACTGATAACACTCTGAAAATAGAACAGGAGGAATCTTAATTAGTCCAAGTGCCAGACACTGCCACATAGTTTTAGGCTTGAAAACAAGACCTGCAAACCTGCAATGATATTTTGGTTGCCTTCATTATAAATCTTGTCATATCAACAACCTTATTGGTTTCTGTTTTAATTATTCCGTAACTAAAATAGTGCTATGTATATTCAATGTTATATTTTGTTAGCCAGTGACAAAAAATATTTGGTTATTTGATTTGAGCTGATTAAGTTGACCAAACCCGGTTTTATCAAGGTAAAAACTTAAAGTCACTTAAAGTCATTTTCAGTAAATACATTTTGCTTATGACCTGGGATGGATGTAGGTATGTGGATGTGGTTTATTTCTACATTATGTAATTATACATGCATCTCATACATATTTGTATATAATATATAATGCATTTTATTATATTTATATATTATTAATTATGAACTCATGATCAAACATTTGTAAAGAGCAAAGACTTTGTAGATGCAATGGCCAAGTCAACAGTCAGTTCTTTTAAAAACTGCAACACACAGTTGTTGAATCAACAAAGCACATCTCAGCATAGCTTCCCAAACAAAACACTATGCTCAGCGTATCCACTATAATCATGAAATGAGATTCATATTTTGGACAATTTACATATTTACCTTGCACTTACCTAGATATTTGGTAAATAAAAAACTTGCCCTATCATTTCAAAAAAGCATTACACAGAAAATACAACTTTCTTAAAAGGCTTAACAGTGAAAGTCAATCTTTATTAATAAGCATCATGGATATAGAACTATGATGACTGATTCCCCCTGACCTCAAAAGACTTACAGCACTGCCACCGTTCAGCAGTAAGAAATCTTGGACAGTTACTGCTCGTTCTACGTTTGAAAAACTGCTTCACAGGACTTTGTTGAGGAGGTAGAGTCATGTGCACAGCAACCCACAATGAGGTGCCAAGTCTCTTCAGTAGTAGGAAGTTTCACACAAACACAGGAAGCAGGGCATTTCACGCTGCAGAAATCGGAGGCCAAACTGCGAGGCTCTCTCAGCCGATGGCCGGCGCAGATTAACTGGGGAAAAGACCTGCCGCTCCGATGCCTCATTGTTGTGTGGTTCAGACGCAGCGTCTGACATCGCCGGACTCGCCCGCAATGTGCACTGTGGTCCACTGGGCTGGTAGTGCCAAAGAATGTGCCTCTGTAAGCTTTTCCTTTTTGCCCTTTTGCTTTTAATTTATGCCTTTTGTTCTTTTTTCATTTTCTTGAGAATACCGATCTTTTCAATGTTTTGGTTGCTTATTTTGTTCAGGTCAGCATGTGAAAAAAACATAAACTAGCCTATACCATAAATCATGAACTAGTTGGTGAGTCACACAGCACAGTTGAGAACACAGCACAAATTAGCTTGTGCAATCCGGGACATTATGACACATATGAACAGAGGACATTCAAGTCGAGTTCATATTCAAATCAGCAGGTGGTGGAAACTTATTTTATCTGTCTTCTTTTCAGTTTGTGATGCAAAGCATTTGTACCATTGCAAAGCTGCAAAGCTTCACAGTAGCAGGGAAGGTCTAGCTGAACAGCAATGTCATAATAATGGCATTGACCCTGGTGTTTTGAAATGTGAGGGGTTATCTCAAGACGAGAGTTTTTAGTAGATCTCTTGAAACACAACCCTTCACTCCCCTGAGAGAACCGTTCCGCAGGTTCTGATTCAGGTTTCATTTTAGTCATCCCTGACAGGTAAGCCAGTCCCAAATAACTTATCTCTATCCCTCATATCACAGTATAATTGCCCTTTTCGCAGATATGCAAATACGGGGCCCAGAGCCTCCACTTTATCAGCTCTCATTTCAAATAAGTGATGGGCCCCAGAGAAAAATACATAATGTATTTTCAGTTGAAAACTTATGGTCAGAGATTGGTTATGGCATCTGTCTTTGAAGCTGGACTTCAGCAACAGATGCACCCCCAGATTTTCAGTTGGTTTTGGAGCTTGTTCACAATCAGACTTGCATTTGCAGATTGTCAGGATGCATACATAAATACAGGGGCTGCTCATGTGTGTAGCTTGCTACATGTCAAAATACTTCTGTTCTGCCTTAACGGTGTAAATTTACATTCATACAGTGGACATTAGCACAGTTTGTTGTTTTGGCTCTGTACTCCAGCACATTTTAAATTAAATAATGAATATGTGATTAAAGTGCTGATAGTCAGCTTTAATTTAAGGGAAATCCATATCCAGTAAGCCATGGATGAATTACAGTGCTTGCTATACATATACCCGCCCTTATATATATCCATCCATCCATTATCTGAACCCGCTTATCCTGAACAGGGTCGCAGGGGGGCTGGAGCCTATCCCAGCATACATTGGGCGAAAGGCAGGAATACACCCTGGACGGGTCGCCAGTCCATCACAGGGCACACACACCATTCACTCACACACTCATACCTACGGGCAATTTAGACTCTCCAATCAGCCTAACATGCATGTCTTTGGACTGTGGGAGGAAACCAGAGTACCCGGAGGAAACCCACGCAGACACGGGGAGAACATGCAAACTCCGCACAGAGAGGCCCCGGCCGACGGGGATTCGAACCCAGGACCTCCTTGCTGTGAGGCGGCAGTGCTACCCACTGCACCATCCGTGCCGCCAGCCCTTATATATATACAATGAAAATGCATAGGGGTACAATATGCGCACTATTTAAATGAATTATACATTTAGCTATGCTCATTCCTGCATTACATATAAAATGCGCTCATTTCATCACCTGTGAATACATATATGTAGTTATAGTGTAACTCTTTTGTCGTGGGGGCGACATGGCTCAGGCAGTAAGTCGCCTGGCAGTCGGAGGGTCGCCGGTTCGATCCCCCGCCCGAGCTGTGTCGAAGTGTTCCTAAGCAAGGGGCCTTGCATGGCAGCCAATCGCCGTCGGTGTGTGAGTGTGTGTATGAATGGGTGAATGGAGAAGCATCAATTGTACAGCGCTTTGGATAAAGGCGCTATATAAATGCCTGCCATTTACCATTTTCTTTAATGGGTGATTTATTCATTTTTATATATACTGAAAAAACATCCTGCAGGCTATTCATTGGAAGTTATTCAAATGTTATCCTCAACTGGTGGAATTTAAGATACTTTTCTGTTAAAATTCATCTTATGCCATGGAGTCAATTTAATTATTATAGAACACTAGTGTAGGTTTGGATGCATTTAATGAGCTTAGCCCATCCCTTTCAGTTCAGTGACACACCTGACTTGGTCATTGCAGAACATCTCCTGAAAATGTGTACTAGGGCGCTCTCTGGTGGTGACTATATTTATTGCTGGCACTGGACAAAGAAAACTGAAATGTCCTGTGAAATTTACCTCTGAAAGAGAGCTGAATGGTCTTGCCATCTATCTTACTCTTATCCAGAGCAACTTACACATGTTTAAATTCTTTATGTGTAATCCATTTATCCATCCATCCATCCATCCATTATCTGAACCCGCTTATCCTGATCAGGGTCGCAGGGGGGCTGGAGCCTATCCCAGCATACATTGGGCGAAAGGCAGGAATACTCCCTGGACAGGTCGCCAGTCTATCCATTTATACTGGTGTATATTTACTTTGCTCAAGAGTACCAAGAGAACTCCAGTGCCCCACCTGGATATCAAACCATCAAAGAT
This sequence comes from Conger conger, assembly GCF_963514075.1. Lineage (NCBI taxonomy): Eukaryota > Metazoa > Chordata > Actinopteri > Anguilliformes > Congridae > Conger > Conger conger. The sequence continues at coordinate 29,816,361 of NC_083768.1, forward strand.
GCAAATCCAGTTCCTTTTCCTGCTGTTGAAAATGATTGCCTGACAAGGTGGCGCAGTTTTAGTAAATTTAGGAATTGTTCAGCTATGATAATGTGTTAATTTGTGGGAAATTTAAATGCAAAATAATAAAATTTAAAAATAATAATAATAATAATTCTAGAAAAATCGTTTTATTCTGTGAAGATGGCCCTCTTCACAGCACTGGGTCCTGAAATATTGGAGCAACTGGACTCCATTACTTTTATTTTTAAAAAGGCACAGTTCATAATTGACTTGGTAGCTGCCGCTATGAAGGAAATGGTTGCAGTAGTTGGAATTCCTAGGCTCTGATGACCTTATTTTTACATTCTTTGGTTTAGAGAACATGATTTTCTCCCAGGGCAATGGGTTTAGGGATATAGCTGTCTATACTGCAGACCTTTTGCTGTGGGACCAAGGATGTTTGCCACCTCAGCTTGGCATTGCCTTCACTGGTTCCTTTTCCCTTCAGTTGATGTTTGGTGGAGATTTGCGTTGAGTCATTGGGGTCTAGACGGCACTTTGGAGAATCACAGGACTCCTCCGCCTTCCCTTGAGCATGTCCTTTATTGCACATGTAAGGGAAATATTTATTTAGAGATTATTGCATGTTTCCATCCATTCCCCTATTTGCAAATTGCCACATACTATCCTCCACAATTTCCCAAGTTTGGACTTGAAAGGGTTGGTATAGCTCAGGGGTTTTCATAATTGGCACACATTTATAATGCATAATCATTAAATTGGGTCTGTGTTTTTGCCACTGGAGAGAATGATTTCCGTCATCCCATAATGTAGGAGAATAATTACTTTCACGCGCAACGTGGACAAAATGTGGGTTGGTAAAATGCAGCAATAGATTAATCGTTTTTGAAAGGATTTTGGAAGTACCTTATCATCGATTAAACTGTAACATTGTTTGCTCACAGGAGCAGTTACTTATTCAAATAGCAAAGTTAATCCGAGACCAGGAGAGTAAATAAGGTGAATGCGGGGTGCAAAGACCAGTTGTTGCTATGGAGACCATATTCAAGCAATTCTGCGCTGTATGAGCTGTATTTGACCTCACTACACCTGCCTGATAGTAAACAGAAGATCACGTGCAAATAAGACAAAGCAATCTCAACAGAACCACAGTCACAGACTACAAATCAAAAGAGCTGAAATTCTGTATGAATGTCCATCTGAGACTTCATATAGGAGTTTTAGACATTTAATGTGCAACATGAAATATCACACTCAAGAAATATCCCCTACCCTTCTAATGTAATTTGGAATTTTGAAAGCTTCATGTCCTCCATTATTCCCTGTTATTCCACAATACTCTGAAGCAGAAACTTTTCAACTGTTGTTCAGAATTCCTTCAATCTGAGAAACTGGTCAGTCCTTACAGAAAACGTTTAGTTATGTTCAGAACACTGGATATCGCTTTTCAATTGTAAAATAAATCAGTTGATACATCATTTGTTTGCCATTTTTGTCCTTTAACCACAAGATGGCAGAGGATTCCTTACTTTACAATAACCTGTGAGCTGAACGTGCCACATGCACATCTTCAGAGTTTTCCTTCTCGCAGGTATCTGTCTTGTCACCATTCTACTGCATGACCTTGTACCAGGGCAAGTTGAATCTGTCATATTGCTCTTTTAATGCACACATACCCTATTATTTTGTTGAAAAAAACATCTACAAAAGACACAATTTCAATTGGATAATTTTACATTATGATCCTTTGATCATGATATATCAAAAGTAACTCCACTAATGTGTATACAACGTGCCCTTAAAGTATTTTTTTCTTTTCTTTTTCTATTTGTATCTAAACACACATGTTCGGTTCCAAAATTCTTAAAATATTCCGAATTTCAGACATGTCTATGATTCATTTTGTAAATATTACCAATTTGCAACTATAACCAAACATGTCCAATTCTCGCCATAATTTGGAATGTCTATTTACCAGCCATGTTCATGCGCAATCTCCACTGCTGATTCAGGAGAGTGTAGATATCTGTACTTCTCCAAAAACACTTTGTATCACCAACCTGCCTCTTCTCACACTACAGCCACAGCCAAGCTTGCAGAGACTGGAGTCACAACCGCCTTTGCGTGCAGTTCGATTGACCAGTGGGGGTCGCTAGAGAGTATTGCAAGGCAGACCCTAGAGAGTATTGCAAGGCAGACCCCTAACCAACTGAACCCCCATACCCTGGGCTCTGCAATGTCACTTGGGTGTCACCCTATGGAACTATCAGCCACAGTCAGCAATGGCATGGTCCAGATTCGGTCTGAGACAATGGGACACATCCATTGCCTATGAATTTGACTTTGGACTGCCTGAAAGACTCTCGTTAACATTCTTCTTGTACATTCCAAAACTGCACCAGCATGAGGTAATGCTGCTCGTCCCGTGGCTTTGCTGACTCATCTCCTTCCCTCCTCTCTGCATCTTCATTTCCTGTCACTGCTGTGAGTGCTAACGTTTATCATACTAAAGCTAAGTACAAATACTGCATAAAGTAGTATGCACTAAAACGGAAAGCTTTTCTTTTTTTAAAATGTCCTAATTAGACCTGCCAATTACTTACAGTATTTGCTTGGACTTTTGTTTTGTTTTTTGGTCTTTATTATACCCTGGGTTATAATGCCCCACCACTATGATTATCTATCCAGTAGATTATTAGGTAGCTGACTTTTTTCTTTTGTTTCAAAAACAGTCAGAAGTATGGCATACCGTAACTCACTTCGCCATAAACAAATTCTTGAGTAGGCCCCCTGGTGGAGGCTGAAAGAGCAGCATTTGAAGAGCAGCCATGTTAGGGCATCGCTGGGAAAATGTTTGAATTTGACTGATGGATTTGTTGGTTTATTGTAATTTTTTGTAAATTGAAATGGGATGACAGGTGAATGGACTTTAAGAAATGGAATATGAAGTGATGGAAGGATGAAGGAAGAAAAGAAAAAAGGAATTGAAAATGAAGATGGGAAGAGAAATATGTTGTTGGAATTACAATGGATAGGTCTGTGTTTTTAATGACGCCGATGAAGAGGGGAAATTTGTGAAGATTGAGATTGGAGAGGTTAAAGCAGTGGGAGTGAGGCAATTGTAATTATGGAGTGCCAGTCGAAGAGAACTCAGGAAATTTGGAGAGACTAAAGCTGTCTGCTTTCCAATGTGGGGAAAGACCATTGTACCCCATTCTCAAAGAAAACCCAGGATATACACGCCATATTGAACCTGGGATCGACCTGTGTTTGACCGATTCACACCACACGATGGTGTTGGGAATGTCCTGGGCAGACCCTAGACTTTTTCTCAGTGAAAGGGGATATTAGTGGGGTCCCATTGTCTGTTGAAGCTGACTGTTTTTTGGAGGTGGAGGGAGATTGTAGGACAAGGGTAAAGAAGTGGTTCAGTACTATTGTAATTTGATTTGATTGGGATTTGCCAGAGTGGGTGTATTTAGATGAAGTTAGTTACATATGAGAGTGTTCCACTGATGTGTTATTGGTCCCAGGACAATGTACACATTGTAGCAGTATGTAGGAAGAGTTGTAGAAGGCGTGGGATGTACGGAGGAGGACTGTAAGTTGACCAGGCTATATGCTTTCATTGTGGGGGTAATCATGAAATGGGGGCAATGCAGTTTAAGAGAAGGAAGATGGAAGGTCAGGTGGAAAGGACACAATGTAAAATGTCTTATGCTGAAGCTATAAAGAGCGAGGGCAGAAAAGGGAACTGTAGGAAAAAACAGGATAGAGATGGAATAGTGGGAAAGGAACATGGTATAAGTGACAGAGAAATCATGAAATGGATAGAATAAGGTTTTTGGTCAGAGAGGATCAGCATGACGCAGAAAGGGGGATTTTGTGGCGTAAAGGGGGGTGAAATTCAGGGAATATCAGCAAAAGGAGGGTTAGGCACCAGGGAAATGGAGATAGAAAAGGGAAATAGAGAACGGGTAAATGTGATGGGTGAAAATAAAATTCACTCAGTAGATGGCGGTAAAGGACCAGGAGGTGTTTAATTCGCCAATCAAAACTAAAGAAGAAGGAATCATGCCGCATAAAATCATGTTGACATGGTCAAGAGGTTCAGCTGTTTTTCAGACCAAATGTCAGAATGGGGAAGAAATGTCAAGAGACTTTGGAATGATTGTTGGTGCCAAAAAGGGTGGTTTGAGTATCTCAGAAACTTGGATTTCCTTGGATTTTCAAGCACAGAGTTTGCAGAGAATAGCGCGACACTAATAGCAATACTATTAATTATTTTTACTGTTATCATACTTTTGGAAGTCACTGTATATGCAGTAGAGGCTTTTGAACTACAAATGTAATGTATTTGTATGTGTTTTATTTTGATACATTTTTTGGTTGCAGTATTTTGTATTTTGTTTTGATACATTTGGGTTATTTTGTATTTTGTATCAAACTATATTTCAATTTATGTTTGCCCATCCCTGGACAGGCAACATTTAAATGTAAATACCGCTCTAGGTATTTGTAGGACTGTAAAACAAAAAACGTAGGGCAGGGTTGTGGTCAATTCCAGCCATATTCAAATCACAATCAGACAATTGCGGTCTTTCTCAAGAAATGTTGACGAATGAGTTCTACAACTTTGAATGTGTGAAAAGTCGTAGTACACTTTCACTTTGTGTATAGCAATTTACGTGTGTGGAAAAAGCACAACTTGTGAAGACATCGATCTTGAGTGACAGGCTCAGTTAAAACGTTGGACTGTGAATATGATATTGTTTCATAATTGAAAATCTACAGTATCATAATTGTATTTAGTGCATTGTGGAAAATATTATTGTCGCAAATTGCCACAAATCAGTAAGTCTCATTGTATGTGTCTCAAGTCAGAGCGACACAGAGAAGTCAAAGCAGTCTCAAACACAATCATGTGATTGTCAATTAATTTCTTCCTTCCTTTTTTCATTTTAGGCTCAATATGCATATTCACATTAAATAACATCGGATGTTGCTAATTGTAAAAATGTGCCAAGATAACCAGCAATTATACAGTAGTATATTGCATTTATTCTGCAAAAACAAACAAACAAACAAACAAAAGAAAAAAACATGTATCTATAGGAAGAATTCGCGAGTGTTTGGTGGAATGTACGCCTTGATTGGAGGGCGTGAATGGGCGGGCGTTCTGGAATTCTACGCAGCTCAAAAGAACCCCGTACACGTGTGTTTTCTCTTTGCAACAGCGAAAGTTGTTTAATGCTACCTTGTACTGCGTACTCTAAAGCAAGTCTACCGAAAGGCTAACTTAACCGAAAATCTACCAAGACGCATAACGTTTTCTGACAAAAGTTGCAAGACTAAAAGGTCTCTGTTCCCTGGAACAGACAACGGAGTTATCGCACCATTAGCGGGATCTGAAGACTACAAACGCAAAAAGGTAAATTATTAAAATAAACACATTATTTCTACGTTTAACCTTCACGGTTAAATACTGCTTAGGCACATACAATGATAAAGACTGATTACACCCAGCCTATCCATTTTTATAAATTGGGAAGCCTAGCCTCACCATGACAAATGAATCTATACCTAGTGGTTTGGCTAGCCAGCAAGTGGAGTAAGAAGGCATGTTAGGTTAGCATAGGCATTTGAAGACGTGTGATGGTATGTTATTCTTTGGAATATATTTTGAGAAAGTGAAAAACTGACCTCATATGTGGAGCACCCAAGAAAATACCTTCGCGGATTTTATTTATTTATTTGTTTATTTATCTTGGGCAACTGTTAACCTAGTTTTGTGCACATTTCCTAAATGTGGAGAAGGCGAGGTCCCCCCACTCTTGTTTTGCCACCCACATGTTACAAAGTAAAAAACTGTTGTGGTAAAGCAATGGCATCTTGACTTAACGCTTACAAACGGTATATCATGTTACCATTGTGATTGAAAATAGCACCATGAAAAAAGATGCAAAAAAAAACAACACTCACTGGCCCAGCCCTAATGTTCTGCATGTCCTCATACATTAGATGCAAGAATGTGGTTTCTCTCCATTGTGAATTATAAAATGTCACTTGTACTACAAAAAAATCTATAGTGGCCAGCTGTGTGAATTTGCTCATGTAATTTTAAACCTATAGACAATCTGAAACTGAGGTAGTTTGCACAGTTGGAAAAAAGTGTATTCCTTTTTTCTAGGAGCTGTGGAAGCCGGTGCTCACCCAGAGTGGATGTTCTCATGATGAGAGGTTCATCCAGAGGGCCTTCTGTTCTCAGCCTGGATGATCACTGCGCCTGGACTGGAACTGGTGGTAAATTATACCACATTACATAAGTCTTATTCCAGAGCATCTCATTCTAGAATAATGTACACAAGGGGCTGGTAAACATTTTTACATTTCGGCTCTAAAAAGCAACTGACCTTTGTTTACTATGGATCTTCCTAGAATTGAATCTCTGCTCTCAACAGAACAAAAGCATTTGCCAACTTTTAATTCTGGCCAAATTAAAGTGGAGGATGAAGACTCTCTATTAGGCAGTCTCTGTGACAAAACCCCCTTTAACCGCCAAAAGCGCAATGGAACCACTGCACAAAATGAATGTGTTAAATGGCTCAATGCTGCAGAGAAGGACAAGGAAGTGAGACCTGTTTCTGAACAAAAAGAGCCCACCAGCACCATGATTAAGACCGAGTATTATGAAATAGATCCTGCAAAGTCAGAACTACCTGATGAGACGGGAGATTACATTACATTAGATGAACAATATACTGGAATGTCATCTGCTCTCAAGTGCTCTGACAAAGTAAAAATGGAGAAAAAGGATCTAAGTGAAAACTCTATTGTCAGAAAGGAATGGTTCTGTTTGGAATGTGGTAAGAGCTTCAGTCAGGAAAGATACCTGAAGATACACAAGAAGGCTCATGTCAGAAGCAAGCTTAAATTTGCAGAAAAGCATAAAAACCTGGGGATTATCTGCATGGAGTGCAAGAAAACATTCACTCAGCATAGCCACTTGCAAAAACACAAATTAATTCACACAGGAGAGAAACCATACTCGTGTGATGTATGTAAGAAGAGTTTCCGACAAATGGGGACTTTAACAATTCATCAGCGAATTCACACGGGGGAAAAACCTCACAAATGTCCGATATGTGGGAAGGCTTTCAGGCACTTGGTGGGCATGACAAACCATAAGTCAACTCATACAGGAGAGAAACCATATTCTTGTGCTGAATGTGGGAAGACTTTCAGACTTTTTGTTAACTTTAAAAGCCATGAACGTATTCATTCTGGAGAGAAACCTTATTGCTGTTCTGTGTGTGGAAGAAGTTACAGATTGTCTTCAAGTTTAAAGGTGCATGAGCGAATTCACACGGGAGAAAAACCATATTTTTGCAATGACTGTGGGAAGGCTTTTCGTAGCAGCAGTGACCTTGGAAAACATAAGACGGTTCATACTGGGGAGAAACCACATTCTTGCACAGAATGCATGAGGACATTCCGAACATTTGGAAACTTTAAGCAGCATCAGAAAATTCACACGGGAGAGAAACCATACAAATGTCCTGAATGTCCAAAACGTTTTATACGTTCAAATGCTATGAAACAACATCTGAGACTTCATACAGGAGAGAAACCATTCTCCTGTGCTGATTGTGGAATACGTTTTAGTAATTCAGCAAGCCTTACAAGGCACCAAGACAGAAACCATTCACTTAAATAGTGTGGGAAAGGTTTCAGATCCTTAAGTTCGCTAACATCAGAAATTGGCACCGCACAGTTGCAGCAAGTGTCAGAAGACATTTTTGCATCTGGGACTGAACACTACATCTTAGAATTCACATGGTTGAGCAGATGCATACCTGCATTGACTGTGGGAAGCATTTTACTCATGTAGGGTCTTTAAAACGGCATATGAGTATTCACAGAAAAGGGACATTCCTGCACTGACTGAAAATGTTTTTTTGTTTGTGGAGGGCCTTGACAATTCAAGAACAACTTGAACAGTCACACTCAAGATAGAATACACCCCCTTGTATTAAATGTGGTAAGTGTTTTAAGTATTTAGCCAGGTTTAAAAAAACACCAGGAAGGTCACATAGGTCAGGATTAATCATGAAATATAAATGTATACATCATGGCCCATCTGCTTTCGGTTACTATTTTTGAATATGGTATTGAAATCAAAAATAAGTATAGATTTTTCAGTTTAGCGGTCCATTAGCAAGAGCAAGAAGAGAAATCGGAGATGATTGACTTCAACTGTAGGAAGCCTGCAAAATCAAGTTCCCAAAAGTTCAGGGCCAGACAGTAGAGGGCAGCATTGATACTTGAAATAATGAATCATGAAGCTGTATCCATTTTTGGATCAATTTGAAAAATGTTCCATGTTTGCAATAATGGAAGCCTCAAAGGAACATTCATACAGCATATGGGAATTATTTTCCATTTAGGATTTTCAATTGATTGTCAAAGCTAGAAGTGGGTTATTTGTACTGGTGACATTTGTTTTATTTATTTTAAATTACAATGTGTGTGTAATGAAAGAACATGTAAAACTATGATTACAAAGGAATGTCTGGTTGAGTCTTGCTTGCCTCATTTGATTGACATTGCCCACCTTTAACCATGAGATGGAAGCAAAATAGTTTAATACAGCCCTCTCTCACAGTTCTTCTAGCAGGTGTTGGTTCTCACCCTTTCATGACTGCAGGATCCAATACCAAGGTGAGCGGACTCTTAGCACACATTTACCTCCCCTTATTTTGTCAAAGTATAGCTTTTAATCAGGACCATATTCAGCCCCAACAAAACACAGCAGTTTATGTAAACTATAACAGTGGCATGTTAAAGTACATGCCTACGGCATTATTGATTCTGGCTACACACCCGACACACCCACCAAACGGGATCAAAGCCTGTTCAAATCATTGCTTGAATGTGCCCCCAATTGCTTCAATTGTTTTCCAATTATTTGATTATGATTTATAACCACGCAACCATGTCAGAGTACATTGTTGGTTTCTACTCTTAACTCTTTAATTGGTTCTAGCGTTTACATGATCTGAAATATTTCTAGATTCCCTGATAGGCTCATTGAATGATGACTGCTGTTCCTGTGTGCCTATAGGAAACAACTTTTATTGCTCTGATCTACAAGTAAATGTAATGTAATGGATCCGGGGGCTTTATTTATTTACTTACTTACTCACTTACTTACTCAATTACTTATTTACTTACTATTTATTTTGCATGTACTCAGACACTTCCAAATGGAGTTCATGGGCCAGAAGCTATAAATACTATTGCTGAATGAGGCTGGCTCACAGTTCATAACTGTGATGAATCCACAGGTATGGGGGCTCAGAGCTGGTTGATTAAGTGTACATCAGACCCAGTGCAATGTGGTACAGTCTCAGAAATGGGAGTTTGTATGCATAATGTATTTCAACTGTCAGTATTTCTCCATTGCATTGGATGCTTAACTACTGGGCTGTTTTTCCTTGCCAAACACTGCCCAGTTTCCTCTTTCAAAAGTCAACAGGTGAGATGCATTAAACTGTGCAGATACTTACCAATGGAAAACATTTTTCGCTATGTTTGGAGACCACCTACCAGATAAGCATCCAGAAAAAAAAGAAAATGTTTTTAATGCATCATTTTCAACAAATCGATATAAACGGGAGCGATATTAGCTCAGGAGGTGTGGTCATCTGGCAATCGGAGAGTTGTCGATTCGATCCCTGGCCTCTCAGGAAGAAGTGTCATTGTCTTTGAGCAATCTAACCCCTAATTGCTCTTAGCTGGTTGGCACCTTGCATAACTGCCTTTCGCCATTGGTTTGTGTGTGAATGGGTGAATGAGAGCCATAAATTATGAAGCGCTTTGAGTGGCTAGTTGCTGGACAAAGTGCAACATAAATGCAGTCCATTTACCATATAAATGTATTCCTTCTATTATCTACCTTTTAATATTGCCTCTCATTGTGACCTACAATATTTAAAGTGGAGCCTACTGTATTCTGGGTTTTTAATTATTGAGACACTGCTCACAATATTGTCTGCCCCTCACCTATACATCTCTGCAGTAGATTCAGGTTATGAACACATAAAATATGCACAGTGCTGTCTGTAAATATTTGTTTAGTGACACAGTTTCTGTAGTTTTCGCTCTGTACAAATAGTTGAAGTGAAACAATCACATGTTAAAATGCAGACTTTCAGCTTTAATTTGCCCAGAAAAAATTGCTTGGTTGCTTTGACTGTATGGTTTGGATTATTGTCCTTCTGCGTGATGAAGCATTGTCCAATCAGTTTTGATGCATTTAACACTTTATTCCAGACCTCTACAGATGATACTCATAGAATCAACTGTAGACCTTTTGTTTGTTCATTAATGGACAAACTAATGATGAAACGTACACCTGTCCCAGCAAGATGCGAGTAGCCAATTGTCAAATTACTTTTGGTCCCCTAAAATTGGGGGGGGGGACTGCATATAAATGGCTACAGTTCCTACACTGTTATAATATATTATATTATATATTTATATTTATATATAAAACCCCTGAAATTAACCCTTTCAGTCCCAACAGTGACATGTGGCACTCAAGTGTAAGTACTGTAAAATCCCCAGAATGACACTCTCAACCTCATACCTTTTCAACCAATCAAAAGGACTACTAAAACCCTACTAAATTCTCAACTTTCTCAATTTTCTCACCCAAAGCCAAAATCGTTTGCCAAAATCGCACTGAGCACTTTATTAGGAACATTTTTACTTTATTACACCTACTTATTAATGTAATTATCTAATCAGCCAATCATGTTGCAGCAGTGCAGTGCAATGCATACAATCCTGAAGCTATGGGTCAGGAGCTTCAGTCAATGGTCACATCAACCATCAGAATGGGGGGGGGGGGGGAGGAGTGTCTTTGACCGTGGAATGATTGTCGGTGGCAGTGGTTTGAGTATCTCAGAAACTGCTGATCTCCTGGGATTTTCACATACACTAGTCTCTAGAGTTAGCTTCTTTTTTTTTTTTTTATCCAAGGAGCAGCTGTTCTGCAGACAGAAACGCCTTGTTAATGAGAGAAGTCAGAGGAGAATGGCCACACTGCTCAAAGCTGACAGGAAGGTGACAATAACGCAAATAACCGAACGTTACAATAGTGGTATGCGGGAGAGCATCTCTGAACACACAAGGGATCATAACTAAGTGGATAGGCTACAGCAGTAGCAGTCTAAAAAATATAATGAATTGAATAAATACCTAATACAGTGCTCACTGAGTGTATATATTTTGAAATCTGAGAGCAGCAACAAATTGCATATTTGCCAATATCTCAATTCTTTATATTTTGTTCTACATATTTTCAATATATTCCATATCTGTAAATTCTGAAATAAATATGGCTTTTTAGAAGCACTACTGTGTACACAATTGATAAACACTATGTTCTCAAGTTTCAGTGACACAACATGACGCACATGGTTCCGTCAGGCTTGTTTTTTTAGGTATCAAATATATCACAACAGTTGTCAGCATGATTGCCGCTGAACATGTGTCTGTATTATGTCTGGCTATTGTGTCTTTCCTTGAGGCCCAGTAGGTGTGGCGCTGTTACGCTTTCCCCTCTGGAGCTAAGGTTCTGCCATTGTATAATGGCATAAACAATAAACAGTATCTGCAGGATAGCATGTTTAGATACTGCTCAAATACGTTTTGGAAGATATTTAACACATTTGTTCAAGAATAATCGTAAGGTATTTGTAGATGTAGACTATCCACCCTCTGTTGGCTGGGGATTTTTTTTCCAGCAGGTTCAAAGTTCAAATAATGTGCACTTTACACAATACTGTATGGCTGTTGCGTTTGTGCTTCTCTACTACTCCCTTCATTTAAATAGTTGCACATCCAGTAAATATCTATAAAGACACTTTTGTGAAATCCACCATAGTCGCCCTTTCTTTAAGTGACCCCACTGCTGTTTGTGACCATCATCCCAGTCATTGTCCTTTAAGTACACAAGTCGGGTCAATTTTAATGATGGGAAAGAAAGGGAAGATCCCTATGTGAGTGAACTTAGTATATCAGTGTTGCTTTTTATTATATAATTGTGTCTTTGTGGTGACAAGTCATTTGATTGATTCACACTAGGTTCCAGTTCAGACAGCACACCGTAGCTGGGGCATTGTGCATAGAGGAAGCCTCACTGTCTTATCACTAATAATTTAAGCTTTGATTTTAAGTGTTTGTCTGTTTGTTAGAGGAGGAAGGGACGGCAAATTGGCCATACTGAACTGAATGGAGAATTTCAACAGTGGAATAGGCCTAACGTTATGATTGCCATTGAAAATTAGGCTTCCATCACACAGCTCATTAAAGTATGATTCACCACATTATTATTTTTATGTTAATTTGCATACACTCACTGCTCAGTATAATTGGTACCCTGGTAATTATATGCACAGAACAAGGTCCCATTGTACAATTTACTCTTACAACCTTTCTGGACAATAGCTAAAAAAAACATGCTGCATCAACTACGTGGGTTCCAACTGTATGTAAACCAACGTAGGCAACCTGTTTCTGTAATTGTGAACGTCATTATTTGTGAGAAAGTCACATGATATATAAATCCAATATGTTTATCAAATGCATAAAAGGTGGGATAATAGTAATATTATTAACCTCTCAGATCTTACAGTTTGTTCTGGCACCTGACTTTCTTTACGATTAATAAAAAGTTGTATCCTGCCATCTCACGTGCTCACTGCAGGAAACTGTTGCCGTAACAGTAAAAATGGCAGCACCGTTTCTCTTATCATAATCAGCAATGAACACATTGAAATGTATTGGGTTGCATTTGGTCGGCAGGCTAAGCAAGGACGCACAAATAAGTGTTCATATTGCGACTTCTCCCACCTAAGGTATGATGTTGTACAGAGCACGGTTTGATAGTTTATTCACCATCCTCCTATTGCAATACTTTATGGTTTACGAGTTAATGTATAAACGAAGCTGTTAACAGATTTTAACGAGTGTTCCTTGCTCCTTTGGTTACACAACCCAGATAGAAGTTAGCAATATTATTACATTTCGTGTAGACTAAAATCGCATCTCGTACTTTTACGGTTGTTTGTTTTTTGTGGGTCAATATGCATGCTCAAACGTGGTATTAAATTAACAAAACAAATAAGCTTTCTGCCGGGCACCATTTCGCGTTATTAACAAGCAATTGTTTTTCCTTCGTTATATTGATTTGTTTATTTATTATGCGAGTTAAACGTTGCTATCTCTTGTGCCCCACCCCCTTGATGAAGCTTGTGTACATTGAATGCCATGTGGCGTTGATGGGCAGTAGGCCACAAGCAGAAAACATCACCCATGTTTTAAAGTCTCCCATTGGTTAGAAAAATATGTGTTTTTGTTACAACTTTCAGAGCTTCACGCACGTGATCTCCCCGCGGACGCACACTCTTCGAAGAGCGCTCCATAGTGTTTGTGATCTGGTAGTGCACATATAAATACGCTCTTCGGTCCCATTGAAAAACAAACGGCACTCGCCCCTGTATATCAGTTTCAATAGCGCGGACCATGGCGGCTGCTACCAGCAGCAATACTACCACAGCCAGTCTACCTATAAAGCATTCCAGTATCGAACATGCACGAAAGCGCATAGATCCACGAAGAAGACAAGCAGCCCTTTCTTTCCTCAGCAATATTTCTTTGGACGGACGACCAGTGCAAGATGACGGCGACAATCAGGGCGACGAGGACGGTTCCGTTGAGGCAAGGACTAGACAGAGCCTGGTTTCTGCAGAGCGAGCAATGTATCCGGCTGGTGCTGCAGCGACGGCGGCCCAGGCACTCGCTGCTGCAAACCAGGCTCTAATCTTGAACGCTCGAGGGAGTTTCGGGATAAGTCCGCTCGCAGCCCCTATTTGTGCGAATCCGGAAGGCGATGCATTCGCCTGCGGGGTACACGCGGCTGGTCAGGCTGTTTTTAGTTCTCCGTTCTCCGCAGTGCCAGCAGCGACAAGGGGAAGGCTGCAGACGTACACTCAGGGAATTTTACCCGTCACCTTCACCAGGCAAGCATCTCAGAACTACTGCTGCCTGGAAAGTGGGCAGATCGGAAACGCTGCCCTGGAACTGCAAAGATCCAGGTAACTTTCCTCAGTGCTGTGCTAGCACAATAGGCCGGAGTACGAGTAGGCTAATATGAAGTACGTATTATTGTTTCATAACTGCAGTACTTATCCTCTCGAGTGCGTGTTTTACCTTTCCGACCACCGATGTGTGGTTGTTTCCAGTGAAACCACTTACCCCAAGAAGTGAGTTTGCCATCTGGCTGGATGTCGAACTGACGTTAGTGAGACCACACATTCCATTCATAAACAGTACGGTTACATGCTTTTGCAACGTTTTATCACGTATCCCATTCTGCACTTGAGTTTTTTAATGACCCAATGGACACAGCATTTCAGCTTTAACTGTATTCCAAGAACGTGTGTTCTCTTACACCTGATATTTATCTGAAGGCGAATGTCAGAACTAAGTGTTCCTCAATGTACTGGATATATGATTTTGGTTGTGATGCATTGTTCCGTATGGTAAACACGCGTCTCCTTCACCGGGAACATTTCATACTAAATTTGTGGCGACGACATTACGCGCAGCCTAATTACACCCCAGCCAAATTGTTACGACAACAACCCACGGCCGACCTCTGTTGTTGTTATATTTGTAATGAAGGGGGCGCCAGTTGGACAAATCTCTGTCCTCATCTGCGGGCTGTGTCCACTTTGACATTGAATTTATTCCATTACAATCAAAACCTTGTTTGAAAATTAAGTTACTGTTCCAGATCAGTTCGCAAACTCACAACGTACTGTAGTCTAACCTACTTTGAGTCAGTGCTCTTGTACCGGATTACAGTACTGCTTGGATGCTGTATGAATGTAGGCCTACTACACATTCACCAATCTGCGACGCATTTGGCAGCAAACGGAGTTGTTCCACTGAGCACTAGAAATAATGTCAATCACCAGCGTGTTTATGTGAAGGATATCACAGTTCAGGAAAATCCGTTATGTAAAATCTGTTATATGCAAGAAAACATAATGTGGGAGGTGATTTTTATTTGCTTGGTGCCAACTAGTTATTCTGTCCCTGCCTGTACAACAGCTGTCACATGGACATCATTGGATTTTATGCCCAAAGTATGAGTTGGTGCGCACTCTTATTTTATGAAATTACATTTTCTCTTCTCCAATATGACTGATCTACATTTTACAAGCCTTCATTTAATCACTCTATGCCTTTTTAATCTTATTGTTAATTATTTAAGGTCAGTAGTGAGAGTTTGGCAACTATTTTTAGTCCACACTGTACACCAGGATAAAAAAAGGTTGACTGTTTGTGTTGACTTTAACGAGCATAATAATGTAAGTGCTGAAACGTGGTGAATAAAGTCAGGCAAGGTGAAGAAAATGGAAGAAAATCAATTTAGTTGGTGTCAATCATTTTGAATGTATGAACTTCTAATTAATTTCTAAATTATGCTGTATATTATATTTGAAAAAAGAGGTCAGTGCATGCAGGGAAATGCATGCTCGCTAGAAGTATTACAGGTTGCGTACGGGAGAAGGGGCCCACTTCCAAACTACAAATGTATATTGTGCACATTAACAGGAATCCTATTGGGTTAAGACTGCCCTGTCTTATCAGCAGTATCTACATGTAGGGGATTGATTAGCCAAAATATGTAGACCAGCCCCTTTTCAAACAGGTTCTTATTCCAACGATTTAGAAATGATCTATGACCTTTTTCCTGCTACAGTAATTTAGATGATTCAGAGTTCTTCGTAAGGCTTCATAAGCCGCGTTTGCCACAGCTTGAGTGATTTTCCAGTAGAACTGTCAGTCCACAAGTCATAGGCTGACTCCAGAGTGCTGTGCATGTATCTGTGCGTCTGAATTGAATCGCATATTCGCCTCCTGGGTTGCACGGTGGATTTAGCCATGATTTCATAGAAAAGTTATTCTTCTGAAGTAGCATATTAGCATGCTGCTGTAATGCAGATAAATGTGAGAGGGTGAACAACACTAGTGCAAAAACTCAGAATGAATAATCCCTGCTATAACTCAAGTAATCAAAATCAATGCAAAGTCATTTGGGTATTGTCTAGGCTGACCAAAAAAGCCATGTTCTGTAATGCTCTTTTGCCGTGGTGTTGGTCCACATGACCTGCAATCCCATTTAACTTTCTAGTTAATCATATCTGTGTCCCAAACAAAGTTCCAGAGAACTTTGAACAAAGCCTTTGGATTCAGCTTCTGTCACTTTTAACCCATAGAATTGTGTTCTTTGCATGATGCAGGTAATTTGGTCATGACAACAGCTGAAAGAGATGGGTGGGTGATAAGAGGTGGCTGAATGATTGACCAGGCAAAGTAGGCCTTTGTTTAAAGGCTCTGGAATACTCAACTGACATGCTTTTGAGAGTGTTGCATGCTAGGTAGCTTCCATATGTTCAGTGTGAAAGCCCCGAGGCTTCAGTAATGAGAGTGCCGTTGTACGCTTTAGCGCCGGAGATGGCGGCAATCCTGCTGTCCCTCCTACTGCCCAGTGTTAATGCAGAATGTTGGCTACGCTCACCTGGGTCTGATTACAGGCTCTGGTTACCCAGTTCCTGAAGAGCATTTATAAAGCCATCAGTTACGGAAAGGCTTGAACACATGGTTACTTGGGCTTGTAAGTCCCCATAATTGGCCCAGTTATGTAACTAACCAGAAGCAGCGGCTCTCCAGGACTATGGTTGGGCCGCTGAGACCTGATAATCTCCTTATTTAAAACCAAAAAAAAAAAATAGAAATTGCCAAGCTTAGGTTTTTTGGGAATAGCAACAGATTTATTTCATTGTGAGAACTAGATTGTGAATATTTTGTTGTGTTTCATGTCAAATATTGCACAACAGTCACATTAATGCAGGTGCCCGAGGCTTAACAAAAAGCCCCAAATGAATGACTACAAAATAAGATTTCTCAGTGGGCGGTAGAGAATTCTGAAGTTATTAAATTAAGGCCAGCATTGCTGTGGTCAGGGAAGCGGATTCATGTTTCTCAATGCTTACTGAACTCACTTTTTTCGAATGCACTGTTAATTGAACTTACCAGAAGCTCAACTTGGCTTTGGTTAAACAGCACTTTCTACTTGTTCTGGTGTAGTTGTTTAAAAGAGTGATTGGGAAACAGGGCAGTCAATTGGTGTTTTCCAACCGACATATGGTGTATAATGTTGTCTAGCAAGCTTCACGTGCAGAGAACAATAGTAGAAACCCTGCTGACATCTCATTTCAAACATGTTGCTAAGTGCCTGCCAAGCTGTGAATGAGGGTAAGTTGAATTTTGTTGATTTTGGCTGATGAGGGCACATGGTAAATATGTGTATTTGAAGCACTCTGCAGATGTGAAATTTGTTAGTACTGGGGGTTTGGTTGTAAGGGTTATTAAAGAGTCGTCACTGAAAGTTACCTACATACATTTGGGGATGGGTCTTAGTTATAGGCACACCAGTTTAATAAATTGGCTTTAGGCAAGTCTGTGCATTATCTGTTCACACCCGAAACCTCTGTCATAGCTCTCCAGTGCAAGATTTGTTAATGTTTAAACTATTAGATACGTGTCCCTGGAGTGTGCAGGTTCAGTGACTAAACAGGCCAAGTGGTTAAGCAGATGGGGGGTGGGGGGAGAGAACTGCAGAAGGAAAATCACAAGCAAACAAATTTCTTTGTTCCTAAGGAAATGGCACAGAATCAGTTCTATTAAAGACTGTGAGGTGCTCCAGATTGACTTATAACCACATTCCACTGTACCGGCAAAGAGCTGCTTATGTGAGTCACTGGCTAACATTAGTAGTATACCACTTCAAAGATAGTTTATAAGACATCAAAAATATATGATTTCAAAAAAATTGAAGTATGTATTATTGCTGCTGGTTCTGGTGGCCACACCCAATTTAATCCCCCCCCCCCCCCCCCGGCCCCACAGTTTCACAGAACTGTTTTCATTCAAATTCAAATTGGGAAAATACAGCATTTATGCAGTTCAAAGCCCTTGGAGTAGGACCATGTTGGGGGCATTAGGCCCATAGACTAGAACTCGTTTAAATCTCCCCAGATGGCTAAAACAGACATTGTTTTGTTTCACGGTGACCTCTTGACTCCCACTTGTAACACGCCTCACTAGTCCCAGCACAACCTGTTCACTGCCTAACGTATGTGAAGAGGGATGTGGATGAGAGTGCGTTTGCACATCGCCTGTTTTTGAAAGCATCTGGAATGAGGTTGAGCCATTGCTGTGAACCGGCAGTGCTTCAGTGTTGGCTCTTATTATTGTCGGAGCAGGTATTGAGGGAATTGGAGACAGACAGGTGTTATCTGATCAGATCAACATAGATTTGCAATACTGTAAATAATTCCATTTCAACTTGTAGTACTGACTTCCCCAACTAATGCTATTAAGCGTGCATTAATATTTATTGTTGACATTGGTGTGTGGCTTACCTTTATAAGATAAAGTGGTAAATGCAAATCCAAAACCTTTTGCAATGGCTGATTATTCATGACTATTACAGTGATTATGTCTCTTCACTTTGATGGCCCCCATTTGAGCTAAATTGAGCTCAAATTGCATGTGTTCAGAATAGGTACGTATAGTAGGTAAGTTTTAAATGGAATTATTTTTGCTTTTTGTTTCAGCAAATAAATTTCAACTTTCATGTTTGTATTAACTTCCAAATAAGTTTAGGAGTTGTTAAACTGGACTTGTTTGAGGCAGCTGAGTTGGACCTGTATTTTGATATGGCCCATAGATGCCATTGTGAAGCTACTGACATGGAGCAGGTTTGTAATGTTATAAGAACCGATATGAATGATGGACTAAATACTAGGAAAATGAGACCCAGGTTTGGGGGGGAAAAAAAACTTTCATTTAATTATGAAGATCTGACTGTCTTTGCCAGAGGATGTAAAAATTGCATAAGCGGACCATACCCAGTTAATGTAAACAATGAAAACATTGTTTTCTTGCCATATTCAATAAGAGTATTAAAATAAATAAAGGAAAGGGGCATGTTGTTGAATGTATGTATACTAAAACAACTCATTTGTTATGATAGTCATGTTTGAAGTATTCATGTGCTGTGTATGTGTGTGTATGTATATACATGTTGCAGTAGTTGCATGTTAACGATTCTGCAGCTCCACATAGCCATTAGTTCAGTATATAAATTAAGAAACTGTTGCTGAAAGGATGGTCACAATTGGGGCACATTCGACACCTAGTGGTCTATTATGCATAAAGACGTGCTGTTTTTTTGCGGGTGCCTGTATATGGTATTTTAGGTGAACAGAGGCCCCTGTTGTATCTGTAAATGGTGTGTGAGCTCAGCTGTGAGGTTGGCATGCCTCTCTTGGGGCCCTGTTTGAATCAATGACACGGCAGCGGAGCACAGGGCAGGATGTTTGAGCTTGGCACGTGATTCTTCAGGGCTTGTGTTTGTGTTGGTGTAGGGTAGCCATCAGCCTGGCCTCTGTATGACATCTAATCCCATTGAGAGCAGCCAATCAAGTCCCTTTGCAAGCAAACCAAGCTAAAATGCGGGCTGCTAACTTGCGTTTATTTGCTTGGCCGATGCCGTTCCCCATATTTCCTTGTGGGATTCAAACCCACAACATCTGGGGACTGTGCAGGCCAGCTTGATCTTGAGATGATGTGTTCTTGGAGACTTGGCATGCACGAAAGTCCCAGGAGGGCAGCTGTTTCTGAGATGCTGGAATGACCATTTCTGGCACAAACAATAATCACACCATGGTCAAAGTCGTTTCAATCACATGCCCATTCTTACATTTGGCCAAACAACAACTAAATCTCTGCATGCTTTATATATTGAGTTGCATCCATGTGGTTCACTGTTTGGATAAGCAGGCTATTTGTGTGCAAGTGTACCTAATAAAGGGACAACTGAGTAGGCAAAGGTTGAGCTATGCATCAGCTTTATTCCTGCAGCAGGAAGATGAGCCTGCATGAAATGAGATCTATGGGCTTGTATAGCAAGGCTGCTTTCACATGTCACATAAGGAAAGATGCATCGTAGTCACACAATACATCAACACCGTAGAGTATAAAGAAACTGTAGATGAAGCCATACATCCTCATTGGTGACCTTGAGCTGTAGGTGTCAACACAACTCATATATTTTCTTTATCCACACTGGTATTTCTGCCTGTGCTTTTGAGCCAACGGGTTTCTCATTTGACCGGTTCTACTGTAGGTTTTTTATTTTATGTTCATTGGTAACATTGAGTTCATGAAAGACGGCTTAATTTTCATGTGTATCACTAAGCTTATTTCTGTAGATTCTTATAGTTTGAGGGTATTATTTTGTCCAATCATTTGTTCTAATTGTAAATGAGTCATTGAGGCATGGTTTTATTGTCTTCCAATCTTCCTTTTTTAAATTCGTCATCCTTATCGCGCTGGGACAGGATGTGGTTTCACACTCTTGACACCGGAGTACTGTTGGTTGGTGTAAACATTAGGGACAGACTACTGTGTGTGTGAGTGCGCATGTTACCCCTCCTCACCCAAGCTCCGGTCGGGTTGCGGAGTGTGTTTTTGCTGGCCCTGGGCTGCTTGCGAGTCCTGAGTCAGCAGATTCACTGTTGACTCAGGCTCCGCTGTACGTTATGAAAGAAAACACAAACAGCAAAGAGATCACTCTACTAAGGGACAGCGGAAGCTGGCAAACAAGGCTACGGGCCAGATGGAGGGTGCAGCCAAGTGGGGGGGGAGGAGGAGATCTGTTATCAGCAGGGGGAATAGGGGTAGATCCATAGGACCCTTCCAATCCTGGAAGTAAAGAACCAGTTTTCCTTTGTGCAATAACGCAGAGCCACAAGCTCGGAGACTTCTTGATAATTTGACGTGGTTTTGTTGGTTTATTGAGCTGCCCCTACTAAAATATTCTCTCTGCCAGAACGCTTCACAAAGTCATACTGGAATTGGTAATGTGATATTGAATGCAGTTGGAGGAAACCCATGTCAAAATCAGTACTTTGATATATGCCATTTGTTTGTCAGTACTGTGACTGGATTAGAACGAGCTTCAGTGCTGGCGTGTGGTTTTCGATTCCTGTTTTCTCATTCCTAGAGGCACTGGGTTGATGCTGACAGAAGGATGTGTTCATAGCTGTTTACTTGTTTGGGTTGACTCGTTTCATTTGAATTGGCAACATGCTGCCACTTTTCAGACAAGTAATAACCTCCCCTTAATGTGGCCTCTAGGCTAGCAATTGTTACCTTTTTGAATGGCACAGTCTTTTTTTGGCCTCTTCGAGTGCAGAAATGCATTTTTCATGGCTTCCCTATAATTACTTCAGAAAAAGTGAGAGGTATGCGTGTTGGCAGCGCAGTGTCATTGTTTACGTGGCACAGAAGGGAAGTGGCATTTCTTGTTGAACAAGTTTTACTGAGGCCATACCTACAAGCAGGTTACTCACTCTTGGAAGAAAAAAGTCCAATTTGGGAGCCCAGCAGTGATTTGTTGTTTAAACTGTCAAGCCTATTTTCCAGACGTTTATCACACACAAGTGTTGGGCTCTGTCTCTCTTTGCCTCTGCTAAATGATACAGTTTTATAGAAAAGGGGAAAAGTACATTTAGAACCTTAACAGGAAAGTGCAGCATTTAAAGCAATGACCTGCATGTTTAAAATGCATTCCATATGTGCATATATGGTCCAATGTCAAATGTTTCTGCAAAATTGGTGGAATTTTATTTAGTTTAGAAAAGAGCCAAGGTGGAAAAGTTTGACAGTAGACTCTAAAATTGCTTTGAAAAAAATGACAAAGATAACATAAGGCATTGGCCGCACATCTTGGATAAGCCCTCTGACCTAAAGGCTGCCACAGCAAGTTGAGGAATTTGCTCCTCTCTTGGACAGTCCAGGCCTGTCCTAGCCCTTCTGAGAATTCTCTCTCTCCCCACTGAACTGCCAAGATTGGGTATACATAATAGGAATGCACCAACACAATATGCAAACCTAATAAAACTCATTCATGAAGCTGTAAAGCTATTTACATTTCTTACACTAGCGTGCAATGCAGTGAAATCCAGATGAGCTGGAGTCATACACCAACAAGTATGCAATGTTATGTAGTTTACCATCAAGTGCAGAAACTTCCCCCATTGCCAAATACCACAGAATGAACATGCACAGGCGTGCCAGCCAAACTCTTGAGCGCTGCCAAATTCTTCCCTGTTCTCCACCTGTTCGTCAACCAATTGTACATAGCAAACTACCTCAGTTTTACGGTTTTTACTTGTCTCTTTTCTGTGCAAAACGGTGCATTAACTTTACAGTGTTGCCACTTCCCTAAACACGTCGGCCAAATTGCAGGGAAGCGCATGGTGCTGCCGAGGCCCACAGCTTTAACACCATGACTAGACATAAGCATGTCTGAGGAAACGGAAACCACAGAGGTTATGGCCTAGTTGCTGAAGCCTACAGCATTACCGTGTCACTGTCTGTCAAAGAGGTCAGGTGAATATTTACTGTAACACCGCTCGATGATGTATTTAGTGCATGAGTATATATGCAGTGTCATAAATGTTGTGTCATGGGTTCAGTACATTATCACCAAATACGGCTTTGTTGAATGTGCTAGTGTAACACACATGCCCATATTTTCACCCTGCTGTGATTTCCGTTGCTGTGTTTCTGGAGTGTCTGTGATTCTGGGGAAAGTGCTTGCAGTGTGGTCACGTGATCAGAGCCATTATGAAAGTCGTACAGTCCATGAAAGTTGAAACCCTCTCACATTCTGTGGTCGCATTCAGGGCATTCAGGGAACTGCATCCCATGTGTGGGGGGAGGAGTGTGACTGTAATGATCAGCAGCCATGTTAAGTAAAGTCGTAGCTGTGGCAGCCAGCCAACAGTGCACACCCCCCGTCCCCGCACAATCCCCCCAGTGTCCGGGCTGTGCCGGGAGGGCAGCTGGCGGGCGCCGGGGCCGGGGACGAGCGTGAGGGACCCCAGCTGTGCCGGGCGAGGTGCCCAGGCCTCCGTCAGTGCAGCCCCATTTCTCTGCTCGTCTCCGGCCTCCACTTCCTCTCTCTGTTCCGGCAGCCCCGCCGCCCCGCCGCCTGCGCTCTCGTCTTCAGCCAGTACGAAGACATCCTCAGATGAGCTGCCAGGCCACTGGTCCAACAGTACCAGTCGCCATTATATCTCTGTTAGCTATCGCAGTAAACCTCGGGAGTCCTCAGTGGCGTTGTTCTTTTAGCATTGGCACAGGAACTGCATCCTAGAGGTTACATATCACAGGCTCTAGCCCAGGCTGAATCAGTAGCAGGGATATGTTTTTTTGGGGTGGAGGTGGCGGGTGCTGTGGTGTTGTCTTTAGGGAAGCAGACTCTTCCACTACTCTTCCGCCATGGCACTTTCTGTCCGGCTCTCCTTCAAAATAACATAACATTCATAAGTAGGAATACTTCAGTTGTTTGAAATGTGAGTTCACATTGAATTGCATTTCTGTGGAAGCAGTTTATGTTTTTTTATGTTCTGTTTATCTAAGAATGAACAACTTACTTCTCTGAGCCATGGCACAGTTTTTTGTCTGACTCCAACCTGTTTGTTATAAAAGTGTAACAGCACAGGGTGATCGCTGGGCTCTGCAGGTGGATGCCCTGGTAATAAATGGTAGAGATGAGGATTTTTTGGGCAGGGGAAACTCAGTCAAAGCTAGGATAATCATGTGACAGGAAGGAACAGGTCAGGTTTTCTCTTCACAGACCCATGTTGGTTCAGCTGGAAGTTGGCATGAGTATGGCGGTCAAGCGCCTGGCCAAGGAAGAGGAAGGGGGCGGCAGGGGGTGGAAAGGGGGGGACGTCTGTGAAATGGCAGCTGGCCTGAGCTGAATCTGGCCTCATTATTACTCTGGTTGTCTCCCAGGGGTTTGACAAAACTGTCCTAAAGGGAGCAGACCTACTTCCTGTGGATTGAGTATAGGCTATTTAATTTGAGTGATGTCATCACTGCTGGACCCCCTTCTACTCACTCCAATACAAGAACTCGGACACACAGAAAAACACACACACATACACGCAAGTTCTGCTCTGCTGATTCAACTAAACAAATGGTAATGAGGTTGGGCGTCTTGCTGTGTGACTATAATTTTATTCACAGTAGAGGATCTCTTCAAAATACATGGGTCTTTCTTACATGTTCACCTTTACTACATTTTTAGCCACAGCTCTCACCTTCCCACAGCCCTGTACCCCCAATGAAGAGCACAGTGTAATATGATTATGGCAAAGTTGAGAGAATAGCCATTTCCCCTCATGTTCAAATACATTTAAACAGTTCGGAAATATTTGGACAGTGGTGCAATTTTTGTTCTTTTGGCTCTGTACTCCAGCTCGTTGGACTTGAAATTAAAGTTTAAGATTAAGGGACAAGCCTGGCCACACTAGGAATCAATCAGTAAATTGAAATCCCAATGCATTCAGAATTATTTTGAGCTCTTTACAGCTATATGTTGGAAATTACCACAGGGAGCTAGAATAAAAGGGAAAACCAGGGGGAGAGCTCGCAAAAATGTAGCAATTTCAAGAAGAATATCCAAGTTATCATGGTTGACTGAACTTGTGTAATCTATGGTGGGCATTCACACATGATTGTTTAAACAATAGCAAAAGCTCTTCAAGGTATAACTAAAGTAAAGTCAATTTCAAAACCATGATAATGATGATGGTAATAATAGTAATACCAAGGACTGTATAAAATGCACAAACATGTTGCATACCTCACCCTTGCTTGCTGGCTGTGCAGTTGAATTCATAAAACAACACTCAACTTTCAAATACAGGGGGAAAACCCCAGAGTGTTTACTCTCCGTTATGACTGAGTCCTCCCCACCGAATAGACTCTTAAGCCTTCTGTTACTCCCTTCTTTTACTCTCAGGTGCTAGTCTGGAAAATACTTCCATAGAGAATCAAGAGGTGCAACAATTCATTATATTAAAATCTGCATATTTTATAGCCCAAGCAGCAACTGTTGCGTACAGCTTATCCACATAAGTCTGTGGATTGCTCGAGTCCATGGGTTGGGGTGCCCTGTTGCTAAGACTACTCCTGCCATGGTGAAAGGCACAGAAACATTCTGCAGGTTTTTAATCTGAATATACAGGAGCCATTTCTATACTTTTTAAAACTGAATTGATGGCCTGGCTTTTTTCACTTGATGGAAGCAAGCCAGTTGGTCAAATTTGGTAAAAGTGAGCTTACCAGGAACTGATATAATGTGTGGTAGACTTGAGGAGACTCAGGAATTAGGCGTTATATTTGTACTCATCAATGCAATGCAGAAGTTTTGTGATCCAGAAGAGCTGCTGAAGGAAACTAGTGTCTTCCAGGAACAAATTCCAAAGAGATTATTTTGCAATAATATGTTCATTAGTACCAGGCTGTGGAATGTTGCACGTATAATTTGACCCCTGAGCAAATCACGCCTGCTCTGAAATTGACGAGCACTCTTCGGTAATTTGTTAATTTCTCAGTGGGTGCAGCACCGCAGTTGGACCATCAAGTAATTGCGGATGCAGTCGAGCGAATGAGCACATCGGATTCTCCAACCCAGGCGGCATTATCAGCCAGGCTTGAAGTAATTGCTGGAGCCATCATGGGAAGCAGCAGGCAGGAAAAAAGAGAGGCTCCTATCAGGAGAGGGTACATGTCCTGGCTGAAAAAAACAAAACAAGAGGCAGCAATCAAAGGCAGTTCAAATTGCCTTTTTCCCTGAATGATGAGAGTCCCAGGGGAGGTGGGAGTTTTTTTGCGACATGTAAAGATGATGTAAATAATGAAACGGAATCTCATCCTCCTCCGCTGTATATTAGTGGCACCCCGCTGGACGCCACCCACGGACCCACACAAAGGGACGCACGGCGTGGTCTGGCGTGTTCGGCGTCGCCAGTCTGTTTCACATTGAGCCGTCACCTGCAGTTTCGGCCGTGCTCGGGAGCGGGGATAGCTCGGCTTGCTGCCATGGCTACAGCAACAGACCATTCGCTGAAGCCCTGCTGTTCAAAGGGGAGGAAATGAACGGCCGTTTTTTTCCATTCAGGGCTTGCGCTGCTGCTGAGCGCAAATCTTGACTGTAACCGAATTTTCTATCATCACTCATTGAGGTCTAAAAATAAAGCTGCTACGTAAGATGCTCTATTCTCTGCCCCATAATGCCTCCTTAGCCTGGATAGTAAAAAGTGAAGGTGAAAAGGGGCTGAACTGAGGTCAGCGATAAACGAACAGCAGTGATCCAAAACTGGCCACGGTTGAAAGCTTTCAGATCAGTGATTGTGTCATGACTGCACTCTAGAACTATTCCTCAAATTTTCACGCACTACCTTTTTGCTCAAATGCTGCTCCTGAAGAACGCACCTTTGCCCTACCCAGCACATTCCTGTGTGTTGGCTCTGAGAGGCCTTGGTTCCTTGTACAGCATGTATAGCCAGAAGAAACCTTGTTTAGACCACTGGTAGAACTGCAGTTCATTTTATAGTGGAAATATTACAGTTGGTGTAGTGTGGCAAATTCGTACAAGCTGATATTGTCAATGATCTGGGAGCTCAGGCATCAGGAACTCAGCGGGGAAGTAAGAACACTGAATTCTAACTCGGTCTTAGTTCTCCAAAAAGAAAATTGGAAGTTCACATCATTCAATTAAGAGCAGAATTGAGGTCAATGTGAACCAAGCAGCTATAATTTCAACCAGATTCACTATGAAATCAATTCCTGCTTGTTTACATTCTTACCTAATGAACACACATTTACTCAGGAGAGCATTAAAACCATTTCTAGTCTAAGCATCTTTATGCAGTAACACAGAGTATTATGGAAACCATTCCACTGGAGCGTGACTTAAGTATCCAGACCTGCTCATGCCTTGTCTGTTAGTGAATCAGGGAAATCAAATGGTCAGAGCTCAGTCTGGGGCACGGTGGACACACTGGGGGGACTGAGGGCATTGGCCAGAACCGACTGCTTGCTCTGTATATGCTTCTGCTGAATGCTTAAACACTGTATATGACAGGCTTTCTCCACGTTTCCGTTTGACCTTTGTGCCACGGCTAGAGTGCTCTCTGGGCTTTACCGTTATGTTACTTCTCCTGGCAAAAGGCTTATTTACAGGCCATATGCGATATTTTACATGCCAAATGACAAACAAGCCCATGGCCAACCAGTGACTCCCTCACAGGAACAAGGAAGTCATTGTAATGGCATTAATATGGGTTGGTAGTTTGGAGGATTGTTCTGATTAAGGTGGTTGTACCTTTTGTGTGACCTTTTGTGTACACTGTTCTAATCTTTTAGTACAGTTTTCTGTGAATAAATTTAAGGAATTAGATAATACAATAGGTTACACTTTTTATTTCCAAGAGTGGAAAGGTTAATGTTTTGAAACAATTACTGAACCGTTCCACATGAACGTGACTCTGCTGTTGTTGGACCAGTGCAGACCGCTTGGAAATTTTGGAAACATTTACAGCCTTGGGCAAAAACACCTAACTTGGAGGGCCAGACCTCTTGCACAGAGACAAACTGCAAGGTTTCCTTGTCGATTCTTTTTTTTTTTTCAGTAGTAGTGCATAGTGCAGAATGGGTGTATTGTTTGAGCTCAGTGTGAATATTCTTGAGGGGTTATTCAGAGTATTCAAAATAACCCCTCAAGCAGGTAATACATTTCCACTTGGAGCTTCATGCCACTTGAGGTCAGAGCTTTGTAATTTTATATTGTAGCATTTACATTTACATGAACTGCAACTGTATTGGGATGAGAGGAAGCGACAATAACAAATCTTGTTGTCCTTTGAAATCTTGCTGTTTATGCACAGGACAATGAGTGACATGTAATGGAAAATGATGAATGATGGCTCCCACAGGTTATGGACTGTATGGGGTAAGCGTATGAAAAAGCTTGATTAATCATTAAATTACCATCTGCTAATGTAACAAGTTAGAGATTCACCTGAGTCCGAGGTGGGATTTGAACCCCAGCCTTTCACTTGTCCAAAGAATTGCCAGACGAACGTGTTGCCATTCAGCTAAAGATAAAATTGCCCATAGCCAAGGGCAACAACGTTCTTTTGAATTTCCGGGGAGCCTTGTTGTGGTAACCTGCTCCAGGCCTTCGCCACACTTCACCGTGCTTACGGCGAACTAGCCGAGCTAACCCTGTTACAGTAACTTCACAGCCTGTAAGAGGGGGATTAAAAGGGTACTCAAACTTGGTCTCGTGTACATGTGTGGCATTACAGGCCATTGACAGACAAAACATTGATTGTATGTTGATTTTGCTTAGAAATGCTACATTTGTGTGTACATGTATGCTGTGCATGCATTTCCCCCCTTGTGTGTGTGTGCGCACTTGTGTGCTAGTAGTCTGTGACTTGCGATGTATGACTGCTGATTAAAGCCACAGATTGGAAATACTAGCATGTCTATTATTTCAGCTCATTCTGTCTCAGTGTTGTGACTTGTGATAGAGGCAAATTTAGAGTAATTATGCTGGCCTTCATCATTCTAACTGCAGGGCTCATTCTGCAAGGAAGCTGACCTGAAGTGACTGAGCTCAGAGGCTTGCTTTCCATACTTAGACCCATCATACTAAACTATACATGGGTCTCATGATTTACAGAACAGAACATCCTGGCTGGCTTCTGCATAATGTTCTGCAGTTTTCAGGTTTTATAGAGTTCTCAGACAAGTGGCTGCACCAGACCGGACTCACCTAGTTTCTCGTTTGATATTAGTGGTCACATCTCGCACTGCTTAGTGTTAATGACCAGTTCTCGCAGCACTGTTTTTCCACCACACCCCCCTATAAACATTACTTTGTCTCGCCCCACTGGCTTGTTTATTGTTACCTCGGGCTGTTCCCTTCCCCTGTGTTGAACTTGAAGATGTTTACTGAGGGCACATCCCTCCCTCAAGGACTCCAGTATCACTCGATTTTAGGTCAGAGGGGACCCTGACCGTACGCTCGTAACTATGAAAATTTGTAAAAAGCAACCAAAAGCTCCATAGTGATAATTTGTGGATGCTCTGGAGCCTTATAAATTTTTTTTGTTTTGTAGAACAATTTAATGCTTCATTTGCGTGTATGAAGTTGTTGTTGTTTCGGTCTATGATGAAATCCCCTAGCATAGCACTTAGCAGTATACCTGAAATGCCATTCAGCAGGACTCCCACTTTACCTCCCTATGATCTTAACTGACAAACACACTGACAAGTCAACTACTTACAATGCAAGAACATACGGTAATTTGAGATGCATTATGTACCACAATGTCATGACTCTTCTGACCATAATAAGACACATCTAACTAGCAGCATTGACTGACATCTGAAGTGACAGTTAGCTAGCTAGTGAGCTACATATATAGCAGGAAAAGATGTACGTTATACGTATTTGTGGCGAACATAATGTTTAGAAGAAATGCTTTGAAGTATGTATATTAAGGTTAGCTAAGATGAGAGCGAATGTGATATCCGTGGCTAATGTTAGTCATCTCTAGTCAGTGACGTTAGCCAACGTATGTAGTTTTATGCACTCATTAGCTGTTGCGTTGTATTTTTGGCTAGATAGCTTGCATTCCGTTATATTTTATTGAATATTTATGTTTATATACTGTATAAGATGTGAGACCTTTAGATTTAGTTTGCACTTAATATTAAAAGTCTTAAATTCTTAAGTTCTATTTTTGTCTTAAATGTGCATTGTGCAATATGTTAATGATAAATGATATACTAATTGTATTTTTTTAAATACAATTTTAATTGTACATTTATTAATTGTCAGTATGTTAAAGTGGTATGTTAAATGACTAATTAAAATATTCGATATTTTAAAATGTTCATTATAAGATTGTGTTTCATTGAATTATTTCCTAAAATTGCTTGTAATGCATGGAGATAAGATGAGGTGCTTGCGACCATTCCTTCATTGTCAGGAAGCTGTGATGGTAGTTAAACAGTGTTGTTTTGAACCCCAAAGATTATTTTGTATTTATCGTTATCGTAAGGTAAATGTATCAAATTATCGCAATACTGATTTGAGGCCATATTGCCCAGCTCAATGTTGTTTACAGTAATGTCTTATCTGACAAGGGATCCAGGGGTCTATTGTTTCAGTAGTTGCTCAAAATGACTAATGTGTGAAAACAACCTCAGCAGTTGAAATGTCTGCAAACTCATTAACCTCACAGTCATTGTTTTTGGTGAATGGTACAGAAAGTGCGTAGACCATGCTAGAGGGGAAGCAATTTGATGAGTTTACTTAGAATATTGGTTGTTTTTACATGCATCGTAAACTCATGGTTTGGCTTCATGCCTTCCTTTACTTGCCTGAAGTTCATACAATTTCAGTGAACTGACACTTGGAATCTAAACCCATCTTTATGAAATACAACTGACTAAAGTCAACTATTAGTATAAAATGTGTTTAACAGGTAGTCTCAAAATAGGACTGTTTAATGGTCTGTTAATTCTGTTAATTAAGATCTTACAGTGGTCAGATTTTCTGACTTTAAAAATATATGTAATTTGACAGATGCATTCAAAGCAAAAATCATGTCTAACATATTTTGATATAAGAATAGTGATAAAGATTGTTTGTGGCACCAGGTCTTCCATGGAAGTGGAAGAATTTCATGAAGAACAATGTGAAAATCAAACATTCTATTTGTGTTGGAAAAAAGTAGGTCAGTGCAGTCTGAAAAACCTGGGGGCAGAGAATACATGCACTGGATGATTGATTCAAGGAATTATAAATGGAATAAAGATGAAGAGTAACATAGGCAAACCAGAATGAGAAGAACATGTTTCTTTATTTTCAATCTATTATTCTTCTTTTTCTATTGTTGTATTTTGTGTGTGCACACGCACATGTTTGTGTGTGCTATTGCTGTTGGTGCTTAAACACGGTATTATTACAGTGGCTTCAGAAAGTATTCTAACCCCCTCACTTTTTCCACACTTTATTGTGTTGTAGATTTCATTGTAATGACGGAAATTAGTGTTACATTTTTCAGAAATGCCTTCTGTGCAAAGTGTTAGTGTGTGCATTCATTTTTTTGTGTCGGCCTAAACTTTGATTTAGCTGCCACACTGTCCCAAAGGACTGTCGGTTTGTCTGTGAGCGGTTCTGAATGTGGTTTACCTCATTCTGGCTGAGGGGCTCCTGGGAACACTAGATCACATTTAACTTGATTGTTCACTGAGTATCTTCATGTCTGCAAACTGACTCAAAGCTAGAAAGTTCCCTGGTTCTGACTCTTGAGCAGCACCACTTGCAGTGTGCTCTCCCTACGTTTACATTGCAATAATTATGTGCAAATTAGTGTAAGCTTGTGTTGCCTTATTTATTGGTCTTCTCCCAAGCACAGTTTAGTAGATGCATACACATTATCACAGTCAAATATTTAGGTCATATGCGCATATATTTTGATGTTTGCTTTCAACACACTGGCCCCCGCAGGAGATTTGGCCAGGTGCCAGAAGATAATCTTTTCTTCTCTTGGCAGATGCAGATTTAACTTTCACTTCCAGCAATTGTGCAGTAAAGCAGGTGGTTTCTTCCCTGTGTTGTGGTATTTAAATAGAAACAAAACTAAATATTTTTGGACACAACTCGATGAATATCTGGTTGTCTGAAAATATTATATACAGTTCGTAAAGCTACTGGGATTTTAATGGGGGGAGGGGGGGTGGATTACTTGCTTACGGGTTTAACTTGCTTATTTCTCACTTCCGCATAACAGAACACACCAAACTGTAACAAAGGTCCTTGTGAGGAGTGAAATCCAAGCTTAGACCTTATTCTCTTACAGGTTGGATTGAGAAATGGAAAGTCCATGGATTTTGATTCCATTTTAATTGGTAATTTCTGAACCAATTATTAAGATTACTATCCATATTTTAATGTGTGGGGGATACAGCATTGCTAGGAGTGCTGTGATTGAAGAGGTGTTCACCCCTTGTTTCCATGTGAGGGTGTGGACACTTAGGGAGCTGAGGTAAAAACTCTGGGTCATTCTGGCCCTGCTTATGCGATGACATTCACACATTTAATGATAGTGTACATACCTGTCATGAAGATGTCTTTTTACAGCACTGTCCTCTGTGACTTCTGTTCCCTTATGGGTCTTTTTTTGTAGGCGTGTGTATTGGTATTGAAGTATTTTTGTAATTTTGTTGCGATTTATGTAATTAATAAATAAAATAAATAAAACAAACCGTGACTTTGAAAGGAATTGGGTGATAGGTGTGTTGAATAGAAATATCCTTTTTCAGTAAACAGTGGTTCTTTATCATTATGGTTTTGCTTTTATTCCCCATATTCCCCAGATCCTCTTCAGTATGGAGTATTGCTGCCCCTAAAAGCATGCCGAAAACACCTGTTTTATTGGTTGAGGAAGTCTCCCGTTTCCTCAGTCCTGATGTGACGGCTCTGTTCTCCCCCAGCTTGGCACGATGACATGTTGAAATAGAGACACCCCTCCCCTGTTACCCCCCTGGTCCTGCCACCCATGGTGTGGTAGAGTACAGATCCTATGTATTGTGCCCATGCTGTGGGTAGCTGAGACCGCACTTTCACTGATCTCTTTCCTCGCCTTTTCTGCCTGTCTTGCAACAGACGAAGACTCATATCCCAGCGCTCTTCCCTGGAAACTCTGGAGGACATTGAGGAGAATGCACCGCTGCGCAGGTACAGCAGGCTTATTCTGTACACGCATCAAGTCTCCGGTGCTGTGCAGGGCTGCAGAGTCATGTCACATCTTGCTTCTCTTCTTTTGGATGATTAACATTCTCACCCACACCCACATGTAACCGTGTCAGATGCTGTCAGTATTCAACCTGAAAGATTAGCCTGGAACGTACGTAAGGGGGTGAATGTTTATCATGGAGGAAAAACACAGAAGACTTGTAATGCCACAGTGAAATAATGAGACCCAATAACTGTATCACAGGCCTGACAAGCACCTACTTTGTCTGTGTGGACCTTGGAATGTTTTGAAACACAGCAGACTGTATCTGTCCAAAGTTGTGTATCCTGTCGGTCAATGACTAAAACATGACGTCTGAAGTCTGAAGTTTTTCATTCCATTTGTTTAGTTAAGAACCTTATGCGTAGGAGCATATATTTGGAAATCCTTTCTAATTGCCCTGTATCCTTGCCTATGTTGTGCTCAGATGCCGAACTTTGTCGGGTTCACCCAGACCAAAGAGCTTCAAGAAGGTCCACTTCATCAAGAACATGAGACAGCATGACACACGCAATGGAAGGTAAGGAGAAAACATGTGGGCCTTATTTTGTTAACCCAGCTGACAGGACTCCCAGTACAGTGTGGTCTGGTCCAAGATAGCCAGAAATATTAAGGGCCTTTTATGTTCAGCTAATGTCAAGTAAAGTCTAGCCCACAAGAACCTTAGACTCTCAAGGGTGATACTCAGTCATAAAATGAAAGATATTTTATACATTTGTATAGCAAATGGCTCCTACTACTAGTTCTGTCATTTTTTTAGTTATCTTTGCAAAAAGAATGAGGTCAGGCCTGAAGCACAATCCTTAAATTCGAATAAGTATACATTTGTCAGTATAAAGTCATCCAGAGAATCAGTGATTTTTTTTAACATGGTTAACAATGGTCTTCAATTGGAAATCAATGAAACGCACTACATTAAGAAGTCTGAAATGTGCATGGACACAATTTGACTACTCACTTGGGTCTTTCACAAACCAATGAACAATCAGCAGGTTGTAAACAAATCATGTTTTCAATGTTGTGTGCTAAAATTTTGACCCATTGAATAAACAAATAGCCATTTCTGATGGATTGATGGATTAATGTAAGATTATTTTCTCACATTAAGCCCAAAGAAGAATGGTTGAGCTGAGCAATTAGCTACAGAATTTAGTGAGTAATCTTGTTGCCGTCGATGCCTTTGCAACTCAATGGAAACTATAGACAATCTAAATCCTCTTCAGCTCTCTGCTTGCTTGATTTTACACGGACGACTGGTCTAAGGGTCTCAGTTCTCCCCAGTATTTTTCAACAGAGTGGCGCTCAGGTCTTTGAAGGGGGAGGTTTGGAGATTATGGTGGAGGGCAATTGAACTTTTGCACCTTTAAAGTCATTTTTTGCATTCTAGGACATTAAAACCACCCACAAAAAAGCCTTTAGACAATAAGGGTGAACCAGAAGTCCTTTAGCCCAGTGATTGAAAGGAATCTTAAATTTTACCTTCTCTGAACAGATGGCCTAACAAAAAGGACTACAATCTATATCTACAAAAATAAACTCCAGAAGAAAATAAATATTAAAAGTGAAAGATTAATCTCTTACTTCAAGATTTGTCACACAATTGTTTGATTAAAAAAAAACGAATGTAACAAAAAATAAAAAAACACTTGAAGAAATGTTGTGAAATTCGTATGTCCGGACTGCACTTAAGGGACCAGTATGGGTGTAACAGGATGTAAAAAATCTTGGTTCGGTATGTACCTCCGTTTAGTAAGTTTTCGGCACCACAGGGAAAACATTTTTTAAATATAAAACTGCATAAAACAGAATTTGCCGTATTAGTACTCTGTCAGGTTGAACTTGAGTTTTGAATTTCAGTTCCACCCTGAATTTATCCACTCGTGTATTAAAACAAGACTGTAATTATTCAGTCTGCAGCATGTGCCGACTGAATTCTGCTGCAAGTTGAGCGACAAAAATATACAGGTGACAGGCAATTTTTGTCATGCAGAGGGAACAGAGTGGTGCACTAGGTCTCTTAACACTTCTTAAAGCCGTTCATCTTGAATCTCAAGAAACTAGTCAGTAAGATTCTATTTCTTGTTTTGTAAAGGGCATTTCTTGGAACTCTGTAACATTTTAGTGGTGAAACATCCTTAGCAACAGAAATAAACTTCCTCTGGTCACGCCAATAGGAAAAAGATTAAATGAGAGAATAGCGTCATGGAATCTGTTATACTTACTGTAATATCTGACTCAGGGCTTGTGTAGATTGGTCCAAGCTTTTGTTTGGTTTACCTCATGCCGGCAGGCAGGAAAGGATTGCTCAGAGTGCCAGTACTTCACAGACAAAAACAAGAATGCAGGAATGCTGTGCGTCCGTATTTGCCCTCCTTCCCGTATCTTAACACTGTCCATAAAATCCAGTAGTTTCTTTACATAAGCCCCTTTGCAATACCGGAAAATTTAGTTGGTAGTTAAAACCATGGTCTATATATTTAGCTACAGAGACTTACTATGGTTCAATACCTGTTGTACTCTGCAGCTCACTTAATAATGTCCCATCAGCTCCCATTGAAAGGGCATTGAATCTCTGGTTAGACAGCAGGGACAAATGAAACATGGATATAAAAGAAATGCTTAAAAAATAGAATAATATAAAATAAATGCTTAAAAAATAGAATATAAATAAAGATTTTTAGTCTGGAAACGGCTAATTTCCCTTATGTGGCTTTCAAGTAGAAGGGACCACAACTTTATGCTATGAAACTCACCTTTATTGCTAAATGTCGGAACCCACAGGCTTTTCCTCTATATCCATTTAAAACTCCCTTTGGGCATGGGTTTTCGATCGACATCTGGCAGTCTGGTCCGTCTGCTTGCTGCCAGTTTGTCTGCCTGCTGGCTTTGACATGGAAGGCCTGTTGGTGACACGCTGAAAAGACCTTGAGTGTCACAAGTGCGAGGCCTGCTGGACCCAGCATGAACTCTCAGCCCGGGGTCCCCTGGGGCCTGTTGCGCTGGGGTCTCGTCAGGATAGTTGGGCGGACAGCATATTGCGAGTGAACCCTTGGCCCCCTCTCCCAGCTGCACCAGTGAAACATAAGAAATGCTAGGAGCTGCTAATTGGGCCCAGATGGCACTGCAGATTGCAGAGGGCTCAAAGGATGGGCTCAAACTGAAAGCAGGTCTGTGCACAGGTTAGCCGTGCTTATAGACCTGTCTTACGTCGATACGTATGGCTAACCATTGCCATTCCTTTAATCGCATATCAGGTCACACGTTTGATCACATATCATGTATCATCACAAACATACATACATTCTGGAAAGACCCAGGTATTAGAAATTACTATAAATGCATACATGTGCAGCCAGGTAGATCTGTACACCAGCTTGTTAATGCAAATATTTGTACACCAGCTTGTTAATGCTCCGTGGAATGATGGTTGGTCCCAGACTGGGTGGTTTGTGTATCTCAGAAACCGCTGATACTAATCTCTGATTTTCACACCCAAGTTTCTAGAGTTTGTAGGGGAATGGTGTGAAAAACAAAACACACAGTAGCACTTCTGCGGGCAAAGACACCCTGTTATTGAGAGAGAGGTCAGAGGAGTGTTCGAAGCTGACAGGAAGGTGACAGTAATGCAACCATGCATTACAACAGTGGTATGCAGAAGAGCATCTCTTAACATGCAATGCATCAAACCTCTAAGTGGATAGGCTACAACTGCAGAAGACCAATAAGTAAAAAAAATAAAATAAAATAAAAAAAAGGTATAATAAATACCTAAGAAAGTGCTCCCTGAGTGTATATTACCTGATTGTCCTTAGATATATGCATTACTCAGATATATTCAGTCTATTTATTGAATTCCTAAATAAAAGGGGAAAAGATGGCTAGATTGTTATATTGACTACTTACTTGTCTTTGATACTATCATCCATTTTTTTATCCTAAAACATGAGTAAAATGCAGATCTGAGAAAAGACCCAAGTTTGGAAAAAAAAAGAAAAGAAAAAGAAAACCAATATATATTTTACTTAATATGAATTATTTGAGTTTCTTGAACTCATTATTCCATAAAAGACCAAAGGCATAAAAATAAACAGTAAAAATATTTATTTAGGTGTGTTTAAAGACATACTGTATGCATACAGTGCCATGAAAAAGTATTTGCCCTCTTGCTGATTTCCTCTATTGCATATTTGTAACACCGAATGATTTCAGATCTTTATACAAAATGTAATATTAGATGAGTAAGACACAGTTTTTAAAATTACATTTGAGATCAGTCTTTCACATAGCTGTGGAGGAATTTTAGCCCACTCATCTTTGCAGAAGTACTTTATTTAAGGCAAATTGGTAGGTTTTCAAGCATGAACAGCTTGTTACAGGTCCTGCCATAGCTATTCTCTATTGGGTTCAAGTAAAGACTGACTAGGCCACTCCAAAGTCATCTCTCAAGGCTCTGTGACTCCATAGTAAGAGTCTTTACCTCCAAATGGAGAACACTTTGAACAATGGTGAATCTTCTCCGGAGTGTCCAGTCTGCCAAAATTTATCCTAAGGACAACTCATCCAGCACATAGTCCTGGGGCAATTGCTTCACAGGGGTGATTTGGGTGTTTGATAACTAATTTTATAAAAACTAGTTTTATAATTAAAAAAATAATAATCTTGTGTTTACTTCGGTTCCCTTTGTCTAATACCACATTTTGTCTAAATATCTGAAACCATTCTGTGTAAGATACATATGTATAATATTGGAGGAAATCAGAAAGGGTGCAAATGCCACTGTATATAAATATACATTATATTGGTTCTTGTTTTCTAATTTTCTGTTTTCCATTCAATGTGCACCTCTCTCCATCTTAACTTTCTTGTCTTAGTCTTGTGTCTTCAGTACTTATGTAGGCTGTCATCATTTTCTCTTATAGGATAGTCCTTATCAGTGGCAGAAGATCCCTCTGTAGTGTATTATCTGTCCTGCCTTATCGAGATTGTAGCCAAGCAGGGTACGTATTCTACAGCATGCCAGCCTTTCTTGCGGACTTATTTTCCTCCCTCCCTCCCTCCCTCCCTCATATACGTACTTTCCTCGTGTCTGTAGTGGCGGACTAGGCAACATCTGGGATGTACGTGATGCTGTCCCCCCCTTTTCTTCAGTGAGGTTTCTTATGCAGTAAGGGGTAACCTTGTTCTGTCAAACATTCTGAATAAACCGATCAACACACTTTGAATAACACTCTAAACTAGTAAAAGCCAAATTCTTTAAGACGAGAGAGAATTTGATTCTTTTAAATCCGTGCAGAGGGAACAAAAAGTGATCCTGTTGTGTTGATCTTGTAGCTTATAAATTATTGACAGATAAAGCTACTGAAATGGGCTTCGGTTCTGGATAAGGAGTACCCCGTACTGTAACTTAAGAAACCTTAATGAAATATGGAGCGACTACAAGGAGAGCTTTGCTGGATAATGGTGGATGGGTTGGTTGAATGAATGAATGAAAAGAAAAGCAGCATTTTGTGGCGGTGCCTGTCCATTTCTAGTTGGTACATGTTCTCTGCTTCCATTGGTTCCCTTCATGAAGAACTCTGTGAACTTGTTTTCATTGTGGCCAACAGCAATTTGCTCAATGCATTACATCCTTACATCCATTCATGATGCGCTTTGCTTGCCTGCTAGTTGCGTAGCATGATTTGCTTCTACTCTTTACTGCAAGTTAATGCTTTTTTGTTACAAAATGTCTTCTCTGGCATTCAGGGTTCAAACCAAAGCCAATTATAACTTTGAGCTGGATAAATTTGTCGTCATACATTCAACAAGGATTTAACATGTTCTCTCCCTTAAAAGGTAACCATGGTCTTACACGTTTGCTGCCGGGGAAAAAAAAAAAACTCTTTATGGAATTTCTGGTACTATTGTTGTGCAAGTCTAATCGCACATTGGTCTAGACATCCATTGCGAGTAGGACAATTAGTCAAAAGCATGAAAGCTTTCACAGTCCTTCCTGCTTCCTATCGCTATCCTTCAGGAGTTAAACCCTAATTTATCCACACATTGTCACTTTCGATTTTTCCTTTTACCTACAATGCCTTGTGTAGACAGGCCTTATTAAATCAAACTGCAGTACTGCAAGCCTAATTTGTAGTGCAAGCCTAATTTTCTTTTTCCACATTTTTTTCTTTACACATAAAATTGGATTGAAAGATATGAATGAAAAGAGAATGGAGACCATTTAAAGCTGCAAAATGTTGCCTTAGCATTAGGACTTGCATTAAAAGAAGCCTTTTTTAGCAGGAAATCAAAGCATAAATTAACCGATAATCAAACCATGGGACCTCAAGGTTTGATTTTTATATCATTTTGAAATTCTCCTGCATGCCCCAATTTCTTTTCAATGAAAAGAGTGAGTCATTTCAGTTTAACACTTTCTTTTTTGCGTCTGTATTAATAAAGCGCTTGATATCGGTAAGGCCAGAAGAGCCTTGTCAATGAGGCCAAATTGCATGCTCTACTCCCTGGTTAATCAGCACTCTGATTGGATTTGTGGTACATAATGTCTGATGTTACACTGCAGTGGGAAAATAAGACTTACATAATATCACCTATATTGGACTAGAAAGACCATTGTGACAAAGGTATTTAACCTTTT
This sequence comes from Conger conger, assembly GCF_963514075.1. NCBI lineage: Eukaryota > Metazoa > Chordata > Actinopteri > Anguilliformes > Congridae > Conger > Conger conger. The sequence continues at coordinate 29,855,892 of NC_083768.1, forward strand.
CCAAACTCCCCTCTGTGGGCAAGTCCATCAGGTGACATCGCCCAACTGTAAACCCATCTGTGACACATTAATCCCCAGAGAAACGCATCGCCATGCCACTAACCAAGACACAGTGGGCTCGAGCTTTGCCTGACAAGAGACCATAACGGATTGAGAGCCAGCAATGACTCACTCTCTTTAGCAGCCCTCGGCTAGTTTGCAGAGTATTGACTGCTGAGTCTAGACGCTGCTCCCCGCCGACAACCGATACCCCTTTATGTCATGTTCAGCAAGTGTTGAGGCAATCTGTTCAGAGGGGCCCCTGTCCAGAAATTTGTTGTGCTAGATGGGGAAGGATTGTTGACCACCAAGAGCGTCTTCAGATTTGGTCCAGAGGTCAAACCAAAACAGTAATTGGTCCGTATTAGTTTTTGGACATTTTTTGGATCACCTAAAACTGCACGTGAACTAAACCTTTTTTCTTTTTTTTCCCCACATCACTCTTAATCAGTTTGCCCCCAGATTTTATAATGAAAGTGTACATACATATGTAAATATTGTCATAGTAGTTGGTTTAAAACAAGGATTTTGTTCATGAAAATATCATTCTTCAAAGCAGGTGGGAGAGATGCGGACATTTCTCCCCATATAAGGCTATTATTTTTGGCCATTTTTTGCTGCACCACTGTTGCAAAATCAAGTTCAGTTGTAGGAAATCATGGTTTGTTGTGTAAGATTAAGTTGACTGCTGTTAAAGGAAAACACCAACATTTTGGGAAATATACCTTTCTTCTGACTTACCCAGACTTGGACGAGATGATTGATTTTATTTTCAGTGGCTCAATTTCCATGTTAGCAAAACATGTTAGCTTAGCATACAGACTTGTAGCCTATCTCCTTCAAAACTCTGAAGCTGCCTTATTTACACAAGGTATTGTGTATTTGAAATTTGTTAAAAGAAGAGACGTTGTTTTCAGAAGTTCTACCTTTTAAAACTACCTTCAGAAGGTGCCCGGGTCACTACGCTCAACCAGCGGAAGATGGAAGAGGATACATGTGTGTTCAGTTCAGTTATAGTTCCAACCAATGAAACCTTGTATAACGAAGACCGCTTCAGAGTTGCTGTAAGGTGTATTTCTTCACTTGGAAGGAGGTAGGCTACTGACTCTGATAGCTTAGCATAAAGACTTGAAGCCTAACACGTTATGCTAACCCGGAAATTGAGCCGCTAAATGCACAAAAGTGAAAATGAAATCAAACATCTCGTCCACGTCTGGGTAAGTCGGAAAAAAAGGTATATTTCCCAAAATGATGGTGTTTTCCTTTAAGTGTCATATGGTTACTATGCAATAATTGACCTCAGGTAAGTCATCACTGTCTGGTCATATAAGATCATAGCTGTCTATTATTGAATCTGGATCATTTCACACAGCTCTGTGACCGTAGAAAGACATAGTTGTTTTCTGTGGCAAAAGTTGTTCATTAGAATTAGTCGTTCTTTTAAGCCGTATGTTGTTCTTGTCCTCAGTGTGACAGTGGCCAGCATAGCCTGAAACTGCACAGATAACAGACAGATTAGGTTGGAGTGGAAAAGAGCTCCTCCAGTCTGATTATGGTACTTGTGAGGAATTGCAAATCTGTTCGGCTATCTGAGCTAGATCAAAGCGTCACTCTGACCTTGAGTATAAAGTGCTGTGGCGGGCCCACGGAAATGCAGGCCCACTGCTCACCAATCTGCGGAGCCGCCTTCCTAATGAAGTCATCTCTAGTCCCTTCTCTGCCACACTCCCCTGTGACAACACAAGTCCACAATGCCCTACTGTTCCACAGTGGTTTGCTGAAGTGCTGCTGTACGGTTCCGACTTGTCCTCGCAAACATCTTCAGAACATCCTGTGTGCACAGCCCTGCTTGCTTAATTAGCACGTCTGTTTTCCAGGAGGTTGAGAGTGCATCAATTCTGCAATGCAGGGAAACAAATTGCCCCACTTTTTTTTCCTGAGTTGCCTTAAAAAAATGGTAACTATTCAAAGCTCTTCGAAAACTGTTATTAAAATGCCATGAACAGCAATGCGTAAATGTCACAAATGCAGCAATTGCCACCTGAATGTTTCCATGACAGTTTCTACCCTCAACATCACATTGTTTTTCCACAGCTATCAAAAGGTCAGATAAGGTCTTCACATATCCTTAATGGTACTTTTTGATGTCAGAATATTTTGATTATGTCAGCCATTTTGCCAAGTTGTTATAAACGGCTGTTGCAAAACGAGAGTGCTCGATCTTGGTTTAGACTGTAGCCCCAGATTTGCACTTGTGTTGTGGTCATGACCTGTTCTAGACATGCTGCTGCACCGGATTCTCAGTTTCTTGTCTCGTCTGGCTGGCATATTTTCTTCGTCATGTGCTGCTGGAGGATATGTGAGAGCCGTGACGTCTAAGCAGGGTGGAGTCATGCGATTGTGCCGTGTTACTGGAGAGCGACTGCATGGTGTCTAGTGACACTGTAACCAGGGCTTGGGTTGATTCTGGTTCATTGACAAGTAATCGTCAGTCAGGTAATGTGCTGAAGGCATTCTTTACACTGTGTATTGAAGCAGGGAGTCCTTTCGCAGCTAAAGGCTGCAGATTGCTATGCCTTTGAAGTCGAAGCTCTTTTGCTTTGTTTACCAACATTGTACACAGTGAATCATTTAGAAAGCTTTATAAAACGGTAAAAATTCATTCAAATTTACCATGGCCCTTATGTTAAATGGCTCCCTATTCCAATTTGGCAATCTTTTTTTTTTTTTTTTTTTTTTTTCATCTTTCTTGAATGCCCAGTAGTAGCTCCTGGCCTTATCCAAAAGCTGCAGGGTCCTCTCATATGAAATAGTTCACTCTGCAGTCTGCTAGCAAGTGATATAAGGGAGGTTAGAGTCACCCATTGAATTATAGAAGTCGCAACTGAACAATGAGATGGGGGTTACCTTGGCAACTATTACCGACCCTCCCTGGCGGACAGCCATTAAAATCCCTGCAGGACTCCACTGTTATCATTGCCGTTGCCTTCATTTCTGATCTTTTTCAATACACATCAGACATCAAGTAATGATTTGACTCAGATTTCTGTGATCACCCAGAATCAGAACCGCCAAACCCACGCTCCTTGCTTCATAACGAGCTCTATTACAGGGATTAATTTGCTACAGCTTATGCAGTTAACTGGCTGTATCAATTATGCTTTTAATTGACCCAAGCTTCTGGAGCGTTGGCACAGTAAATAACTGAAATATGAATTGCCGCTGTCTTTGCTGAGAAGGTCCCAATTACTTTTAACATTCTGCTTTCTTCTGACCTGAAATCCTATTTTGTAATTTTGTGACTCATTTCTGGATGATTGAGAGATCGTCCAGGACACAGTACACATTTATGTCCTTCTTCTTTTTATGTTCTCATTTATGTTCTCTTCATTTTTACTTATTTATAGGCTATTCAATATTTCAGTAGCACAAAAATGTTTCATTCATAAGGGATGTTTACCTTGGGGAATAACCTTTCCACCCAGGTTATTCCCCAAGGTATTCTCCAATATGAATCCTTGCCCACTCAATTTAGACAAGGTCATCCAGTACTGTAGGCTAACTTGTTCATGGTACTGTGAGTGCAGTCCAGGCACTCTGGACCCTGTGAATTGAGGGGTGAGCTTCATTGCCTCATCCGACCTGACCCCTACCACACCACCTACATCACCTTTCTAATTGGACAGCCCACTGTGTTTTTCAGTCCGCTCACATTCCTTTGCTGTCATTGATTCTGTCCTTTCAGTCTCATTGGAAAGTTGCTCAAGATGAAGTTCCCCCAGCACATGCATTAATTTTTCTCTCCTCTACTTCCCACTGCTAGGCAGGGGCGTTAAAATGGTGCCAGCTGAAAATAAAGCCCCCTCACTTGACTGCAGCTAACAAAATTAATCTGACTGGACAGCCGCAATATTGGGCTACTCTGAACTGATGTGGCGTTGCATTGACCCTGAGCTGTGAACAGAGGCTCAATATGAGACTGACTTGAACCTGTCTGCTGCACAGCTGCTGCTGAGGACACATTCATTTACATGTAGTTATTTTGCAGTAGTAGTTCTTCTGTATCTTTCAGATGGACAGGATTTCTGTCTTCTGTGCGGGTTCACTTAAAGTGAGGGGGAGATGACAAACTTTAGAATTATTATTATTTTTTTATTTTTTTTTCATGTGGCAAATGCATTTACCCTGAATGACTTCCAAAAGTGCCTTTGAACTTAAATGCAACATCCCTTGACTTATATTGCAAGTAAAAAAAAAAGCAACTGAAAAGGCATATCGTCCACACATTTGGTGCTAAGGTTTTTTTGTTTTTGATTGTGTGGCAGTTTCATTGCCTGATTGGAGATATATATATCGCTTATTTTCAGTTTTACTTCCTGGTTAATTTGCGGTATCATGCATTGTGATTATGCACCAGAATTTTGTAAATGTACAAAATTTTGAATTGTTCCTACACATCATTATCCTCCTTTAAAGAAAAGTGCTAAAGGGCAGAAACTACGATTTAATGTAGTTATTTTTATAGGTAATTTTTTCCCTTTTGGTCCAACATTTGGTAACTCCCTTAACAGTCACTGGATCAAAATGATCAGTTTTGTGTTTGCATAACATGTTTTTTATTTTTTTTATTGTATGGTGCCATTCAAAGTTATTTGCATTTCAAGTGAAATAATATTATGAAATTTGATTTAATTGTATTTACTGGTAGACCGTAATTAATTAAACCACATTATTTGTTGCACTAGCTACACAACACTCTTTTCTGAGAGTAGAGATGCACTGCTATTTCCTATGGAATTGACTAATTGCAGATACAGAATCCAGAATCTCAGAGATGCCATGTCAAATGTGCTTTCTTTATGTGAATGCATTTAAATACTAGCCTATTTAAATACACAGATATCCTTCTGTCATCTGTGAGATACGGTGTCTGACTAATTGATTTGGATGGTTAAATCACATCTCCTAAATCTCTACTGACATCATAGCTTCTTAGTCATGAGTTCCTGGCTGTGTCAGGGGACATAAAGGATCATGGGAAGGGAAGAAGGCAGGGCAGGGCCTGTCTGGGGGGGCGGGGACTAAAGCAGGTCTTCTGCCTTTGCAGGGAGATGAAACTGGATGGTGCTGGCCGCCAGCGACACCCCTCGGGCGGGGTCAGCGCCAAGGAGATGGTGATCGGGCTGGAGGGTGTAGAGCTGGGCGCTGACGGAAAGGTGAGGCTGTTCTGGAGGTGAGCGTTCCTTCAACAGGTATCTGAGGGGGCTTTTTCATCGTATCCCCTTAGATTTAGCCATCACTTTCCAATGGTAGCTGGCTGTCTTCTTGACTTTATTTCACTACTTATTTCAGAACTGTTAGGTCCTGTGGGAGTGTGGCTCTGCCCATATTTATGTTGCCAGATGGAGGCCATACTGTTTCAGCTTGATATAATGGATATATAATAATAATATATAATATAATATAATATAATTTATATCGTGCAATCTCAGGGAAGTGTTCCGTTTCATCTGGGAGCTACAGCACCCAAAAGCTAATATGGACCAAAACTCAACGTGAGAGAATGCACAGTCTTCTGGGAAAGGCACTAAGTACTGGGCCTGTGCAACCTTTCCACAGACGGTGTCCTACACCCAGTTCCTCTACCCCACCAACTCCCTCAGTGGCCGCAGGAACACCATCGACTCCACCTCCTCCTTCTCGCAGTCCCGCAATGCCAGCCACCGTAGCCTCAGCCTGGGTCGTGCCAACAGCAACCAGAGCAGCATCGACACAGGTCAGAATAACCCATTTTAGCCCTATGTTTTTTTTAACAGAACCGCATCTGCAAGGCAAATTTGTGAATATCTCCACTTTCCCACAATCATTTTCTCTGTGTGCCTAAAGCTGCCTTTCTTGGTGAATGCCTCCCCTTTACATCAAGAGTCCAGATTGAAACTGCACTTTCTTATTTTCAATAATTACCACGTATCTTCTTGCAGATTATTATAATTTTCAGGGTTTGATGCCTTAAGGCTCAGATAAAATAAAATAAAATATTAAACACCTTGGGATCTTTTGAGTAATTTATTGCTTTGATATTTTTTCATAAAAGTGTGCTGAGGAATATGTCAGCTAGCATTGTTTACAGAGTTGCAACCTGAAAATGTACCATATCTGTGGTTGCATGATGCTTTTGTTGAGGAAATTGGCTTTGTAATCCAGGTGAGGCATTGCCAAAGTACTAAGTTACTGCAGACATCATTATGCAGAGTGATTTGCCACTCTGGGTAAGGTGGTCTGAATAATGCAAAGTATCCTAATGTAATGGATGCTTAGACCTCCTACATGCTCTGCTATTTTCCTGTTACTTGACTGTCACGAGGAGTGATACAGTCAGCAGAGGATTCCCTCGCTTCCACTCACAAGGATACCAACGGGTTTGACCAGAGCTACTGTCAGACCGTGTCTTTTTCATGCTTCCATTGTACCTTGAGCCAAGAAGTTGTCTGAATGATACAGAGATATCCACTGCACATAGGTCAGAATGTTACTATATATAATATATTAAGATTGATTATGCTTTATGGACAATGCATTTTAATTAGCTTTGTGTTTGTTTGCCTTTTGGGCAGTGGACAAAGAGGGTGTAGTTGTAGTTAGTTCGTTGATAAATTAGCTAGGGCACACAAGGATTTCATGAATAATTCTGCTTGATATTTTGAAAGCTCTGCATGCTTTGAAGTAAGCTTTGTTTAAAAGATAGGGACCTTTTCCATCCATTCTACTCAGCTCATAGTGAGCTCAGAACATTTTAAGCCACTCGGATTAAGATAGTTGAGGAAAGGTGTTTGCAGTAGCATGCCAATTAATTGTCTGCTCTTGTTTTTTTCTGCCTACTGCATCACACCCCCTAATCTTTAATTCACCCCATAATTTTGTGTCTTTAATCTTCAGGGCTGTTTAAAACTATATTGTGCGTGTTTAATGTGCAGTTGTGTCATGAATACTGAGTCACACTGAGCTTTCATGAGGCCACTTTCTTAGATGAGATCTGAGACATGATGACACATCAAACAACTACTTGAGAAAGATGGGCTCTGTAGCTCCACACTAAAATATCTCTGGTGGGATTTCTTATATTTTATTGGTCACAGCACTGAACTTTAAACACTGGCAACCCAGCGGCATTCTAATGGTGTTTTTAGTGGTTTACTACCAAAGCCATCTGATGTATGGGCAATTACGCGGAAATGTTACAAAGCATTTATTTATTTATTCAGTCATTGTATGTTATATGTCTTGATTAGGGGCCTGACATCTACATCGAGTCAAAACATTATGACCGCTCGCAGATGAAGCGAATAATGCTGATTACCTGTTGCTAACGTCTTGGTGCCAGATACCACAGGACACCTTCAGAGGTCTTGTAGAGACCATGCCTCAGTGAGTCAGAACTGTTTTTGGAGGACCAACAGCATATTAGGCCGGTTGTCATAATGTTTTGGCTCATCAGTGTATACTTAAATAAAACAACAATCCAACACAAAACTAGCCCATTTATACAGATTTTTCTTTAAAATTTTAAAAGGTTTTTATGTGTGTTTACTTTGCTTGCAGGGAATGAGATGGGAGACTGCTTTGAATACGACCCCAATCTGCTTGACGACCCTCAGTGGCCTTGCGGGAAACACAAGAGGGTGTTGATCTTCCCATCATACATGGTGAGTGCCAGATTTCATGCTGCTTCTCTGAAGTAGCATCTTCCTTCGCTAGAGGAACCTCCTTTACAAAGAAGTCGCATCTGCTTCTAAGTCTGTGCAAAGCCCCGGCTACTGTAGGGACGGGTAAATCCACCCTCCATTCACATTCAATCCGCTGGAGCTTTTCCTCTGAAAAAAATGTGGCATTTTTCTCAGCAGTTCATCGTGGGCAAGCTTGGTAAACTTTCATTTGAGCATCTTTAAAAAAAGAAATAAATTAAAGGTTCTGAATATGAATAATACAAAATGTCTTTTGGGGAAAAGCTGACAGCTTCCAATATGTGTGATTATTTGTGGATATTGGGTGTGCTTAGCTATTTGTATCTTGAGAGAGTGTTCAATGTGGATCTTCATTAAGGAGACTGTATGGTGTGAGGTGATAACCGGGCAGGTTTATAATTTTCAAGGATGCAATATCTTTTAATGGGCTCAGTAGCCCCCTTCACTTGGTGAAACCTATTTGAAAACAATACCAACTGTTTTGTCAAATTAGCCTTAAACGAGCAAGGAAGCACACTGCATCAGTCGACTTTTATTGCACCTATCTGTAGCACAATAAGCTTTAAGGCTCATCTTTTGAGATTGGTATCATTCTTCATGGCCTTACATATGGCCTTATCTGCAATAACCATCAAGGTACAGAAAACACTACAACACTAGGTCCCTTGTAGCTAATTTGGAAAATAAATGGGTTAGTTTTAATGGGTTGCAGTGGGTAATGTCCATCAGTTTGAGGCCTAGTCTAGAGGTATTGCATGGTACATATGAACAGGGTGAATTATTTGGCTCTGTAAGCTTTGTCAACCAATATCATATATAAAAAAAAAGTTACTATGAATCAAACCAATGCTAATCTATGTCTGTACAGCATTGATTTGAAGCCATTACATCATAGCAATGCTACAGCCTGCTTCAGCATTAATGGAAGGCTTTAAAAAGCTGCAGATAAACAGTCAATGTAATCTTCATCTAGCAAAGCCCATTAGTCTGCATGTTTCTGTGATTCCATGTAGCTTTCAGTAATGCCATTACCAACATCCTTAATGTTGTAATTGTTCTTGTCAGTAAGTACATTGCAGCAGAAAGGAACAATTGACATGTTATGGCACAAAAGTAGATTGTGATTTCAGGTCAGTTTTGGAAGGAGCCAGTTGCAATGCTGTTGCCAGCTGTTGTTTGTAAGATGACCGGGGGTTTGCCACAGGTTGAGTTTTCCTGGTTACAGTCTTAGAATTGTTGACATTGCTTGCAAGAACTTCCATGTAGGCTCTAGAGCCATGGAACATGGAACTACCGCAACCACAAATATTGGATAATCAGTGATACTGTCTGCAAGAGATAAAGGCTAACGATTCCAGTGTCCTCGGCAACAGGAAGTAGACTAGCAATCCACTCGTATCAGACTGATAAGGTGGTATGGCAAAACAGACGAGTAGGCCTGGTACTACTTTGGCCTTGTGGATCTCATTAGCAGCATGCCACATCTTTGCGCGGCAGTTGGCGATTGCTAATTAGGTTTCCAGCCAAGGAGCCGGAGTCACCTGCTGTTTTTCTGTACCCATGGAATGCAGCTTCTTAAGGTGAGACATTTCTCAGTGTTCCCGGTACAGGAGCGGCAAGCTCAGTGAGCCATGCATTCTGGTTTTGGGTCCCGTTAAACTTGCTATTGCCAGCATCTAATGTGCTGTTAACACAAAAGTAAAGCATTAAATTAAGTAAAACCGATTGATTAATTGCTCGATTAATTATTTGATTGATTATTTGATTATCAGGCAAAAAAATGCTCTGTATTCTAGAGGCAAAAACCTGCCGTGTATTCTAGAGGCAAAAAATCACCGAAGGGGAAAAAAAATTAAACTTACAGAAACCCAATAATTATCATTGTTGGATTTGGCTGGAACGGAAACCACCTCACACCAATGCCCCTGGGACAGTTTCAGAATCTCTGCAGAAAGGTCTGATATTTTCAGGGCAACCATAAAAAATCAAACATTGCCTTTAATTTATGGGTGTATGGTCAGATGTTTTCATGTTATTTTCTTTTTGGCAAAGAAGTGATGCTTTTCTCTTCTGGTTTCTAGGTTGCCTTCTTCACTAAGCGTGGCATAAGAAATGACTGCCTACTCCAATTGTTTTGTGGTGATTTGAACTGTTATAATCATTATATCACATTATTTCCATTTGGCAAACGCTCTTATCCAGAGCGCCGTACAACAAAGTGCAAAGTGCATACCCATCACCAGGAACAAGTGTGCTGAAAGACCCTAGAGGGAAGTTGTTTCAAGTGCTAAGAGTACAACAAAGATAAGGACGAGGGCCTATTTGATAAACAACAATGGATTGTATGTAAAACTATTTCAGCACAATGCAATAGAATGATAAACACTTGCGTCCGAACAATAAACGGTGGAGTGGTTGGTGTGGTGACTGTCCAATCCGCATCCATACCCTGTAACCCAACTCTTATTGCAGTCACACCACATGGAGGGGCAAGCCTGAGGAATGTCAGGTGACCAGGAGGATTCAGACATATAAGACTAATTGTCTGAAATGAGTCTTGTATCTCTTTCCATGGTCTAGTATTCCAGTCCTCGGGACCCACTTGCCAGTAGGTTTTTGTTGTAACCAGTAGCTCACACACCTGATTTAACTAATCAAGGGCATTTTTGTGGTTTGATTGGTTCAATCATTAAATCATGTGTGTGAGTTACTGGTTACAATAAAAACCTTCTGGCATGTGGGTCCCGAGGACTGGAGTTGGGAAACACTGGTCTAGTAGGAGGAATACTGCACTCTGATTGCTGATTGCAGGGGCATTTCTGCAGAAATCAATCACTTTCTGACCTAACCATTTTAGATTTTCAACCAGATTTTTTATATGTTAACCTACATGAGTGTTCGCATGTGGTTTGATGAACCAGAATCAACCAAATTCAGGAGCCCGGGGTCCATGCTGGACCCCCCACCCTACCTAAAGACACAGATATCTGCTTCAAAAATAAGGCATAATTTCATTATTAACAAATGTGAATTTCAGGAAAATGCTTCATAGCCCCTTATGTTACAGCACTTCTGGATGTGCTGATTTTTAGTACCCCTGTATCAATAATATTGCCTATTACCAGAAGAGAGACATTGTAAATAATGCCCGCTTTCATTGTCATGCGCATGACTGATTTCAATATGGTTCACTTGGGGAACAAGCAATAATAAATCCGCTTATGGGCAGACTTTTATTCCTGTTTTATTATTGTCATAATGTAAGTCGCCCGCACGGTCGTGAGTGTACAGGAATAATTGTCCGCCTTCCAGTTCTGGCTGCCCCACCCCCAATTCTCCTGGCACGTCCTTGCAAACACTCGTGGGATGCAATGGGATTTTCCACTGTCAACACACCAAGCACACCACGCTTGAGAATGTAACCAGAGCTGCATTATCCACTTCATTCCCATTTTAATCCTGATCCAATATATGCATTGTTGGTTTCAACTCAATGGTAAGATCATTTGTTATTTTTACCTTTTTTTTTTTAAATCTTTTTTTTTTTTTTTTTTTTACATAGGCTATTTTGTAGCCTGTCCTGTGAATAATTTTGAAAATTATTTGTAAATATTCATATCCTGATGTAATTACATTTATTTGTGAAAACATTGGACCTGCATTGCTCCTTTCGGCCATCTCAGTCCAGCTTCCTGTGTTATCGTTTTGCTCAAACATTAATTATAGAACAAAGAATGCATTGTTTTTTATGTCCAGAAGTGCATGTTTCAGTGTTTTTTTAAAAGCACGCATGTAATAATGAGAATATTGAGCAGGCACTATTGAAATTCAGTGTTACTGCATACTTCAATCATGAACTCCATTTCAATGTTTCATTAATTAGCCAAGGCAAAGCTATTAAATATAGAAGCTACGGACCTATGAAATATTGAAGAGACCTTAGGTGCCTCTACTGAGATTAAAGTCATGCTGATCTCAGAATGTGGATCACTTCAACCAGTGTCAAGGTGATGAGAACTTTGGGGGCAGTGCTGGGACAGTGCTTACATGCCGTCTGCACCCCACAGGCTTTTCTGCTGCTAATTTGTTCCTGGATGATCACATGGGTGCAGTGCAGTGCAGTGTGGTCTAATCTGTCCACTTTTCCACATGTCTGCAGACTTCAGTATTACTTAGCAAACAAAGCTGATCATCTGATCAAAGCTGATCATCCAGCTAAAGAGTGGTATCCTTGCAGTGTAGCCTCTGTAGATCTGGTGAAGTCTTCTGCGGGGAGTAGTCACTGAAACATCCGTGCCTCCCTACTGAAGAGAGCTGTCCAATTACTTTTGGTCCCCTAAAATGGAGGGGCTGTATAAACAGGGATGTCATTCCTACACAGATCACAGTATGGTTGTAAATACCCTCAAATTAAAGGTGGCAGCCTGCACTTTAATCTCATTTTTCATTGCTTCATTTGAAATCCTATGTACATGAGTACAGAGCCAAAAGAACATCCATGCGCCAATGTCCAAATGCTTACAGACTGCAATTCATGTGACATTGCATTGCCAATGTGTGGGCTACTGAATCAAATAGGTCTGCATCCTGCTGGCTGGCTGGATATGTCCCCCATTTCCCAGTTGGGAACGAACACTGGGCGGTGCTTAATCACATCTTTCATTAATGGCCACGATTATTTTGAGGGGTGGGGGTTGTTCCTCTTGTAATGACTAGTTGCCTTATCATTTCCCTGTACTCCTACCCGAAAGAAAGTTTATTTAATATTTAGAATAACAATACAATCACTGTCCTTCCTACTGTGAATTGCTCTCATTCCTTTGAAAAGAATACAAGTTCTCAGACTGGTTAAATAATTTCTTACAAGGCCAGACTTCCACTGCTTGGACTTGAGGAACGTGTCCTCTAAAGGAATTCCACCAGCCAAAGGAATAAAAAAACTCATTGGCCAGAAGTCAATACACAATATTTTAGCTCCCTTGTTTGGTTTATGTTTTGGTGCATGGAACAGGAACTTCTAACACCGAGATCATTATTTGACTGGACACTGAAAGTCATATTTCCAAAACAATGGTATGGAAAGGGGTACATTATCAAGACGTATTTCCCAGAATTCAGCAGGAAATGAAATTTCAGTGAGGAAATTGCAGGTTAGGCAAACACCACTTTCTCAAAAATAAGGAAGAATTATTCACTTTCTGGTCAACAGTCTTTTGCACTGTTGTATTTTTGTCACAGTGATCTTATCAACAGAATATCCCCTCTTTTGATGTCGGTCTGTAGAAAAACATTTCCTCCAATCCAGTCAAATGTTTGTTTTTTGTACATGTGCTTGTTGTGTGGGTTTCAGACATCAGCAATACATGGCTTATTTTCTCTGAGTCTGTGTTTATGTATTCATGAGTAAATGATTTATTTTAAGTATTGATAGCAGCAGCATGAAGTCTAAAAAGAATCTAATTTGCTCAACCAAAGTTCAACCAAATGTCCAAATGCTTCCTTCCACAGTAAGGATGATCCCAAACATACACCAGTGCAAATATTATGGTGTCAGGCTGTATTTCCTACACAGACCGCTCAATATGGATATGACCACTTTACACTTTAACCTCGTATTCATGTTTTCACTTTCAATCGAAGGTGCTTGAGTACAAAGCCAAAACAGAAATTGCACCACTGTCCAAATACTTATGGAACCATGCCAGTTTCTTCTCAATACTGCTGCAGTTCTTATCAAGCGATTGAAATCTGTCCCTCTCTACCTCACCCGATCATCTTGATTCTGTGGAGGCACTGGCATCCTGTATTCAGGCGGTGAAATATGACTCAAGCCCAGATACCTGACATGGCTTGCACTGAGCTAATGGAAATCGCCTCCTGGCCAGTAGGGTAATGGTGTTCTCAGAGATGATATCTTTTAACAGTTCGACCTCATGTGCTCTTTTTCAGACGACGGTCATAGAGTACGTCAAGCCCTCCGATCTCAAGAAAGACATGAATGAGACCTTCAAGGAGAAGTTCCCTCACATCCGACTGACCCTCAGCAAGATCAGAAGGTAAAAAAAAAAAAAAAAAAAAAAACTGTACACAGTGATAAAGGGTGGTAAAGCTGCCTGTAATCCTTGTATGCTTGCAGTGATAGTGAGTCCATCACTAGATAAAATGAGAGGAATCCATAGCATTTGTATTCCTTTAAATGCATAATTTCATCTGAACTTCTAAAGATAATTACATATAAAGCAATGATTGTTGCTAATCCTGAGTGATACCTTTTCCCGGAATCCATAAAACATGGATTCCAGATGATTGTAATTTCATGGCCTGTTATAAGCTTAATTAGCTTACATACTTACACTCACTGTGCAGCCTCAAAGACTCTTTGGGAATGGATGTTTAGAATGAGGAAATGTTTGACTTTGAAGTGAGATCACCTGGCCACAAATGGTTCCAAAACACAACTAATGCAAGTATACAGGTACCTCAAAATAAATGACCTGATCACTAGCACAGGGGTAAATGAAGGATTTTGACTGATTCTGTATAGTAAAACTCATAAAACACTATTGAAGACAACTTATGGGATATAATATTTACCTGTGTTAATGTAATACAGCATTTTTTGCTTATCTGTAGCAAGAGACTGCAATTTTGGAAACCACTGTGGCATATACTTATATACTGTGGCATATGAAACGTTCTCTTATACATAATGCCATATACAATCAGAATTTCTTGCGTTCGCCTCCCCTCTTTAAACGACAGCCTGAAGAGGGAGATCCGAAAGCTGGCCCAGGAGGAGTGTGGCTACGAGGAGCCCACAGTTGCCATGGCTTTTGTCTATTTTGAGAAGCTGGCACTGCGAGGCAAGCTGAACAAGCAGAACCGCAAGCTGTGTGCTGGTGCCTGCATGCTGCTCGCCGCTAAGATCGGCAGCGACCTCAAGAAGCATGAGGTCAAGCACCTAATAGACGTAAGAACGCCTCTCCCAACGACGATAACCATGACGAGTATACACATGTATGATGTAAATCTTACTAAAACCTGACAGTGATTCTAGGATTTTAGAGCCCCAGTGGGTTTTGTTGTGACCAATTTCAATATTTTCATCGCCTTTTCAAATTATATCAAATAATGATGTATATATTTATATTTCAAATGGTTTTTTGAATTCCCCAATATCTGTTCCAGAAACTGGAGGAGAAGTTTCGAATGAATAGACGGGAGCTGATTGCCTTCGAATTCCCCGTGCTGGTGGCTTTGGAGTTCAACCTGCACTTGCCAGAACACGAGGTCATGCCCCACTACAGACGCCTTCTGCAGAGCTCCTAGCGCTGGCTCCCAATCAGGAGAGCTGCCCTCTTCTGATTTATGAGGTCACCAAGGCTCTGTCTTCTGATTTTGAGGTCACCAAGGCTCTGTCTTCTGATTTTGAGGTCCCCAAGGCTCTGTCTTCTGATTTTGAGGTCCCCAAGGCTCTGTCCTATTCTGTTTATGTGCATCCTGAGGCTCCATCCTCTTGGATTGTTCCATCCTCACTTGATCTAGAGCTCCACAAGAACCCACTGTATGCAGAAACCCTTTTCCTGGAGTTTCCACCCGCTCCAGATCACAGATTCCCAGAGAAGCCCTACCCACAAATCCCTGCCCTTTTCTGGGTTACATGCTTTTGAGACTGTATAACTTCCACTCACCTCTCAGAATAACAGTTGGGAAAGTATTTGTTGAACAAATTTGTTCTGATATTTGGAGAATGAACAAACAGTGGTGCAAGATTTGACAAGCTGACCATCATTTGACTGTTTCCCTTTTTTATTGTGCACTTCTTTTATTCAGGAATTGGCCTTGTATGTTTTTAACATTCTTACGGATTTTCTTTCAAATGGTGGTGTGGTAAGGAATTTACAGATTGCCGAGTGGTGAATGTGATCACTCCTTTAAATTTTAAATTTTAAGAAGCAGCATTTTAAGCTGGGAATAAGTCATAGATTCTTCTTCACCAGCAAGCCAATGTTTTGTGAACCCTGGGCCAGATTTACTAAAAAACCACACACTACACACATAGTCCAATGTTTAATCCACTTGCAGTTGTGACATTAGCAATCACCAATGAACCATTAACTCTTTTCACGTTAGCACCCTTTTACTTATAACCAATAAACTAGCAACATGCACCTTAACAAAACATCCTGTTCTCACTGGTAGCAGGGTTGCATTCCCACGTAATACATAACTCAGTAGATGGTACCTTACCTTGAACAATACCATTTAAAATACAGGAAAAGATTGCCACATGTACACTGAAGAAATACAACTGCAGTACATAAGAAGATAAAAGATAAACGCTAAGTCTAAGATGCATTAAAATAAATGTGCTAGCATTATGTGAAGCACAGCTGACTAAAGGAAAAAAACCTTCTAAGGAAAAAAAAAAAAAAGAAAGAAAGATTAATCCAATGTATTCAAGATATCACACATATGGTCAGCATTATTACATATGTTCAGGATTTTTATTTCACATCACAGCCTATGTATTGTCAAATGTTATTGAGATAACGGCAAATTCCATAACTGCTTAAACCATTTTAGGGGAAGGTTTCATGCACCACAGAATGTATTATATTGATTAATATGGATTAGAATTGTATAGCATGAGATGTGAGCAGGCTTTAACAGATGCAAATTTATGGTGTAGCATTGCAGGACTAATGAAAATGTTTTTATTTGTGATAAAACAAAATGATAGGTTTATGTCTAGCCTCATGTGCTCCACCTATTTATTTTCTGTGTAAATTAGGTAAATTTATGCACTAAAATCATTTGACCAGCTTTTGCTATCAGTGCGCGATTTGAAGGTGCAGTCTTCTTATAAAACAAAAAGGCATACAACTGTTGTCTTGCCAGAAGACTGAAAGGAAAAAAAGTCACTGTATTTAGTGAAATCTACGTTATCTTTGTTGAGGTAGTAATCCAAAGATATTGTTTAAGTGACTGAATAATGAATCTCAAAATTAGCCAGTGCCGTGATTCATTTCATAAGTTATGAAACGTACCTTGAAATTTTTTTGTGGAAAAATGTAATTGCAATTAACATTAATCTATCATGACAAAGTGAACTATACGAGCTTGAGACAGACTTGCTCAATGCAGACGATCTAAATCAAACAATAAGTACAAGTAGCCAAGAGCATGAATGCTCATATTCATATACTTTTTCATTTAAGTTTCCTGCCTGGTTACTTCAGCAGGAGAAATGATCTGCTCGTCAGCCATGACATTACACATATTGTGCTCTGGGTATTTTGCATTTAATATATCCACTAAGATATGATGTTTGTCCTTAACTAGGGTCTTTGTAAATTTGAATGGTGCTCATAGTGTAGACAATATTCCAGTTATACTGAGTTCACCCCAGTAATACATTGATTTGTAAACAATAACATGCATAAATCTTTAGTGATTCTGTACCCACATCAGTGTTTGTTTGTACATACATGTACTGCAACTCATTTGTATTCCCCTGGTTTGCACTATGCTAATGTTCACGACTCTCACACAAACTTTTAGTAAATATTGGCCCTCCTGTCATTTTATTTTTATTTTTTATATGACAATTATACTTTTCTTTTTGTTCTTTGATGCCAAATTTGTAGCCAAAGGTTGACTGATTGTTATTGTTGAGTGTTTATTCTTGTAATGTATAAGTTCTCATTAATAGTCTGACGTGATGAGTTACCTTTGAGCTCTTATGAAGGTGAGCCGCATTGAAGGCTGTGAATGTAGCTATATTGGATGCGACTGTTATCTTCCAAGGTGACTATTTTTGTGTGCATATTCCGCTTTCAACTTCTCTTGGCTAAATGTGCACTTTTTATGGGTACCATGGAGATGGATGTTGCCTGCTGAGATCCAGGTTGGGGGTGCAGAAGTGTTTCATAATTAACGGCAAAGTTTCAAAACTGGCTTGTCATTTATTTTGGCTTAGCTGAACAAATCCCTTCGGATTCATCTAGGTTGTCTCGATGTAAGTCTCCCACGTTAATCACAGTGTTTTCACTGTATATTTCATGGTCATTCCAGTCTTCATAGCCAGCAGCTTTACTTCCGGATTGGTGGTTTAGTGGTAGGCGCATTTTTACAGGGGAAAAATTGCTGAATGTTTAGTTATGGGGATTTCATACAGTATAGTACATTTCAGTACTCAAACTTTTCTACTGGCTTTCCAAGCTTCATTTGAACACGTGAAGGCTAGAACTGCTGTTGTGTGAGTTTGATCCTTAGCCTGTGCTCTATGTTAGAGTGTATTATCAGCACGTTTATGGTGCTAATCTCAAGCAGGGGCAGAAACTGAGCTTAAGGGTGCATAGCTGATGGCCAGCAATGAGGGTATGGCCAATTGACAGGGCTCTGTGTCTTATCTGATGGGTGAATGCACTGTAATGTCATTCACCACAGTGCCCTATGTGTTTTCCTTCCTTCATTTGATCGGATTTAATGGAATCCCAATCCTAAAGTTGTAAGTTCAACAAAGACAGTTCCAGGTAGAGCAAACCCCTGCTTACTTCTCCAAAAGGACAGAAGATTACCTGATTTTGGGAATTTCAATTGCAGATCAGTTATGACAATGATGTACTTCACACTAGCAACCCATCATTACTATATTATGAGGTAAATTGTGGGCATGCTGTATTTTTAGTTCAGAGCAACTGAAAACCGTTCAACTAAGTTTGTATCATTTACCATACACCAGTCCTGTTCTTCACTGGTAGGGTTCTGTTAGTGGCTTATACAATCATAATCTATAATCAGTTATTTTCAGAATATTCTGTTTCAAAATGCCAAATTCTCTCTCTTCCTTTTGATAAGGCCCGCAGTATTGGTAGGCGGTGCTAAGATCACCATGTAGGGCTTTGAGTTTGATCTTACAACTTGAGAGTGCTGTCTGCAGCATCTTTTCTGCGAGCATTGTTTATTTTTCATAACTGTGTGGTAGAGGCTTGGAGAGTAACAGCCTGCCGGCTGTGTGCTAAACACTCTTCCACATAGGGCACAGCTTATTAAAGTGTGAATGTACGTGGTCAGCTTTCTCCTGAATTCAAATCAGAGCTCTTAAGAGAGAACATGACAGAGATTGCACACAGTGATGTAAATTATTCCTAAGAATCTTAAAAGAGCCTGACTTGTGAAGTATCTCACTGCTTGGCCCTTTAGACAAGAGTTGGCCCCTGGGTGTGCACTTTAGGATTTGTGAGGAAGCAAATTGATTTTCAATTTCTTGAAAATACAAAATATCTGTGTGTGTAAATAGGCTTATTTGCTTGTAGAATAAAAACAAGGTGTTGAAATGGTTCTTTAAGTGTCCCCCTTTCATTTTCACCCCGAGTGCTCTTGTCATCATCCTGGAAAGGGGCCTGCATGTGAAATACATTTTTTTGATGTTGCCAGGTACTTGTGACTCCCAAAACTACCTATTACACAAATTCCTCTGTTAACTTCAGTGTACATTTTATCCCAAACTACAGGAACCGTAAGCGAAGCAGCAGCAAGAAGACTGCTGTAATAAGCTGCTGCAATCCAAGCTGTTGTCATATATTTTATCATTCAAGACTTCTTACCCTTCAAATCATACGGTTCAGAAGCAGACTGTAATTTCCACTGC
Organism: Conger conger; assembly: GCF_963514075.1. Classification (NCBI taxonomy): domain Eukaryota; kingdom Metazoa; phylum Chordata; class Actinopteri; order Anguilliformes; family Congridae; genus Conger; species Conger conger. The sequence continues at coordinate 29,875,329 of NC_083768.1, forward strand.
TGTTTGAAATGCACTTATGCAATGCCAGGAGAATGAGCAAAACGATCTGGAATCTTATGGCTCTCGAGCAGATTTCTAGTATGTAAAATGCAATTATAAAAGGCAAGACTTCTAGGTATTTGTTGATTATTGAATCAATTATTGAAATATGCATCACTGATCGGTTTCCCCAGTAGGTCAACTTGTCATAGTGTAAATAACAATCCTCCGTTTGTGGAGGCAAATATTTTCGGTGATGCTGAAAAAAAATACTCGTCACAGCCTTGTTTTTCCAGAAAATACAGTCCAAATGAATGAATACCTATGGATTCCAATGTTTTTATGCTTTGGTTAATGATAAATGCAGCGAGTGCATTGGATTTGTGGAATCCTCCTATTTCTAGATATTAATTGGGGTTTATCTTTTGTTTTACCATTTTGTAATGTTCTGGAATGCCATCCGGGGTCAACAAGAGATCCCACTTTCAGAAGGCCCATTATATTGGGATGTTCCCAATGTGCTGTTAAAGATCTGATGGCATCCATCAGGATCGCTCAAAAGCCCTAAGGCTTGACACATATCCTGTGTAAACAAGGCCTGCAGTCACGCCAGCCCCCCCTTGCAGTGATCAAAACAAACACACAAGCCTGACCCCCATGGCATGCAGCCACTCTGTTTAGCCCTCGCCATTGACCAGCTAATTCCCACTTCAACCCTATATAAAAAGAGGCCATTGAGGGCCTTTTCCCGGACAGTTGGTCACACGTCAGCGACCCCCATTGTGAGAAATAACATGCGTTGTATAAGCACGGGTTTCAGTACTTGCCAGCACACCTCCTTTTTACACAGCTGCTGTTTGGCTGAGGCAGCGGTTTCCCTGCCCGTGACTCAGGGATTCTTTCACTTGGTCAAATGCCACAATTCATTTTAGCAGTTTGTAAACAAGGAAGTTGTCCTCATCCCACGTTACACGTGACCATTTCATCTCCTCCTCTCAGAGTGGCTACATGGCAGTGCTCACCCTGGGGGAGGAAATTGGGGCAATCTGGGGCCACGCCAGCTGGTTAAGAGAGCACACGCACAGAACTGGGGCTGTTGCTAATCAGCCAGAGGTTTAAAAGTGCTTCTTTTCACAGTTGGGGGTCCGAAACTGGAATCTGCAAGCAGAGAGAGTGAGAGACGAAGACTGACTGAGGTAAAAGGTGGCTGAAACGCTTTTGTGTTGTTTGGTTCATTTTGTTATTTTATTGAATTATTTCTACTAGGATCCTGCGAAGGTAAATTGTGAAGATTTGTGTTTATTAGTTTAACACACTAATAAAAATGTCAGTAAAACTAGAATTTCCACATTTGTGTCCAGCTATTCTGTCCTCCCTCGGGGTGTCTCCCAGCATCTATTTTGGGTTGTCGACTGACCCACACACCAACATGAATTTGGTTACACCAAAAGTACAGTGCATATCAGTTTTACTTATTTATTGATGCCAATTGCAAAATCGATGGGGCTACTGTTTTTTTAGATTGGGGGAATATAATATCATATACAGTGGGCAACGTTGATATATTGATAAAAATGAATAAAAAAGGCTGTATATACTGATAATAATCTATATGTTACCGTATGTTCAAACAATGTAAAATATAGGAAAACTATATTAATTTGTTCTCATGTTTTAATGTGCTCTCATTAAAGTAATCTCATTTCTTCTGAAAGACATGGGTGTCAGTTATTGTAAATTTCCAATACAATTTCACTTAATTTAATTTATTTCAGTCAAAAGGAACTATGTGTCATTCCATCACTTCCTGTTTCACTGGAGTGTAAAAATGAGGTAAAAAGCATGCAAAATCCCTCTGTCATCCATCAGCATGAGAGAAGAGAAATAACTGTCCATTCAGAGCTGACAGATGGTAATTTACCACCACAAGTTTGGTAATGGGTACAAAACAATACATAAACAGTTAATCATAACGCCTAGCAATGTAAGGGTAATAATAAAACGAATATAAAACATGGAATGGTTGCAAACTTGCCAGGAAGAGGATGCAAGTGAATTGCAGAGATTGGTTGCATCTTTGAAAATGGCATGTCTATACCAACAAACTCTTGGAAGGGTGGCACGAAGATAGCCCTTACTGAACACAATAAACAAAGCCAAGCATTGGAATTATGACTGGAAGAGAGTGCAATAGGCAGATGCGACCAAAATTGAACATTTGGCTATACACACCATCAGCATGAGAAGCCCCTCATACCTACTGTAAAATATGGAGGTTGGTCATTGATGTTTTGGAGATCTTTCACTGTCAGTGGTCCAGGGGCACTATTTAAGACCAATGGCACAATGAATTCGACAAAGTACCAATAAATTCTGGCATATAAAGTCATGGGTGATAAAGAAATAAAAAAGGTTTAACATTGTTGCTCTTCTTATAATCTCTGGTACCTTGTCTGTTTCCCGTGAAGGAAATGTTTTTGGAAGATAGAAGATTGTTTAAGGAGGGAAGCAAAGGTTCTAGCGGAAGCCCCAATGATACTAGGGGCCGAAATCGTGCTTCAGCCAAGAAAACTACACAACATACTCTTTGTTGTAAAGGTATTAGTATCACATGCAAGGCATTTTTCCCAACGATGACCTTCAGCAATTCCGTGACTGAAATCATTGTTTACCTTCCATTACAACCTTGAGGTGGGGGGGAGGGGGGAGCTCTGAGTATATTTGATTTGACTCCATCCAAACCAAATATTACAGTTCAAGCAGGTTCTTTTTTCATTTTTGAATTCTTTTTTTTTTTTCTATTTTCACAGAAATGGGAATACCTATACATACCTACTTTTCATGCAACCACTGAGGTTAATATTTGGTTAGTAGTGACTATTGTGGAGGATTCTTATTTCATTTCTTTATTTTTCTGGTGTTTGCTCAATGTGGAGGTATTGGACAAGTATGTTTGAAATGCTTCCACTTGCTCATAAAACAGCAGGATGTTTGTAACCAAAACTCACAGGAATTTTTCCCTCAGTCTCAGTTCCAGTTTAGTGGCATATTCTGAAGTTGGTTATATAGATTTCCCAATTTATGATAATGAAAATGAATGTGTAAATATAGATTACATTCATGTTTGTATGTCAATCACAGTATGCCATAGTTACATCCTGTATCCTTTTTTTTTATATTGTATAATTTTAGAGCAATAATACTCTAATTGGCCTGCCAATAAGTACCATGGATTTGAACTGAATTAAGAGGGAAAGGAGAGACGAGATGTGCATACCCTTCACATGCCTCAGATGGAAGACTGATTTTCATTCACCCAGCAGAGCCAATATCTGTTACAGATGGCCTTTCATGGCTTGATAGATTCTGTGAAATACCAGACCTTAATCTTGGCTGACATTCCCAGAATGGTGCTTCTCACTTCAGAGAACTTGCATGGAGAGCTGAAAAACGTGGAGTAATTGATTATACCACACTGCATGATGCAGTATAATTAATATCAGTGTTATTGTTGAGCCCGTAGTAAAAATACATGTTAGGTAAAGCATGTATTTTAGCTTCTTTATATTTTTGCCAGAATCAAGTGTAATTGGATTTGTTTTATCTTTCAAGTTAAGTTTAAGTTTCTAAAGGTCAATCAATAGGGATAAAAATACTATACGTTTTGCGTGTCTTTTATCCATGATATACAATTCCTCTTTTTAGACTTTAATGTGACCAATTTTGTAAATACCAGGGCCTGTTGTAACAGGGCCTCACTGGACACCCTAGATGCACCCTACTCAGTTTGCAGCTTGTACTGCTGTAAGCGTGTCACCAGTTGGTGAAATCATGTCATAATTCAACCTAGTTTTCATTATGGATTGGAATGAACATGCATACAAAAATGCATAATAGGAGAACATTAAATAAATGACTGGTAAAAAAAAAGAAAAAAAGACGGTTGCGACCCCATCCGTCAGGTTGACGGATCATGATTTATTCTTGTGGAACCACAAGAGTACAGTGCTCAGACCACTTAGTCATGATGGTGGTTGTGGTTTGGCATCTGGCAACCTAAGGATTATGGGTAATCTTACTATAAATGACTGCTCAGCCTGTTACAGGGTGAAAAAAAGAATGGAAGTCAACCGGGAATTTCAGGCGCTACTTAAATTGACATATTGATTATTATAAATCAATATTGTCCCAGGTATTTGCTAAATTAAATAAGAGGAAAGGTTTTTTTCCCCAAATACAAATGATATCTACACACCAGAGCTAAGTGTTCCTCTATATGGGGGCAAGTCACCCTGAAATGCAACGTGGCTGCCCCCTACTGTCCCAAGTATTTTTTCCTGAGGCAAAGCATGAAATGAAACTTGGAACCCCTGCACAGTGAGAACAGAGTCCTTACTGCTTTTACCACTCACACGGGACCTTTCTGTTTCACAAAGGTTCCCTACGGTCTGACTCTGGTATCTGCCCCTAGTGCTTTCCAGAGGATGATGTCCCAGGTCATAGCTGAGCAGGTGTCCAGTCATCCCTGAGCTCCATGAGACATGACTCTGTGTAGCATTTTCCTGCACAACAGTAGCCTGAACCACTACACTACAGGCTGCCCCATACAAAGTATTCAAAGTTTTTTCCCAATTATGCAGCTGTGGTTGAGCCACTTTGTGCTCTGTTAAGAATGATAGCTTCTAGCCCAGCTCTTGTCTCTTGTACTGTGGTCTTGTACAACTTACCCTGTTTTTCCTGTCATTGTCTCAACAGATACCTGTATGTCTCCTCCTTTGAGTTTGAGACTTTTCTGACTGACAGACACATCAATCATTTCTGCAGCTCAATTTATTACCTGCAAAGCAATGGATAAGTTGAAAGATGGAATAACATTGATTTTGCAACATACCCAGTGAGGATAAAGATATACTTTGTTTTATGCTAATTCTGTGCACAGTCTAGTTAATTAAAGTTTATCCATTTGTATTCTGGTATTGTTTTTATATATCTCTCTCTCTAGTCATAAGTAATACTAAGGTTCCTTTAAAAAAGGATGGGTATGTGGTATATTGCTTTTGTATTTAAACTGCTATTATTGCCCAGTAGGTGGCAATACATGATTTAGTCCAGATATATCTGGTATGCAAATGTTTTGTGAAAGAATGAATGTGGTGTACAGCACCTGGCCAATCTAAAAATGCCCCTGTACAACCCCTGCTAATGTAAAAATAGCAGCAACATACGATGAAATAGGTTCTGTAGAACCTGAAATGAATTTGAACTATCAGGGATGATTTCTCAAAAGGAGTCCATTGGGTATGATCACTAGAGACTGTTGTGCATGAAAATCCCAGGAGATCAGCAGTTTCTGAGATACTCAAACCACCCTGTCTGGCACCAGCAATCATTCCACAGACAAAGTCACTTTGATCACATTTCTTCCCCTTTCTGACATTTGGTTTGAAAATCAGCTGAACCACTTGACCATGTTTCCATGCTTGTATGCATTTAGTTGCTGCTTAAATATTTGCACTAACAAGCTGGTGTACAGGTCTACCAAATGAAGTGCTTACTAAGTGTATGTGCCTGTCACTAAAACTAGAACAGAGCATGATGTTTTGTCACTTTAAATTGCCCCATGTGGGATAAATAAAGTTCTACTGAATTGAATTGTATCTATTTTTATAAACAGTTGACTCCAGAATTATTGGCACCTGATATATCTATAGAAGAAGTATCTATATAATGACACAGATAATTATCTATAAATTATCAAACATTTAGGGAAATCCATCCATCCATCCATTATCTGAACCCGCTTATCCTGATCAGGGTCGCCGGGGGGCTGGAGCCTATCCCAGCATACATTGGGCGAAAGGCAGGAATACACCCTGGACAGGTCGCCAGTCTATCGCAGGGCACACACACCATTCACTCACACACTCATACACTCATACACTCATACATTCATACATTCATACCTACAGGCAATTTAGACTCTCCAATCAGCCTAACGTGCATGTCTTTGGACTGTGGGAGGAAACCGGAGTACCCGGAGGAAAACCCATGCAGGCACGGGGAGAACATGCAAACTCCGCACAGAGAGGCCCTGGCCGACGGGGATTCAAACCCAGGACCTCCTTGCTGTGAGGCGGCAGTGCTAACCACTGCACCGTCCGTGCCGCCCTTTAGGGAATTCATATACTTTTATTTCAATACATTTACCTTCATGTTTCAATGTTATCTTTTCCTTTTTCTGAAAACTACAGGTGTCAAAATTATTGCACCCCTAACAGTTATTTTAAATAAAAAAACATTTAAATTGGCAATAACATTTTACTGATTTAGCTAATCTCAGTCAAAAGTTACTGTATTGTGCCATTCCATCACTTCCTGTTTCACTAGAGAATGAAAGTGAGGTAACAAGCATGCAAAATCCCTTTGTCATCCATCAGCATGGGAAAAGCCAAAGAACTGCCAATTCAGAAGAGATAGATGGTACTTGACCACTACTGGTAATGAAATGCATAAACAGGGAAAAATACCACTAATCACTGTAAGGGCACTTAGCAATGTTTTTAAAACTCCTGGAATGGTTGCAAACTTTCCAGGAAGAGGATGTGAGTGTGCCTTGTCCTGACTCTTTGGAATGACGGCACAAAGACAGCCCTTACTGAGCAGAATAAACAAAACCAAGCCTCATTGGAAGTATGCCTGGAAGAGAGTGCTGTAATCAGTGGAGACCAAAATCGAACATTTGGGCATACACACCATCAACATATTTGGTGGCAAAAGAGGAATGCATACAAAAAAAAGCACCCCATACCTACAGACAAATATGAGGATATCATTGATGTTTTGGGGATGATTTGCTGCCAGTGGTTCAGAAGCACAATTTAATATCAATGGCATAATGAATTCAACAAAATACCAGGACAGAAAACCATTTTGACAGAAAATCTAGTTCTCTCTGCAAAGAAGCAGAGACTTGTTCGTATGGTGGATGTTCCCGCAGGACAATGATTCCAAAGATACAGCAAAATCCATGCAGGGAAAACAACATCCATGTTCTGCTGTAGCCAGACTTTAATCCCATCAAAAACCTGTGGTCTGAACTGAAGATGTCAGTCCATAAGCACAAACCCAAGAATATCAATGATCTTCGGCATGGAGGAATAGTCAAAAATCCCTCCAAATGTGTTCTCTAGCCTTATCACAAATAAGAAAAGACTCACAGCTGTCATCTTTGCCATGGTATTAAACCAGGGATGCCAATAATTTTGAAAAAAATCTTTTTGGGGGAAATGTGTTTTTGTATTTACAATGTTGAAAAATAAACTATGTCAATAATGGTATAATTTTTTAGTTTACAGTATTTTTGTGCATATTTATCAAGGGCGCCAATAATTCTGGACCTGACTGTATATCGATGGCTTGGCTAGGAATTCGGATCAATTTTCCATAAAATGTTAAAGGGGGGGTCGAGCTCATTGGCAGTCAAAGCAAGTTACATAACAGTGGGAATTCTACCTGACTCCACCTTCAAGAATGACCATCCAAACAACATTAATATTTTATCTTCTTTCCACAGCTGAGTATATAGCAAGCTGGAGAGTAGTGGAGATGGCGACAGATAAATAAATCATGACAAGGCCTCTCCTTTCTGCACACCTATACAAGTACCGCTATCTATACATAAGTGCCATTACGGTCTAAGGCTAATCACAGTGATTGTGAGTTGGGGAGGGAAAGGTGTAGCCTGAAGAGATGGGTCTTCAGTCTGCGCTGAGGGAGGTGAGAGACTTTGCCGTTCTGACATCCACCGGGAGGTCATTCCACCACCATGGGACCAGGACAGACAGCAGTCGTGAGCGTGAAGTGCAGGTGTGGCGAGGGGGAGGCGCCAGGCGGCACGAAGTGGCAGAACGGAGGGGTCTTGTTGGTGTATAAGTCTTGATAAGGGATTGAATATACACAGGAGCTGATCCTTTAACTGCCTGGTATGCGAGCATCAAAGTTTTGAATTTGATGCGAGCCATAACAGGCAGCCAGTGGAGGTTGCTGAGCAGGGGGGTGACATGTGAATGTTTGGGAACATTGAATACCAGATGGGCTGCAGCATTCTGGATGAGTTGTAGGGGTCTGATGGCAGATGCTGGAAGGCCAGCCAGCAGAGAATTGCAATAGTCCAGGCGGGACAGGACCATTGCTTGAACAAGGAGCTGAGTGGGGAGGGAAAGGTGTAGCCTGAAGAGATGGGTGGAGTAGGTGGTGAGAAAGGGTCGGATTCTCCGGATGTTGTACGGGAAGAACCTGCACGCCCGGGTCACCATAGCGATGTTCTTGGAGAAGGATAGCCTGTTGTCCAACACCACTCCAAGGTTTCTTGCACTAGGGGATGAGGTCACTGTGGTATCCCCTAGTGAGATGGAGAAATCAGAGAAGGGAGAGGTTAAAGCAGGGATGAAGATCACCTCCGTCTTATCTGGGTTGAGCTTTGGATGGTGGTTGCCCATCCAGCTCTGGATGTCTCTCAGGCAGGCGGAGATACGGGTAGAGACCTGTGTGTCTGATGGGGGGAAGGAGAGAAAGAGTTGGGTGTCATCGGCATAACAATGATAGGAGATGCCATGAGCAGAGATAACGGGGCCAAGGGATCTTGTGTAGATGGAGAAGAGGAGGGGTCCGAGGACTGAGCCCTGGGGGACTTCTGTAACAAGGGGGCGAGGGGTTGACACTCCTCCAGCCCAGGACACCTGGGAGGACCGGCCAGAGAGATGAGATTGGATCCACTCTAAGGCTGTGCCACAGATCCCTGTAGATGCCAGGGAGGCTAAGAGGATGGAGTGGTTGACCGTGTTGAACGCCGCAGAGAGGTCAAGAAGGATCAGGACAGAGGAGAGAGAGGTTGCTCGTGCAGCCTGAAGAGAGGAGTGCAGTCTCCGTCGAGTGGCCAGGTCTGAAGCCGGACTGGTGGGGGTCCAGCAGGTTATTCTGACAGAGAGGAAGGAAGAGAGTTGGTTGGAGGCGGCTCGTTCAATGGATTTGGATAGGAAAGGAAGGAGAGATACCGGACGGTAGTTTTGAATGCAGGAGGGGTCTAGAGTGGGTTTCTTTAGGAGCGGGGTGATGTAGGCCCTCTTGAATGATGAGGGAAAGCAGCCAGAGGACGGAGAGGAGTTAACAAGGGAGGTGACAAACGGGAGGATGTCGGGCGTGATTGCCTGAAAGAGGCTTGAGGGGATGGGGTCCAGGGCACAAGTAGTAGGGCGGTGGGAGAGCAGGAGGTGAGACACATCAGCATCTGTAAGGAGACAGAAAGAGGAGAAACATGGGGCAGACACAGAAATGGAGGCAGGCATAGAAGTGGTGGTGGTCGCGAAGGTGCTGCGGATATCTGCAACCTTCTCGTCAAAAAATACCACAAAGTCATCAGCAGTGAGCGAGGACTGAGGTGGTGGGGGAGGTGTGCTGAGGAGAGAGGAGAAAATGGAGAACAGTTTACGAGGGTTAGAAGTGGAGTTCTGGATTTTTGTTTGGTAGTAATTTCTTTTGGCAGTGGTGATAGCGGAGGAGAATTCCGCCAGGAGAGACTGGTAGGAAGACAGGTCCGACGGGTCTTTTGATTTCCTCCAGTTCCTCTCAGCTACATGTAGGCTGGGCCTGGAGGAACGTAGAAGGTCAGAAACCCATGGGCTGGGAGGGGAGGATCGAGCAGGCCGGGAGACAAGAGGACAGAGAGAGTCAAGGGCTGAGGAGAGAGAGGGAAGCAGCACGGAAGATGCGGAATCGGTGGGTAGATTCAAGAGGAGGGAGGGAAGCGGTGACTCTGGGGGCAAGGGAGGAGGGTGATAGAGAGCGGAGGTTACATCGGACAGAAACAGTGGGGGTGAGAGAAGGGGAGGGAGGTAGAGGGGCTAGGGGGATGGAGAAGGAAATGAAGTGGTGATCGGACTTGTGTAAAGGGGTAACAGTGGGGTTAGAAGAGGAGCAGTTCCTCAGAAAGATCAGGTCGAGAAGGTTTCCAGCCTTGTGAGTTGGGGGAGAGTGCTGCAGAGAGAGGTCAAAGGAGTGAAGTAGTGGTAAGAAGGCAGCAGACTGGGAGGCTTCCGGGTGGATGTTGAAATCTCCCAGGAGGATAAGTGGGGTGCCATCCTCAGGGAATGAGCTGAGTAGAGTGTCAAGCTCATCAAGGAAACTTCCCAGGGCACCTGGAGGACGATAAACAACAACAATATAAAGTTTAGCAGGGTGAGTAATTGAGACAGCGTGACATTCAAATGTGGATAGGGATAGGTCAGTGAGGGAAAACGCAGAGAATTTCCTGGAAGGGGAGATCAGCAAGCCAGTGCCACCTCCACGGCCAGAGGGCCGGGGGGTGTGTGAGAAGGAGAAGGAGGATGAGAGGGCAGCGGGGGTGGCAGTGTTCTCTGGTGTAATCCAGGTCTCGGTGAGGGCAAGGAACTGTAGGGACAGGAGGGAGGCATAACCAGTAATGAAGTCAGCCTTCCGTGTGGCAGACTGGCAGTTCCATAGCCCCCCTGCAACTGTGAAGTTGTCACAGGGGGTCAGTGAGGGGTAGCAGAGGTTGGTGGGGTTCCGTCGCCGTGGAGGGCCACGTCGCTGGAAGCGCGTTCTGAAGGGGAGAGAGCAGACCGTAATGGGGTGCTGACACACCATACCATTCCAAAATGGGAGGGAGCGTCGCTCTGAGCACGCCTATATAAACTGCTAATTACTAATGCAAACTAGCGATCTAAAAATTATCCTAACAATTGCAGCGTCCAAAGTGTCTAATTGATTCTGATCACCTAATCAGAATAACAGAACCGAGCGAAACTGCCGGCAGCTGGTGAAAAACACACAAGATTTGCTAACTAATAACAGAAAATGCAACACACCTGGTCTAACTAACGCAGTAATTTGCCAGCAAATCTACAACTGCTGATAGACTAACAAGGTTTCCTTATAACCTACTGCTCACACGCGAAAAACACAGAAACAATACTTAAGTTCCCTGGAGGTCTTCAAGTACACACGGCTAGTGGAAAAAATGCACTTTCAGGAATAGAATGAAATGTTAGTTAGCCAAGTGATTGGTATTGTTGAAATTAGTATTGTGCTAATCCCCACAGCATTCTGCAGAAAAAAAAAAGTTATATTTCTGCACAATATTCATTGTCAAATTAACTTTTCTTTATAGTTTGAAACTGTCATCTTAATGAACTGATTTGACTATGCGCCAAATCCAGTCATATGTTTGAACCCCGCTTGAACTTCCTGTTTTGGGAAAATAATGTGATCTTTATTTTAGAGATAGGATAGTTGTATATGAATGATTAGAATGCAGTAGGCTTAATTGTGTCAGACTACTATAGCAGCCTTGAGCAATGCCCTCAACCCTGCATTGCTTCAGGGGCGGATTGTCTTAATGTAATGTAATGCCCCAATCAGGATGTCAGTGTACCTCTTTGGAGGTACCGCCATGTCATATCTATGTCAAAGTTGGATAGTCAGCTGTTATGGACCAATACTACACAGAGTACTGTTTGATTGTTTAGTGAATATTCTATGCAAATGAGATCGACACCTACTCCACCCACCCCAGGACGCATTTTTTTAAAAATTGTGCATGCCCCATGTGCAAACGTTTTGTAAAAAATATAAAGAATAAAAGTATAAAGAAAATATTAAATACTGTACATGTCACATATATTAATTCACTTGTTTTTAATAATTTGTCATTTATCTGACACTTTTATCCAAAGCGACTTACAGTTGATTCGGCTACGCAATGGAAAATCCTCCCTTTGCATATAGTGACACGCCCCTTTGATTTGTTTTCCATTTGGCCTAAATTTATTAAGCCCATTACAGTCTGAAGCATAGACTGTATAGGTCTGAAGGTCTGTGTAATATAAGCCCCTTCAATTTGTTATTGTGTGAATAACTGTTTGTGATGAAAGGAAATGGCGAGTACAAATATGAAAAAGGTGGACTATATTCTTTGCTAATCATCTTTTTTATAAGATGTCTGTGGAGGAAAATAAAGAGATTGGGGACCAAACAATGTGCAGCTTAGACAACAGGAAGTTTTTCATGGTTTTAACAAAAGGACTGGTAGCTAACAGCAAATGTAGCTCACAATTTGTTTCTCAATTTCTCATGTTTGCTTAGACATGGCAAGGCATTACAGAACATTTGTTGGAGAAAATGCGAGGAGGAAACTCATATTGGAAATAGCTTACCTAGCATTGGCAGATTGACGCTTGTCAGCTTGATGAAAGTAATGTTAGGTCATTGTAACTCCATACCCCAACAACATGTAAAGAAAAATGCACTCACTGTCAGGAATTGTCCATTGTATTAAATTTCGTGGAGGACACGTGTCTGTGATGGGTAGGCTCAAACTAGATAGCCAGTTAGCCGATCACTTGTCTAACACACAATGGTACACATCAGAAACAAGTCAAAATGAACTACTTGACTGTATGTTCACTGTTTATGGAAAACAACTGGCTGATGAAATATCGAATGCAACATTAGTGCCAGTGCAAACTGAGACAACAGACGTGACATGTGTTAGCCAGTGTGTAATTGTGCTTAGGTAGGCTACATTACTGACGGTTCAGTTATGGAGATTTCTCTTTGCTAAAATGGAGAGACCAGATACAAAAAATGCTGAAATTCCTATCTGGTTCATCTTATAGGATTACCCACAAATTAAAGCTGACAGTCTGTACTTTAATCTCACAGTTATTGTTAAATTCTAAATCCAATGTGCTGGACCTCTGAGCTAAAAGAACAGAACTACCAGCTATCCAAATATATACTGTATGGACTGTATGTAGAATAAAGAGGCGACTGGGGTGTTGGTCTTGTCACACTGCACATCTGTCCCAGTCCAACATACTAGCATACCAAACAATTAATAACCAAACTTGTCTCCTCCAACTGCAATTACATAGCAAGCGGTTACTTGATTTTATTTATTCACAGGAATAGGTTAAAGAGCAACTATTCCTGTTACATGAACAGGACAGTAAACTAAAGTTGCCAGATCCTGAGTTTAAGAACTCTGTTCACATTTTTATGAAATAATTGATTGATAGCTGAATAGATATATATTGTACAAATTTCTGGAACTATGGGAATTTGAACAGAAACAAGGTTGCTCTTTTTTATTATATAATTGGGTTATCACTCGTTCGTAAATTAATTTTCTTTGTGTGATATTATGTTATCACTGAGATTACAGAGAATGGTTCTTGATCATGCCAATCTGCTTGATTCTTTTCACTGTATTTGTATAATAAAAAAACAGATTGCTGCAAGCAGAAATTGTCCCTTTGTATGAATTGCTGTGTGTCTTTTTCACCAACTTAAAACACATATAGTATATTCAAATGGAGAGAATGGACCATCTGGCTCTTTCTAGACAATTTTGCTTTCAGACCTTTCTTATAGAAAGTCTGATGTTTATCTCTAGGCTATGGCCATTTGTATTGTGTTTACCACACAATGGTATTTTTATTTGCTGGCTACTTTCTCTCCCTTCTCCGACAAACTCAGAAATGCAGTGAAAGGCTAAACGAGATATTGCATTGCATTCCTAGCCAATTATGACTAGTTCAGCTTAATTTGGGACATTTTGGTCAAGGTGATGTTTGCTACAAAACCGGCAGACTACTATAGCAGTCAATTTCTATGCCTTGGCACTCCATTAAATTATTGCACTGCCTTATGTCTGGGTGCTTCACAGTTTAGGTTGGCTTATGGTGTGCGTTTAATTAATTAATGATGTCTCCCAACACACTAGCAGACCAAATATGTAATTGATAACCAAACTTGTCTCTTTTAACCCATGACAAAGCAAGAGCTTGATATCTTCAATATTCTTATCACCAAGTAAGTGTAACAGGCTCTTGTAGTTTACAAAGCATATGAGTGTACAAAATATGTAATGTCTCCTTACTCTGCTCTTGTGGCACAGTCTGGTCTTCAGTGCGAAGTACAGCCAGTAAAGTATTGACGATTCTCTCCTCGCCCACTTGTGTGTTGCAAGTTATTTTATCATTAGTGCCTAAGTTAAAACGCTTGGTAATATTAGTTTCATTTTAACCCCAGAAAGATGTCTTATGTAATTGAGTGGCCCAAATCTAAAATATATGAGGCTAAAGACCAAATTTTCTCTGGTACTTCCATAATCATTCATTATTTCTACACAGGCCAGGAAGAGAAAGGAAAATCCCTCCCCTTTCTTCCAATCACATAAATTGTTGAGCATGCATGGATGTGTCTGTCTTTTTTGGATCTCAGTCTTGCGTCCCTGGTCACTGGACTGGATTGGCATCTGCTGATTCCTCTGACAGGTACTCATTTTTTTGTCTTGTTTCTTACCTTCACACTTTTTATCCTAGCATAGGATCATTTTTTCACTTGCTGGCTGGCTGCATATAGTTGTTGCTAGTGGTACACAGGTTGGCCCTCACTGCACTGTCATCGTCTAAACTTAATTTTATAATTTCACTGAAATTACGACATATAGCCATGTCGGTCCTGCACAGACTGGAGGAAAAATACATGGCTAATAGTTTTGGCTACTTCATCGTCTCTGCCTCGCCTGAAGATTCCACTGTCACCACAGTCACCTTGTGGAGGTCAGGGAGAATTTGATTGATGCAAAAGGATGTTACTGTCAAACAAATGTAGCCAATCAACAACCTCACTGTAATAGACCAGACCAGCGAATCCGGGTACTTTGAAGAACTTTGAAGCACACGCCCCTTCTAACATTGCCTAAGTATAACATTGCGGGAATAGGATATTTTACCAAAATTAGCTATATGTTTTGACAACAAAATTCTTTGGGGAAAGCCACCCAGCTCCTAGTTCAGTCACTTGTCATTTCCTTTCTGGATTACTGCAACTCCCTCCTGGCCGATCTCCCAGCTTGTGCCATCAAGCCCCTCCAGCTGGTCCAGAATGCTCCAGCCAGCCTGATCACCAGTCAGCCCAGGTCAGCTCATGTCACCGCACTCCTCATTGGCCTACACTGGCTTCCTATTGCAGCACGCACCCGGGTCAAGGCGCTAGTCTGCTAAGGGGACTGCCCCACTTTACATACAATCTTTAATTGCTTTCTACACCCCAGCAAGACCACTCCGGTCTGCCAGCTGTGGTCGCCTTGTGGTTCCCTCACTACGAACACCTGGCAGTCGAGCTGCACGTTCACACCTGTTTTCCGTTCTGGTTCCTCAGTGGTGGAATGACTTGCCTACCACTGTCAGGACAGCAGAATCCCTCCCCATATTTCGACGCAGACTAAAAACACAACTTTTCAAACTATACCTTAGTCCTCCCTCCTGATTTCCCCCCCCCCTTCCGATATTCCTCTTGTCTAACCCTAACATTTTTCTAAAAGAAAAAAATATTGCACTTACGATGACCATCTTTTTGTTTAAAACAGCCCTTCATGTGTATTTTACTATTTGATTCTTTTAACCTGTGGAAGAACCTATGCACTTGTAAGTCACTTAAAAGCGTCTGCCAAATGATTAAAATGTAAATGTAAAAAAAAAAAAAAAAAAGATGGCTTTATAGCATACACTACTAAAGGAAGGTGTCTGAATGTCACCTAGTGGACATATGGTTGAAACAACATTCATTCGGGACTGGTTAATGAAAACATACACCCACAGCCAGAATGTATTTAAAAAAAATATAAATACCCTGTCATGAACTGAGAATGTTTTATGACAAGAATCCATCCTGGCAAATAGAGCAAAGCACTACGTCAGTGAAATTGAACATTTTAAAGGATGTTTCAGTGCTGTAGCTTTCCTATGGTATAGCAATTCTGGCAGAGGAAAAATTTGGTAGAAATAAAGTTGTATACATAAATGTATGGCTTTCTCGGCTCATCTGGCATGAAGGCATTCATCACTTCATTGAGGCAGCAAACATACAATCATTTTTGTTGTAGATGGTGTAAACCAGTCATAAGTAACATTTGGTCTCATGCGCTGGTCAGCTTGCTGACTTCCCCCTCCTGGAGCATACATTGTTAGCCCCCACCGTTGGCACACATGCCTGTGGGGGAGAGCTAGAGAAGGATTCTTAGAGGCTCCGTCTTGGGCCCTGGGGGCCCCCCTTTTCTCACATTCCTACAGGGTTTGAGTACAGGAGTACTGGAGATGGCATAAAGATGTTCCACGATAATCCCAGGTCAGAATATAGTAATGTTTGGTGTTATTCTGATTGGTTCAGTGCGACTGGTGTAATGGTCTAGTTTTTGTAACAGTCTACCTCTGGGGTTGTGTCTCCTTTCCTTTAATTCACCCAAATCAGGTTTATCCAAAAGGTACCATGAGAGGCCCAAATACATATTTACAGCATCATGCAGTTATCATGAAAACTCCCAACTACAGCATTCATAGATATGATGGGGCGGCCTGTAGCGTAGTGGTTAAAGTCAGGAAGGGCTGCCATTTGTGAGGGGCCTGAGAGCTTGGGTTTCAATGTTGTTCAGACTACCTGTTGGGGAGTTAAAATGTATGAGTGGTCCAAGGCCAGTTGGGTCATGGGAAAAGAATCCTCCAGAACATTGGTGACCTCCCTGTGACCCCATACCTGGTCACTTCCAAGGGGGAACACTCCGGACAATGCCCTCATTTGGGCACTGCTGTCATTACACCGGTGACTGCTCTCCTAGATTAAATATTCAAAACTGCTATTAAGATAGTAAATAGACCCGGTAACACCTTGAAAACATTGCCCATGTGATCCTTGTATTATTGCATTAAGTCTTATGTAATGGTAACAGGAATTGCATGTAAAATGGATAATCAGGAGGGAAGTTTCATGATAACTGCAACATAATAAAACATACTGGTAATCTGTTTGGTATGGATGTGATCTGATAAAATCAAGGAATCAGATGAGATAGGAATCATACCAAATGGAATTTAATAAACTATACTTTCAGTAATTCAAGGGAAAACCTGCATGTCCTCTCTTGGTAATCATCTCATTTTCCCTACTTAACAACCCCCACCCTGGTGGGGGTCTAAATTCCAGATTTGACCACCCCTCCAGGTTGATTTATGGCACTGCCACCTGGTTCCAAACGTATGATTTGGCATAAAAGCAAGGGAGACCAATCTGGGAAGATCGTATTCGACTTCCCACACAGCACATTGTATGTATATGTAAGTATCGGGAAGATCGTATTCGACTTCTCACACAACATGTCTTGTGTATGTATGTATGTATGTATGTATGTATGTATGTGTAGCAGCGGAAGATCGTATTCGACTTTCCACATGGCATATTCTATACTCTGTGTTTGTGTGTAGCCCAAGCAGGCTAGGTATGATTATTTACTCTATCTCTATTCTTAATTTGTGTATTTTGTAATTGATTGTGATATTCTAAAGCTAATGTAACTTGTGATTGTGATATTCTAAAGCGGTGTAACGCCCATGGGCGTTACACCGCTGGTTCCTGTCAAATTAGCTTTAAGGAGCCCAGACAATGCTACGCCGACCTGGGCTCGCAACTATCATGGCAGGTTTGCATGTATTGTGTTGACTGGACCCTAAAAGATGATTTTGCACACCAAAATACAGGAACAACCACCCTTCCCACAACACAATACGGATAAGCTCCCACCTTGATGCACCACCAAGTCTTCCTTTATCAGTTCTGCTCCAAGGACCTGCAGTGCCCCCCATAACATTCAATGCTGGTGTTTTCAAAAAAATCTTTCAATTTCACGAGTGGAGAGTCTTTTTAACAATCTGCCATCACCATTTTGCGATTTTATTATGTAGCAGATTTTATTATTTTAGAAATATGAGCGCAACAATAATTTGAGATGATGACTGTTATGTTCCTGTGTTCTGTCCTGTGTTAGTTCATCATTGTTTATTATCATTATTCTTGTAATTTATTATTTTTCATATTCATGGTGTTCTGTTTATATTCATTAGTCTTTGCATTCGTCTTCCCCTGTGATGTCTGAGTCTGAATGTTTACTAGCCCAGTCACTCCCCTGTCTGTGTGCCCCACTATTCGGGTGTTTAAGGTAGTTACGGGGTTAAACCTTCCTTCCAATCTTGCATTCCTTACTTCCTGCTTTCTCTCCATTTCATGTTTGTACATAGCACTAATATACTAATCCCAACTAACATAGAAGTTGTACAGTACTAATTATACTCACACACTAATATGTTTGTCAAACTAACAAACAAACATTCACTAGTTTTGGGTATTTGTAATTTAAATCACTTAACTAACTTACTAACGCATCTCCAGTTTCAATTCTGTTCTGTAACTCCGCCTCCCTATTCTATCACTGATTACTTGCTTAGTTTCAGCGAAGTATTCGCACCTGTCTCTCCGTATCTCTGCATCTCCTGATTCTCTGCAAATTGTCTAATCCCTAGTCCGGAGCCGTTTGTATTACATGTGTGTCTTTGTGAATCCAGTCCGCGTTTTCGTTTCCCCCTCGTTATTGTCCTATTACCCATGTGTCTCACCTGATGTTTATTTGTTAGACCGCCCTCACTCCCATGCCCCACCTAGTTTGTCTCATTCCCCTGTGTATGTATACCTGTTCTTTTCAGTTGCACGCTGCTAGTTCGTCTTGTCCTGTTTTTGTTCCCGAGCCCTTTATTCCTTCCCCTAGTTCTAGCCCCCTTGTTCCCAAGCCCTTGCCCTTGTTTTTTTTTGGGATTTCCTGGTTTTGAACCCTGCCTGCTTCCCTGGACTCTTCTTTGCTTGTTGTGGATATCTGTACCTCTGCTTTGTTGGACTGACCCCCTGGTTTTTGACCCTGGCCTGTTTTTTGACTACGCTCTGTCTGCCCCTCCATCTGCTAGTAAACCTGTCATTTTCCACACCCCTGTGTCTGCTTCTGGTTCCTCCGTCCTCCCCGCCGTGACGATGACGTCTCAACCACAAAGGGGCAGAGTTAAAATACTTTTTTTTGTCTCTTTTTCAGTAGCAGTAGAGGGAGAAGATGGCTGTAAACATCCCTGGGGTGATTGCTGTTGCTGTGTTTTATATGATCATTCTGGCAACTGGAATATGGGCATCTCGAAGGGCCAAGCGAGAGGAGAAGAAAAGCACTGGCACAGGGACAGAAGTTGCCCTGATCGCTGGTCGAAATATCAATATTTTTGTGGGAATTTTCACAATGACGGGTGAGTGTGATTACTCGCTCAGCAAAGCCTGACATTGCGCGTCCCACCCCCAAACTCTGATAAACGTCCATTTTTTTGTATTGCTCTGATAAAAAGCAGAGGAATTAGCTGAGAAAGATGTTAAGTTCACTAGCATGAGACGCACTTAACCAGCATATCAGTAATTGCTATGAATTGTGTTGGTTAAACAACCTATTTTTGATGTTAGGGAGGGAAAGACTCATTCTCAAAGATAAGTATTGCTTTATGGAAATAATGTGTTGGCTTGAGACAAACAGCTGACAACAACAATCAAGGAAAACATGCTGAACAACAGAAGATGAGGTCTGTTTGTCTTTTAGCAACATGGGTTGGAGGAGCCTACATCATTGGAACCGCTGCAACTGTCTACAACCCTAAAAAGGGCTTGATCTGGGCTTTAATGCCCCTGGATTTTATGCTTAATTTTCTGTTAGGTAGGTACAATTTATGCCTGTTTCTGGATATGTTATGAAATTGGGAATGTAACCCAAAAGGTGAGTCCACTAACTTTTTACAAAATGCTTAACCATAATTACTTATGTAAATATGTGATGCAACAAGGTCAAGGGGTCATCATCACGCAGATCTTTTTTGATGTGAAACTAGATCCTCTGAGCTACAAAATTAGGTTTTACTTGTTGGGATGGACCAATGTGTTCTGGAGATATTGCTTGTTAAATGGGTGACAGAAGTGATTTTCCGAAAGCCATCTTCAAAGTATTGTGTGCGTTTGTCACATTCTCACCTAGAAGTCGGCCAAAGTGCTGTGAAGAGGTCTGAGTAGAAGTAGACTCTGGGGATGTCAACGAGCTGCAGAATGCACTGTATGCATGAGCTTTAGGTGGGAGTTTTATGAGTTTTTGTTTTTTGAAACCTCCTATTAGGGTGAATGAATTGAGGTGGTACATTGAGGTGGTACAAAACTCCACTATTTGGAGGGCCCTTTTAACACTTCTCACAGTCTCTTCTCCACAGAGCTATGCATAGCTTTCATGGTTTGCATGAGCAGGGACTGAACAAGTAATGTCAATTTCACACAGCTCACATGCCATGTTTTTTGTATTTGCACATTGTAACACGTAATGGATTTATAGCTGACTGATAGAGGAATATTTCAAGATTCCAGATTTTTGACCAAAATTGAATCCAACATTTTTTTCAGCATTCTGTAGTTGAGAACTGCGTGTTGATACACCCTTTGCTGCATCACGTCACATATACTGTGTATTCAAATAATTATCTCCTGATAAGTGTGCCAGCTGCGCATAATTACTGTGCTCCTGTTCAATATCGTGCTGATATATCGCCAGCCTCACCTCCCAGCAGTAATATACAGTGCTTTTCTCAATAATAATAATAATAATAATAATAATAATTAAGTGACATTATTTCCAGTATTGCAAACCATGTCTCTCTCTGTCCCTACTTTCCTTTAGCTGGTATTTTCTTTGCTAAACCACTGAGAGAAAAGGAGTATGTAACTATGATGGATCCCCTCCAGCTGAAATACGGGAAAACCGTGACCTGTATTCTACTAATTCCTGCAGTGATTGGTGATATACTGTGGGTAGCATGCACCACGGCAGGTTTAGGTAAAGTTCTTGTACTGCTAGTACATTCCTGTACTGAGGGTGGGATGTATCAAGGCAAGGTTATGTGAAGTTCTTGTGCTGCCATGCTTTTGGGGCATTTGGGTAAAGCACTGCTATTGAGGCTTGTGTCTTTATTTTACGTTTTATTGCTTCTGTTGCATGTCCACCTTTCTCAGCTGGCAGGTCTCAAATAATTCAAATGAAATAGGCCCTTAAATACGGGTCACTCCCACCAGGATAGCTAACAATAATGACAACTTTTAAACTGTAAATATTTGTTTTCCAATATACTGAAAGGAATTATGTTGTCGTATGTACCTTATTTTATTTTGAGAGAACCACCATGTAACAAAACAGCTTGTTTTGTTAAGCCTATTGTTTGGCGTATGTCTCTGATTTTTTTTTTTCTTAATTCTCTGCCTCATAATGGCTTCCCTTACTTTCATTGACACAGTTGTTCTGTTACAGGAGGAACCATAAGTGTGATTCTGGATTTATCATCTTTCTACTCAATATGCTCTTCAGCCACTGTGGGCATAACCTATACACTTCTCGGGGGAATGTACTCTGTGGCCTACACTGATGTCATACAGCTGATGTTCATATTTGTTAGTATGGTAAGTTGAGGCAACCTATTTCATAAGTAAGTAGTAAAGGTAGGTGTCAGATGATTTGTGATTGCTTTTCTACAAACAGAACGGACATTCATTATATCACATCCAGGTTTCCAGTAATTAACTAAATACCAAAAATTATTAAATAACATGGCAATGCATTTTCTTTTCAAAATGTAGAGGATCTGAGAATGAATCCTTTCCATGCTTTTGCAACATTTAAATTGATCTTTTGTTGAGAAAATGCAACTCCCTATAATGTCAAAATAAAATATTGGATGGCTTTGATGGCTTTGGACCTAATAATTTATATTCTATATGTGATATACTGTAAATGTAATAGTGGGTGAACATATTCTGAAAAACAAAAATGCATGCATGGCAGGAACACCGTTTTTGTGTTTGTGTGTAATAGTGGCTGTGTGTTCCATTCATGATGCTGAATCCAGCCTCCACTGACATCACACTCACAGCATTCAATGGGACCTTCCAAGCTCCTTGGGTGGGAACATTGGAGCCAGGGGATGTGGGGTTGTGGATAGATGAATTTCTGGTTCTGGTGAGTGCAGAATCTGGTGTACCTCATACCTTTATTGACCTTATTTGTATGATTTACAGGTACAAATAACAGCACAAACCTTCTCATTCTCATTTACCCATTCACATGTTTCATTATAAAGTAGGCATACAAATGTTTACGGCTAAAATAACTTAACTTAATTAAAAGTAACCCTGTAACTCTGTGAAGCCAAATGATGCAATTTGCGTTGCCAAAGCAGTCTGTCGAATATCTTATTTTTGAACTTTTTGACACAGTTGAACTATTGGAACAGCAAGGTCAATCATTTGTTTTTGCTTTATACTTGAGTTTGAGGTCAAAAGATGTACACGGTATGGGACACATGAGAGATGAGATATGGTTTCTGTGTGACACTTGATTGGCATAAAATGTACCCAATCTGCTGCTATTGAGAACTTTGTTACAGACAGGGTTATGCACTTAAAATTCCGTGGTCACGTTAATGTCAAATATGCATGATATACAATAACAGGGAATCTGAGTGAAATGGTGTAAATATAAAAATGGGATTATGCCAATTGGTTCTATACAATTTGGCTTATATTTTTATGTAGCAGTAAACTTTGCCAATGCATTTAATTTAATGTGGTCCTTTTAAAGCAGGGAATTTTCAATATCCAATGGATTTGATAGGCAACTGGTTCAAGATTTTGTCTTTTATGCCAACAATTATACTTGATTTTAGAAATAGTTCAACTACACAGTCCTGAGAAATGTAGGTAAGCTAGCTCTGGCCAACATTAGTTCTAAAGAACACAACACTTTGGATGGTGATTCAATCTAACTTACTTAGAATAATTAAGTAATAGAATATGCAATTTAAAAAATAAATGGTTGGATTTAATAAAATTATAAACAGTGGTTACATGCAATTACAGACTTTATTTTTCAATTTGCCTACTTGGTAATGTTGCATGCAAGATTTGTCCAATGATGCAGGCCTATTGCTTTATTTGTTTTTATACCTAGTGTCGGGGAAGCGAGGATTAAGTATAATAAGTTTATGTTCTGAATCCAGCGGTTCCATGCAAACAATATCCTTGTTAAGATGTTCAGCACTCGGAATACTGAACACAAGTGGTATTGCTCGCTTAGCCTACGTATAAAATATACTGTATTTGACAATTATCAATTAATTCACTGAATTCTTTGAAAGGTCAGTCTACAGTAAACTGGTGGAATCTTAAATATTAAATTGCCTAACTCTTCGCATCATTAGCTCAGTAGGCAGCTATAACGCCTCCAATGCATGTGTTTGTCTGTATCTACAAAGGTTTGGCAGAATGCAAGGGCTGTTACCGATGCTTGTACCAGCGAAATTTCAATAAATAAAATAGCAGCGTAACATAGCATTCTGATCCAGAGGGTGCAGACCAGAGACCCTCCCCAATCTGGTGGTTGGGCTGGTGCGGGCTCACCAAGAGGAGGGGTGCTGCTGCCGTCTCTGTGTCCCATATGTGGGCAATGCATAACACCTACCCATTTCTCACTTTTATAAACAACCATTTCCATTCAAAATAAAAATGTGCGCTACACATGCACTCCATGAACCCCAAAATAAATGCAATCTAAAATATGATTTAAAAATTCTATAAAGTTTTATTAATGGACCTTATTGACATATTGGTCACCAATCTCGTCAATGAAAATTTTAGATTTACTGAATCAGCAAATGTGCATAACCCAATGGAACTACCGGGCAGCCACAGTCAGCACTGGTATGGTTCAAATTCAATCCATGCATCCATACTCATCCTGTGTGGTGCCTTAACCAAATTAACATAATTAAGGGCTATAACAAGTAAGGGCTATAAACTAAGTGTAACTTGTGCTAGGCATGATGCTTCTGATGTCCATCTAACAATTTTTTTCCCCCTCAGAGTCTTGGAGGTCTGGCCTATCAATCCTTGCACCAGAGAATTTTGTCAGCATCATCGGTCAGAGATGCCCAGGTCATGTGCTTTGCTGCAGCAGGTTTTTCATTCATCATGGGAATTCCTTCAGTACTTGCTGGGGCAGTGGCTGCATCAACAAGTGAGAATTGTTCCCCCTCTTCTTACCCTATTATCCAACCATTCCTTTATATTATACTACATTCTCTTTCTGTATCTGTGTGTGTGTTTACAGTATGTTTGTGTGGGAAGAAGAGGCATTTTGGTGAAATTGAATGAATAAATAACCTTTTTTCCAGACTGGAACATGACCAGTTATGGTTCTCCCACCCCCTATGACCGTGAAGAAGATCCTAAAATTCTCCCGATCGCTCTGCAGCACCTTACTCCCAACTACATCTCCATCTTGGGGATTGGGGCTGTAGCAGCAGCTGTGATGTCATCCATGGACTCTTGTCTCCTGTCCTCCGCTTCCTTATTTAGCAAAAATGTCTATAAAACATTGATTAGAAAGCAGGTGAGTCCACTGGAAATGAAGGAACTGGTAAAGTCAGGGACTGAATTAGACAATCCTTCAACAGCTGACTGAACCCAAAAGCAAGTAATGACAGGGTTTAATCTAAAGGCTGTGCTTTTAAGTACAACAACTGGACTAACTGCCACTCAGCTTCAGCTTGTGCTATAGGGGAGTGTTTGACCAGGACATCGTTTGCAAATCACAAATAAATGTGTGACAACTATAGATCTCTTGCACAACCGATTTTATCCTAGCAAGTATGGCCTTTCCTCTGGTTGTGCAGAATGAGCTCCAGAAAAATCTTCCGCCCACCCTTTAGATAGTTTTGCTAATTCCCATGCTCTGTGACATGCATTCATGGCTTGCAATTTCAATTTGTATGTGAAACACTCCAAAAAGTGGAGTTGTGAAATGAGCCCCAGGTCTGCACAGGGAATGTGGAAGTAGCAGAGACCGTTCGACAGCAGTCTGTAGTATAGAAGAAGCACAATAACTTCACACAAAGGCCTCTCCATGTAACTGATGATGTGACAGTAATGAATCACCACATTTTCCCTGTGTTTCTCTTCCTAAGGCTTCTGACCGAGAGCTGCAGTGGGTGATCAAGATCTCAGTGGTGGTGGTTGGGCTGGCAGGAATGGGGCTGGCCTTCTTAGAGGACAGTGTGGTGCCATTTTGGATCCTCAGTACTGATGTGGTGTACACTGGGATTCTGCCCCAGCTCATCTGCGTTATATACTTCCCCATCTCCAACACATACGGTGCTGTGGGGGGTTTCATTGTGGGACTAATGCTGAGAGTGCTGAGTGGGGAACCTCTATTCCACTTGCCCCCTGCCATCCACTTCCCTGGCTGCAAGCTCATTGATGGCGTCTATGTCCAGCACTTTCCCTACAGAAGTCTGGCAATGCTGCTGTCATTGTGTGCCACCATTCTGATCTCCTATGTAACGTCCCTGCTGTTTGAAAGATCCATTCTGCCGAAGAGGTGGGATTTAAGGCAGGTTGGGACTGACAGTGCACCTTATATCTGTGTTAATGAAAAAGCTAATGCTGATAACAAACAGCCTGTTGCTTCAGATCAACTGCTTGATACAAACTGTTAGAGCGGTTGGTTTTTCAAAATGCATATTATCATTCTCGTGATGCAAGAAACATCAAATAAATTATTTCAAAACTATCAAAAATTATTTCAAAACTATTAAAAAGCTTATTTTATTTTTATATAACCCCTATTCTTGATCCAGTACCATTACAATACATTTTAATAAAAATGTAATAATTATGAAGTAGGCCTGTGATTATATTGACTTCAGTTGCCTATCATGAGTAACAAACCGTAAAAGGATAAACTAAGAATTAAAGATGAAAGAAAATTAACGAAATAGTTAAGTAAAAACAACAACCATGTTCTGCAATGGCCATCTCAGTGTCAAACTTACATAGCCAAATAACCTGCTTGCTCATCATATAGTTAGGGTTGCCATTTGATTTGTGAAAAACCGGGACATTTGACGCGCGACATTCAGAAGTGCTTTTTGCCCAGTCTCTCCCCCCATTTTATAAAACCGTCAAAATAAATAAAAAATAAATCAGAAGTATGAGGCGATTACCTCTAGGCTAGTAGCTAGCTGAACTTTCCCACGGTATTGTCGTTGAAGTAAATGCATGCGCCATACCGACAGCCCGTGCAGCAGTTGCTGGGTGATAAGGTAAAATTTCGTATTTCTGCTACCAATTAAAAAGAACTATAGGCATATGGCCAATCGTCATTGTGTTTTACACATTTCTACCTGTTCACAGATACGGGATTGGATGTCTAAACGTAAAGAGGAAAAAACAGAATAGCAGTTGAAGAATCCGGTTTTATTTGGAACTCTGACATTTAGAAGTACAAAAAACCGGGACAATACGTGTCCTGGGAAAGAATAGTCATTTTCCGGGGCAGTCGCTCAAAAAAGAGAACAATCCCGGGAAAACCAGAACGTGTGGCAACCCTACATACAGTTGGTTAGCTGAAATTCAAAATGACACAAATATAGATAGTCATGTGTAGCACAATAAAATCAACATCAAGTCACCTGTTTGGCAAACATTTCCTTAGGAGAGCACTACAAAAAACTGCAGGCTCAGGTTTTCCAGCTATCGCCGTTTGTCACTGTCAGCTTTCCAAAACAGTGCTTCTGCCTCAGGATATCTACAGGTTAGTTACATAAACACTCAACCAGCTAAGCAGTTGACTGATCATAGCAGTAGGCTATGTTACATCAGCAAATGTTGCTACGCTATCAGTATGATCACTGGTCTAAATTCATATGCCAGAGATGGGGACTCGAGTCGCACTCGAGTCGCATATACACGGACTCCTGACTCGACTCAGACTTGTCAACAAGGACTCATGAACAGTAAGAGTCTGCCAAATGGCATCGTGAAAATGACGAAGTGAATAATGTCACAGCCAATGACTATTTTTCAGTTATTGAAGACATATGAAAGATATTCCTTGATTGAAACACACCAAACAACGTTTTACGCGCCACACCGTGTGCCTTTGAGTAGCAACCATAGCAACACCCTACCCTGTATTTCTTGCAGCATAGCTCGCTAAGATTACAGTTCTGCATGTTGTGGCCTGGCCTTTGAGTTAAAATAATTCAGCCTCACCGAGCCAAACAAAATGATTGCAACTAGAAAAATGTGGAGAGTTAAAATAAAAGATGGGGGAGCAATCACGTCAAATTTCAGCAGACATTTGAATACTCATATAGAAAAGTAAGTCAGTTGACCAGCGGCGGAGCTGATCCCACCGCTGTTCACTGTTGTGTTAACATAACTCGCATTTCAGACTCAGTATAGTTAATGTTCGTGTCACCGTTTAATCAGCATAACAGAAGCGATACATGAAAATGTCAGCGTTTTCAGTAAAACGGCCATGTAATGGGATTTGGGACAGCGAGTGATTTTAATTTGTCTTGTTAGGTGATGTTATGTACTAGTTGCGTGGCCATTGTTTGGTGTTCCAGTGTCATACAAATATGAACTGTATTTTCGAGAGCTTGTTTGTAACTGACATTAAATTAAATGCTTAACAGTTATCTTTAATTTAAAAATTAAAAAGTATGAGTATATTAATAAACCAATACTGCAACGTGATTCAAATTTCAACACTTTGTTTACAAATGAAGTTCTAATTAGTCGCAGATGCATATTAAGCCTAGTCCTAAACTAAATTTAATTGGAGATTATCCATACAAATCCAAACATAGTGTAAAACCCCACGCTAACCCAACAACAGAATTTAGCAAGGGCCTAAGGTATTAGCATGCTTGTCCTTCTGGTGTTGCTGAAAAAATATTTGTAGGGTTAAATATTAGTGGCCCCTATGTGGAGAGTCTAGATCAGCCAATAAATAAACCACAATACAAAGACAGGAGTACCACTCTGCCTTCCGCTCTTTACTGGTCCGGGCTGACCAAGAATCTCCACAAGGGCCAATACATTCACCTTCGTTATATCTGACTCCATTTAGAATAATAATTTAGATTAGTTATCCACATTTGGTGGATGTCTTATTTATAATTTGGACTTGATCGCTACAGGAATCCTGTACCGTAACGGGCTCCCTGAACAATCCTCTGCTGGTCCTGACACATGTCACATTGCACGTTATGTGCACATCTCACAAGCTGGCTAGATATCTGCAGTCATTACAGAGGTCGCAGGAATAGCTACTTTTGGGTATATCTGTTTACAGCCTAGGGACCCAAGAAGGCCAACAATCTACGGCTGTTCTCCACATGAATGAACTACCACGCGGAGGCGAGTGATTTACCATCAGAGGTCTACGGGTGCTATACGCCATGATACATTAAGAGTAAATCCTCCCTAGACCAACCCGAGGGGGTAACCAAGCATTCCCTGTGTTCAGTAAGTCAAACCACACAGATCAAGTTTTAACAATTTATTTTACCAGGCAAGTTACATACATAATTACACTCTAGTTCCAAATAAAATATACATAAAAGGAAACCAAATTACGGAGTCTTAAAAGTCATACCTGGTAATAAAAGCTACATACGGGAGTCTGGCTACAGACACCCTGTACATAGAAGTTACGTGCACCATTCTGGAGACTTAACTTGGACTCTAGCTTTTGGACTCTGGATTTTATTTGCAATGATTGTTAGGGGTGCCAATAATTTTAGCACCTGTGGTTTCCAGACAAAAAGATATTACTATATAGAAAGCATTGAACCATGAGAGTAAATGTACTGAAATATGTTTTCTGTACATCTCCCATAAAATACCGACTTGTTACATTACATTACATTATTGGCATTTGGCAGACACTCTTATCCAGAGCGATGTACAGCTGATTAGACTAAGCAGGAGACAATCCTCCCTGGAGCAATGCAGGGTTAAGGGCCTTGTGTCATGATCTGTGTTTTGTGAGTTTATTTAATTGTTCATGATCCTTTATTTTTTGTAATTCATTATTTTTCATATTTATGTTTGCCTGTGATTGTCTGCCTCACCATTTGCTCTTGTTTTCCTTGTCTTGACCCTGCCCTCACCTACCTCTGTCTGCCACTCCCCTCAGTTAATTTACATAATCATTGCCCTGATTGGTTCCCCCTGTTCCTCGTTGTCTCCTGCCCATTATTAGCCTCCCTCTGTTATTTAAGTTCTTCCCTTCTGTTCAGTCTTTGTCAGATTGTACCAGTATATGCCTGTAAGGCTGGTGAGAAACGCTGTCAAATCTTTGCTCTGCTTACCGCTGTGCTGTGCTGTGCTGTGCTGTGCTGTGCTGTGCTGTGCTGTGCTGTGCTGTGCTGTGCTGTGCTGTGCTGTGCTGTGCTGTTTGTAGAATATTTTTGTTCACGTTCCCTGTAACTTCTGAGCTTTGGATTTTTGTGTTTTACTAGTTCTGATTTTTGGAGAATATTTTTGTTCACGTTCCCTGTAACTTCTGAGCTTTGGATTTTTGTGTTTTACTAGTTCTGATTTTTGGAGAATATTTTTGTTCCACGTTTCCTGTAACTTCTGAGCTTTGGATTTTTGTGTTTTACTTTTTATTTATTCCTGTGGTCGGCTGTTGTGCATGGTCTATTTTTGAGGACTTAATAAACCCTGTTTTTGCACCCCATTTCTGGTCTGCACTTGGATCCTTTACCGGCATCCCCATAACACCTTGCTCAAGGGTCCAACAGCTGTGCGGATCTTATTGAGGCTACACTGGGTTTCAAACCCCCAACTTTGCCTGTCCCAGTAATTTACCTTAACTACTATGCTACAGGCCGCCCATCATTGTTAAATTGCAATAAAATAAAACCTCACAAAACAAAGATGTGAAAATATGTTCTGCTGTGCTGTTCTCCAACTGCCCTGCAATCTCTCCATTAAATATAAAGTTATAAGAAAGAGAGAAATTATAACTTTTCCCACCCACTTTTCATAATATAATTCATGAATCAGCCTTTTTGTATTGCTTACACACATTCATAAGCACAAGTTCTACAATGTGAATCACTATTCACTTATTTAATCAAATTAGATTCATATAGCGGTTGAATAATGCACTGAATGTGTGGTTTTCAGAGTAAAAAACATGGAATTTAACAAGTTGTGTCAAGCAGTTGATCAGAAACTGCTGGCTGCTTGTCCACATTAGGTTTCTCTTCAGCTCTACTGGGTGTACTGTGGGTCTTGACTTGCAGTATATCCCACCTCTTTGGCAGGAGTCTTTTTTCAAACAGCAGCGATGCCACATAGGAAATCAGAATGTTAGAACACAGGGACGCCAGCATCGCTAGTGTCCGACAGGGGAAGTGCTGGACATAGACGCCATCGATTAGCCTGCAGCCGGGGAAGTGGATGACAGGATTGAAGTGGAGGAGGGGTTCCCCACTTAGCACTCTCAGCATCACTCCTAGGATGTAACCCCCAACAGCACCGTAACCATTGGTGATGGGGAAGAAGAGACCGCAGATGAACTGAGGCAAAACCAGGGTGTACATCACATCAGTACCCACAATCCAGAAGGCCAGAGCATTGTTCCCTAAAAAGGCCAGTCCCATTCCTACCAGCCCAGCCACGGTCACTGAGATCTTGATCACCCACTGCAGCTCTCTGTCAGAAGCCTGAAGCAGAAACACAACAAACACACGAAAGAAAGTCTCTGTGTGTGATATAAGAATAGACATTTAGGCTCAGTTTGCTGTTCTTTGTTATTGTACAGATCAACTCACCTGCTTTCTAATCAAGGTCTTGTAGAGGTTATTGGTAAATAAGGAAGCAGAGGAGAGGAGACAAGAGTCCATGGATGACATCACTGCTGCTGCTACAGCCCCAATCCCCAAGATGGAGATGTAGTTGGGAGTAAGGTGCTGCAGAGCGATTGGGAGAATTTTACCTGCTTCACCACGTTCATAAGGGGAGGGAGAACCATAACTGGTCATGTTCCAGTCTGGAAAGAAATAGACTATATTAATGAACTAAAACATTACCCACCAGTATACATATATGCACGTACACATATTCACATTCTCTCTTTTTTTTATGCTGTTAAATATCCAAGCAAGTCATTTGTGCAACTTCCAAACATGAACAGGCAGTATGGCCATCTTGTTACAAATGACTATGTTAATTCATCAATTTGTTTCGTTGTTCTAGAAGCTCACAGCCTCAGTTATTGTATTCACTTCAACAAGGCACCTATTGTGTGTGTGTGTGTGTTTGTGGGTGTACGTGCATGAAAAAATGAAGTAGGCTAAAGGGCAAGTTAAAGTTCTGCGTGTTATCTTGGCAAGAGATTTTTTACATTTATGATTGTGCAAAGAAGTGCAATACAAGTGTTAGACAATATAAAACAAAGTGTTGAAAGACAGAAGATATAGTCACAAAATAGTCAGATAAATTCAAAACAGAACAGAGCAAAACAAACAAAATAAAACAAACCCACAAACCAGTGAGGAAAAACAAATCAATAATAATAAAGATAATGATAACAATGTGTGTGAATAACGGTGTGAATGTTTGTTATGGATAGTGGAGATTTCCATTGGTATGTATTCGATAAGTAGATTTTTCCAAAGTGTGATATTAATTGTGTTCCTTGATTTCCAATTCATTAGGATAGTTTTATTGTCAATGAATAGGGCAATGGAGAGTATTCTACTGGATGTGTTGTTTAAGTTTATGTTGGAGAGTGGAGGGGAGAGTGGGATGTGGCAGGCCCAAAAGAAGGGATAGGTTGTCAGTGATGTCCTGCCAGAATTGTTTAATTAGTGTGCAGTGTGCAGTCCCATGTGGTATGCATATAACTGTCCATAGAGCTGTGTGCAGTGAGGACAAATATAGCCTATAAAACCCATTTTAAACATCCTTTCCCCGTGCAGTGTACTCTCTGAATAATCTTGTATTGAATGAGTAGCATGTTTGTGTTGGTGGATATAGAGAAGATGTTTTTGCAGATTTAGGTCCCGAAGCACCAGGAGTGATATGTAGGTCTTGTTCCAATTGTTTTGAAGGGATTGATATTGTTAAGTTAGAAATTAACATATAAAGACAGGTTTGGATAAATTTGGAAAATCTTCCCACTTACCTGTTGATGCAGCTACTGCCCCGAGTAGCACTGAAGGAATGCCCATGATAAAACTAAATCCTGCTGCAGCAAAACATGTGACTTGGGCCTCTTTGGATGATGCTGCTGACAGAATTCTCTGATGTAAAACTTGAGAAGGCAGACCTCCTAGACTCTAAGAAAGAAACCAAAATATAAAGTCACATCCATTAGTAAAGATTTCAACAGTGAGACAGTGCTATCAATTAAAACCTCATGTATTAAAAACACCAGTAATTGGCAAAGCAATATTAAACAGTTCTTAGTCAGAACAGGCAACGGTTGAATACCTTTGAAAACAGGAACAATGCAGAAAAGCAAGTTTGTAGTCAAAGAGGCAAGAAAAGGGTCAAACATGAGAAGGCAGTCCAACCAAACAACGATAAAAAACACAATCCAAAAGTCGTAAGCCAGGAAGTCAAACAAAGTCTGATAACAGAAAATACAAACAAGAAATAAAGGGCAAATGCACAAGAAGTTGAGGTACACAAACCAGATCGGTAGACTAAAAAGGCAGGAATAAAAATAAATGCTGGAGAGTATGGTCGGGACACATAAAGGAACTAAGCAAACAGTCAGGTATAATTTAATGGATAAATGAACCAAAACAATGAACAGGTGTGAGTGCTGGGAAATAGATAACGAGACACAGGTGAGTAATGGGCTAAGGGAAGTGAACAGGGACAAAAAACAGAAGAACAAAGGTAATGTAAGGAGACAGGAGCAATGAATGTGACACTACCACTTGGTGTGGTATTCATCGGTCTGCAATAGGGGCCAGCACAGTGCTGCACTGGACTGCACTGGACTCTCTCCCCCATGATCTCAACTCAAATGTGGCATACAGTCTCTTTTGGTGGCATCACACATATTAACAGTGAAGATATGAAGCTGTTGGATCAGCTTTTAAAATGACCACCATAAGACAGAAAATCCTTACATACATATGCAGACTTTATAAAATGTAGAAAATATTAAAAAGGCAATATTAGAGCAAAACCAGGGCACATCTGTAACACCTATGGGTCAGTTGCTATGGCAGGTATCCATTGAGCCCAGCCTACTTTGATACTGGTTATTTTAAAACCGGTTCCATTATTACTTTCATTTATTCATTTATTCATTTATTCATTTATTCATTTATTCATTCATAACCAAAGCGACTTACAGTTGATTTAGACTAAGCAGGAGACAATCTTCCCCTGGAGCAATGCAGGGTTAAGGGCCTTGCTCAAGGGCCCAATGGCTGTACTGATCTTATTGTGGATCCGGGGACTGAACCGCCAACCTTGCGTTTTACATATTTACACAGTTAGGGTGGCAGCTGTGGCTCCTTGCCGACAAGCAAAGCTGATTTTTGCTACACAGGCACTATGCCAACTCTTTTTGTCTGCATACTTTCATTTGGTATGACGTGATGTGTGGTGCCCAAGAAATGGAATAAGGAGTACATAATATTTTTTTGTAACTCTGTTGAGAAGTTATAAAAGTTTGCCCCTTTGCTGGAATAATTGTAACCAAACCCTTCCTATGATTTAATATTGTCTTTCATATCACTGTGGAGGAATATTGGCCCACTCCTCTTTGCAGTAACTGCTTTAATTCAGACAATCTGCTAGCTTTTCAAGGATGAACTGCTAGTTTCAAATCCTGGACGACTTGCCATTATGTTCTGTGGTAGAAAATTCTGGTCATCTGTCTGTGAGCCATATGCACTTACCAGAACTAGAAATTCATCCATCCACAGCCCCACATCCTCTAGCCCCAATGTTCCCATCCAAGGAGCTTGGAAGGTCCCATTGAATGCTGTGAGTGTGATGTCAGTGGAGGCTGGATTCAGCATCAGGAAAGGAACGCACAGCCACTGTTACACACAAAATGAAAACCTGTTGTTTTTTTCCTTTGCTTTCTGTAAGCAAAGAAAATTTTGCACGTATCATATATTTATGACAGATAACAGTACTGACAGATTCAGCCTGCATTGTAAGTTGGCTAAAGCTAATGCCATTTTGGCCTGTAAATAGTTCCTGCAAGGGTGCTGCTTACCAAACTAAAAAAGATGAAGACAAGCTGTATGACATCAGTGTAGGCCACAGAGAACATTCCCCCAAGAAGCGTATAGATTATCGCCACAGCAGCTGAGATGCAGATCGTGTAGAAGGATGATACATCAAGAATGATGCTGATGGTTCCTCCTGGAAAATGTTTGAAACAAATTTCAACCTATCCTTACAACAGTTACAACAGTGTGGCATTACACTCTATATTACAGTTTTGAAGCCTCGATCTGTTGAAGAAGCAGATTGTCTCCCCTGCTGGTGGAGAGAGCACACGCATCTGGGTTGCATTACCTAATCAGCCCAGGTGCTTAAAGTGTGCTCATTTCCACAGTGCTGGGCAGAGACCAGGAGATTTAAGTATTCTTTAATTTTTTACTTTGTCTATCCTTCAGGGCTGTGTTTCCCGATAACGGTGTCTCTTAGCATTAGACTCGAATGGTATACCTTACTAAAGTTGTTTACTTTTCTACGTGTGTTCCCCGAACTATCAGTGAAGTTTTTGTTTTACTACAGATTGTCTCTGCATCAAGATGTTTGACCATAGCTCCTTACAGTACATAGACTGCATGTAAACAGTCAGTGCTGGAACATTACCTAAACTTGCCATGATACATGCTACCCACAGCACATCAGCAATCAGCGCAGGAATCAGAAGAGTGCAGGTCAGAGTTTCCCCGTATTTCAGCTGGAGAGGATCCATCATAGTTACATACTTCTTATCCCTCATTGGCTTGGCAAAGAAAATTGCAACTGGAGAAAAGGAGAGAGGGAGATCCAGATGTATTAAATGTGTGTTTTGGATCCTCAAAATCACCAGAGAATGCATGTGAGGATATTTTACAAGACTGAATAGTATTTGCCTGTATTCATAAATATGGCAGAGAACTGTGGATGATTCCTGCACACAGGCACATTTACCTAAAATAATTTAAATAGATCACAATTCAGGAGTTTATTGGATGCAGTTGACAACTTGGTTCTCACCAAATTCAGCATGCATGATCTATAACACATCCCTGTGTTAAATTGTTAAGATTTTACAGAGTCCAAAGATAGTGGCAGAACAACTATTGTAATTTTACTAGAATCCCTGCCCATGTCCAAATTACACGTACAGGCACAAAAAAAAATGTATTCAGGGGATAATAGAAACCCATACTGTCTCTATCTTAGACACGGCGCAACATGGTGGAAATCCAAAGGCAAGTGTTATTGCTAGGTTAAGGGAAGCTCAGTTATTATTCCAGGTACATTTTGAAAATAGCAAGTGACCATGTGCCTATTTTGGCGGGGTGGTCTTAAAGTATATTTACAGTGCAATGGTAAACCCTCCTGTCTGTTACATAAAGAGGGACAATGGTAAACCCTCCTGTCTGTTACATAAACAGACAGATGATCTGAGCCCATTATTCCAAAACATTTCTGGATAGGATTTCAGTAATTGGATTGGATTACTGATTGGATTCCTATTCCAGATCCTAAAATTTGGAATAAGGATTTTGTAATCCAATATAGAATCTAGATCAAATGTTGTTTTCAAAATTCTAAAATGGAGATTAGGATAATTTTGATACTGAAAATCAGGATAATCTTAATGGGCTGAAAGGGGCATTACTGTATTTTGTAAACTATTTCTAATCTTTATATAGATGAATCTACACACTTAAGTTTAGGTTTCATTCCTGTAAAGTTAACTTTGACAGAAAGTAAACATCTTAACAGTTTACTACCAATACATTATATTGTAGGCTTGCTTTGCTTTAATTTGCTTTTAAAGAGAAATTTACGCATACAATGCTCAAGGGTATAATGCACAGTACAAGCTCTAGTTCTAGTTCCCTAATTTATAAAGCATTTTCATTTATATATAATTTATATGTATTACAAGTATACATTCATTCAATTATACATAACTCGACAATACATTCCACAGTATATGTAAAACTATTATTATGACATATTACCAAAACAATACAGACACTTACCAACAAAAAAGTTTATTAAATATTGCACAGGCATTAAACCCCAAACCAAGCCTTTTGTAGGGTTGTACACAGCAGCGGCAGTACCAAGAATATAGCCTCCTCCAACCCATGTAGCTGTCAACAACACAAAAAACACAGTAACAAATGTACAGCACACATTTGACAATTATATGTTGTGTTTAATAAATAAATAAATAAATAAATAAATAAATAAATAAATAAATAAATAAATAAATAAATAAATAAATAAGAGCACTGTCCTAGATCAAAAAGCTATGTGTGCTTTAGGGTCATTGCGTGAAAAAATCCTTCAATTTCCGGTGCCACCCCCCACCCATTTAAGAGACAATATCTCTAGAACAACAAAGTTAATGGGGCTAATGTTTTGCAAGTTCTCTATTGAATATATAAGGAATACTTACACAAGGTTTGAGCCAAATTGGAGTGGTCCCCCCCAGATGATTTTTTGGAATGACCAATTATTTATTATTCACATGACAAATTCAGACATATGACGCTACAGCATTTGAAATCACCAATCTTAGTACCATTTACACCTCTGTCCGAAACAATTTTTTGGTACAGTACCTGATTTTTTCTTAAATTATTTTTAGATTCAATGTTAGCCTTTTCTGCAAAGTGAGAGATTCAGAACACTCACCCGTCATTGTGAAAATTCCCACATATATATTCATATTCCGACCAGCAACCAGGGTGACTTCTGTCCCTGTGCCAGTGCTTCTCTTCTCCTCTTGCTTGGACTTTCGAGAGGCCCATATTCCAGTTGCCAGAATGATCAAATAAAACACAGCTACAGCTATCAGCCCTGGGATGTTTGCAACCATCTTCTCCCTCTCCTGCAGTCTAGAAAAAGTTGCATTTCATTTGGGTTCATTGATAAAAACCTATGGAAGCATATAATTTGCATTTGCCATTTCATGTACTATTATTCCCATTTCATTTAAACAGGAATTTCCATGATTTAAGAGTAGCTTTATTCAAGTGATAATGCTAATTGTCTTTGAATTAAAGTGTAAGGGTCATTTTCTTAATTGATTCTCAATTGACAATGTGTCTTCAGACAAAGACAATCACGTTATTAAAAATAACCTTTTATTTTGATCTTTGTTGCAATTTCTGAATTAAGTGCTTACTAGAAGTCTTTCTCTGGCTCTCACACCCCAGCAGACAGACAGCCTGTGAGATTAATGTCTCTGCTTCTCCTAGAAGAGTGTAACTAGCACATTCCGGTCTTACTGCAAGGTCAACAAGGGGTAATCCGAAGACAAAATACTGATGAATCTCAGTGGCCAGCTTCATGTCTTTTTGTTTTGGTAAAGCCCCCCCTTCTGGGTCAGTGTACTGAAAACTGTATATAATCTTACTATGTGTGGTTCAAATCAGAGAGCTGGTATTTATTTGCAAATAAATAAGAAAGTTAAACTCAAGTATATTGTTGTTTTACTGTGGATCTGTTTCATCAGATGATGCTCATCTATGATATGTAAAAAGGCCATTTTCCCTGACAAAAGACATTCACGCATGATGCAAGAAATGTGTCAAAATTGTAATGAAAATGCAAACTGTCTGAAATCACATCAAGGTGGGTAACATCATGCCACTGAACAGAAGTTGCGGAAACCAATATGATTGAGTGCTCTGGATTTATTAGACAAATTCATGCCTTTTTTCTACTAAAAATGGCACATTATATCAATTATATAATAAATGTTTTATCAGAACACGCTCATCTTCCCTAGCTAATTTTCCAAACATGGATGATTTGGAAAATATGGGCCATATTTTCCGGCCCCTGTCTCGCACACCAACTCTTTGTAAGGGTGGCACAAAGAAAGCCCTTACCAAGCAGAATAAACAAAAGCAAACATCTGGAGTTTGCCAAACGTCATTGGACTTATGACCTGAAGAGAGGGCTATGGTCGCTAAGACGCACATGAAATGTTTTGGCCATACACACCATTGATATGTTTGGCAAAAGAGGAATGCATACAAGGAGAAGCACCTACTCTCAAATATCTTGAGATATTGATGGTCATTGATATTTTGTGGATGTTTTGCTGCCAATGGTCCAGGGACACTATTTAAGATTGAACGAAAGCAGAAATATCGACCAAATAAATACATTCTGAAAAAGTTAGACTGCTAAAGGGCTAAAAGCCCAAAAAGTAGTTCTGACCCAACCAAGAGGTTGTTTTCAATTTTACAAACTTGCGGATTAATTTATTGGAGATTGTGGTACAGCTGCTCTTGCACTCGCCTTCTCTCATTTAGTTTCAAGATAAAAATATTCAGCAGTGACCGCTGATGCGTAAAAAGTGACAGCAGAAATGCAATTGTTGCACCTGCACAATGCATATTTGGAGATGTGTGTATCAAGTAGCTGCGCAAGATCATTCTGCACATGTCAAAATGTTTATTCTGATTAAATGCTTGGCATGTAAACACACACCTTAATCGGATCAAATTTATTCAGCGTGCATGGAAACTGTTCATGTGGAATCTTCAATCAGAATAAATTATTCAGAATTAAGAAATATTCCGCAACTTGGCTAATGAACTTTAAGTTCTGCATGGTGGAATAAGTGAAAAATCCCTCTAAAAGACTATTTATTTATTATTTATTTGAAAAAGAATGTGCTTGATTCTATTGAATATCACTAATAGTCACATGTTGGAAAATAAAGTTTATGTCAATAATGAAATTATTTTTCAGTGTACAGTATTTTTTGCACATATGTATCAAGGGTGCCAATTATTCTTCCTGACTGTATGTCAGACGGACTTACATAAATCTTGTACAATTAAACAAGTGTCACCGAGAACTACACTGATTTTGTTTACCTTAAAACTTGGTATCTGAGAGAAAGTACACTGATCTTTTATACCTAAACAGGTAGGTATCTTAAAGGATAGAACCATGCAATCACACATGCACTAACAACAGCCTTACAATGTCCTGTTCTGCAACTTTCTTATCAAAATTCACTCCAAGAACATATATTATTGGTGTTTAGGAAGTTAAAAATACAAGAACTGGCTATCTGACTGGATACCTTACTAATCTACAGAAGACAGAAATCAAACATACCCTACCTCTCAGATCTGGTGTCCTTTGTGCCTCGTTGGTCTATTAGTGATGGCAATTTGACGAGGGGAGTCAGGAATGCAGGTGGACACAGCCTTCTAACAATAAACCAGTAGTGCAGTTTATGAAAAGCTTCAGTCTTGTCTAAGCAGAATGTTCCACAAGCACCAATTGCACCTGACGACAAAACCTGTGCAGAATATTTTTGTTTCTTGTCCATCAAAACATTGGTGTCGGTGGCATATTATTTATATGTAGTGCTAATGTTTAATTTCACAGATATAAATTGAAATGTATTTATTTAATAATGACAGCACATACTGTAATAGTTAGGGACCCAGCGTTTGCACTACATAAAATCTCTTCTTTGAGTATACTTCTGAAGGGAGTATACCCTTATTGGACTCCTATAAGGGTGTCTAGCTCCAGGCACCAAATTTCTGGAACAACACATTAGAAAACTTGCATGTACAGGCATGTCTGTGTATGTGTTTTCTTTCTCTCCTATACATTTCTGGGAGTCCAAATTGGTGAGCCTGGGCTTTCCTTTACCATCCACCTTGTTTATCCTGAGGCATCACATTTTCTTGGACATCCAAAGCATATGCTAGATAAAGAGTAAATAATTATTTCAGATTTATATAATGCCGAAGGTTAGTCAATTTGTGCGTATTCATTATTCATGCCATGCAATGAGACATAACCATTAATTTACTGTGATCTATTTACTATACACTCACCGAGCACTATATTAGGTATTTATCACTTATTTTTTAGACATCTACTGCTGTAGCCTATCCACTTAGAGTTATGATGCGTTGTGTGTTCAGAGATGCTCTTCTGCATACCACTGTTGTAATGTGTGGTTATTTGTGTTCCTGTCAGCTTTGACCAGTTGAGCAGCTAAATTGTGCTCCAGCTGACAAGTCATCTATGTCATCGACCCTCAAATTCAAGTACTTACATGCCCACTGCATCTGTTACGACACACATCTTCTCCAACCCCTCTCCAACAAAAAAGGTAGGCTATTAGAACAATACAATCATGTACAGTACAGTACAATACAATGTTATGACCACCAGCAAAAACTTGACCACTCACAGACCAGCAAAAACATTATGACCACTCACAGACAAGCCAAAACATTTTTATTTAATGTTATTATTCATTCTCTGAGTTCTGGGTTACCTTGCCTTGCCATTCTTTCCATGCAGTGAGCACGTCTCAGTATTTCACTCTCGTAATGCAGTGTAGGCTATTTAAATAGCCACAAGATGCCAGTGTGAACCATATACCGATTATAAAATTATGATCATGCGCAAAACATTATCACCACTCACAGACGTACCAAAAAATTATGACCACTCACTAGGGTGACCATATTCACAGAGGCTGAATATGGGACATAATATCAAAACTAACTGCAATCCCTTTCAAATACACTGCTCAAAAGAATTAAGAGAACACTTAAGGGACACATTTATTCAAGTTGAAAATCTTTACAGATGTACATTGTATAATTTCATGAGAACAAAATGACGTAACAATGTTCACAGGAAACCAAAATCATCAACCCAATGAGGGCTGGATTAAAAATCACACCAAAATTGAAAGTAAAATTTTTTTATCACAGGCTGGTCCAACTTTTATGAATTTTAGTATGGCAACTCATAACTCAGTAGTGTGTATGGCCCCTGTGTGCCTGTACGCACTCCCGACAATGTCTGGGCATGCTCCTAATGAGTCGGTGGATGATGTCCTGGGGGAACTCCTCCCAGACCTGGATCAGTGAGCTCCTGGACAGTCTGTGGCAGTACTTGGCAGTGTAGGATGCACCGATACATAAAGTCCCATAGGTGCTCAATTGGATTTAGGTCAGGAGAACGTGAGGGCCAGTCAAATCATCACCATCAATGCCTTCCTCATCCAGGAACTGCCTACACACTCTGGCCACATGAGGCTGGGCATTGTCCTGCACCAGGAGGAACCCAGGGCCTACTGCACCAGTGTAAGGTCTGACAATCGGTCTGAGGATTTCATCCCGGTACCTAACAGCAATCAGGGTACCGTTGGCTATGACATGGAGGTCTGTGCGACCCTCCAAGAATATGCCTCCCCAGACTCACCTATCACCAAACCGGTAATTCTGGATGATGTTACAGGCAGCATAACATTCACCACGGCATCTCCAGACTCTTTCACGCCTGTCACATGTGCTCAGTGTGAACCTGCTCTGATCTGTGAAGAGAACAGGGAGCCAATGGCGGACCTGTCAATTCTGGAGTCAGTCAGAAACATGCACACCAGTAGCCTGCCGGAGGTCATTTTGTAAGGCTCTGGCAGGGCTCCTCCTGTTCCTTCTCACACAAAGGAGCAGATACTGGTCCTGCTGTTGGGTTGATGCCCTTCTATGGCCCTGTCCAGCTCTCCTTGTGTAACGGCTGGTCTCCTGGTATCTCCTCCATGCTCTTGAGACTGTGCTGGCAGACACAGCAAACCTTCTTGCGACCGCATGTATGGATATGCCATCCGGGAGGACCTGGACTCCAGTAGTGCTATCAGTAGTGACAAGGACACTAGCAGAACACAAAACTAGAGAAGAATCAGTCAGGAAGGATAAGGAGAGAGCAATTGTCTGTGGCCACCACATGCAAAACCATTACCTGTTGTTTCTTGCTTTTGCATCTCCATTGCATGTGTTGTCACTTTCATTTGCACCAAAGCAGGTGAAATTGATTCACAATCTCTTGCGCTTCCGCTATGGACAGATTGATATCCCTGAAGTTTAAATGACTTGGTGTTACACTGTGATGATTAAGTGTTCCCTTAATTTCGTTGAGCAGTGTACATAGTGGCCACTATAATTTGCACAATATTAACACCAGATTAATGTAACTCTTCTTTATTAATCCAAATCTGTATGTTAACATTACGGTCACCATGTTTTCATTGGAGTGTCATGTGATCACCTGGATGGGTGGCCACCCATAAACCAGTCTCCGTGTTCAAGAGTGGAGTTTCAGTTCCCGTTACCTTCTGGGTAACACAGGCTGGAGATTCACTGGACGTTGTTTTGAGAGGTTTTGCCCCATATTTAAGATACTTTTAGAGGTTGGAGGTGAGTCACTGGTGCGTGCCTACGTACGCGTGTGCGTGGCGTCCCACTCAAGTAAATGACCGCCAGTCGCCACTCGTTAAAACGCTTTTTTTGTTCTCTGTGGATTAAGTCAGAGTTCGTTATTTTCTTTCAATGTGATGAATGACTTAATTAGCTGGGGAATTAAAGAGGAAGTTTTCATATTTTAGTTTTATTGATGAATTCTTAAAAACAACCTAAACCTATGTCTTTTGAATAAGAATTTACCCGTTTTTAACTGTTACAGTGTACAGTATGTCAATACAATTTTTTTCCGTTTGAGCACAGACGCATATATATATATATGCGATATATACTCAGTGAGCACTTTATTAGGTATTTATTAAACATATTTTTTAGACTTAAGTCTTCTGCTGCTGTAGCCTACCCACTTAAAGGTTTGGTTGGTCTGAAAAATAGCTGAACTTCTTGACCAGTCTGCATGCTTTTATGCATTTAGTTGCTGCCACATGATTGGCTGAAGGTGCTGATTAAATATTTGCATTAACAAGCTGGTGTACAGGTATACCCAATAAAGTGGTCAGAGTGTAGTTTGTGTAGGCTATATAAACCAAAGTAATTACTGTAGCAACTATGTTTTGATATATATAAATATGAGCAGCTCCATTCAAAAAATTAAAATAAACTTTTCCCACCCAATTCATTTTCATAATATAATTCATGAATCGGCAGCCTTTTTGTTGCTTGTTGATGTTTGTTCTTATTAAACTAAAACACAAATAATTTCAATCATTTACCTTCTTGTTCCTATTCAGAGTTGATTAGAGTTGACTTTTACATTGCTTACACACATACATTAATAAGCACTACTTCTACAATATTAATCACTATTCAGTTATATTAGATGTGTTATATGCAAGTTCCAAATAGTGGTGGAATTATGCACTGAATAATGTGTGGTTTTCAGAGTAAAAAACATGGAATCTAACAAGTTGTGTCAAGCAGTTGATCAGAAACTGCTGGCTGCTTGTTGTCCACATTAGGTTTCTCTTCAGCTCTACTGGGTGTACTGTGGGTCTTGACTTGCAGTATATCCCACCTCTTTGGCAGGAGTCTTTTTTCAAACAACAGCGATGCCACAGAGGAAATCAGAATGTTAGAACACAGGGACGCCAGCATCGCTAGTGTCCGACAGGGGAAGTGCTGGACATAGACACCATTGATGAGCCTGCAGCCGGGGAAGTGGATGACAGGATTGAAGTGGAGGAGGGGTTCCCCACTTAGCACTCTCAGCATCACTCCCAGGATGTAACCCCCAACAGCACCATAACCATTGGTCACCGGGAAGAAGAGAACGCAGACAAACTGAGGCAAAACCAGGGTGTACATCACATCAGCACCCACAATCCAGAAGGCCAGAGCATTGTTCCCTAAAAAGGCCAGTCCCATTCCTACCAGCCCAGCTACGGTCACTGAGATCTTGATCACCCACTGCAGCTCTCTGTCAGAAGCCTGAAGCAGAAACACAACAAACACACGAAAGAAAGTCTCTCTGTGTGATACAAGAATAGAAATTTAGGCTCAGTTTGCTGTTCTTTTGTTATTGTACAGATCAACTCACCTGCTTTCTAATCAAGGTCTTGTAGAGGTTATTGGTAAATAAGGAAGCACAGGAGAGGAGACAAGAGTCCATGGATGACATCACTGCTGCTGCTACAGCCCCAATCCCCAAGATGGAGACGTAGTTGGGAGTGAGGTGCTGTAGAGCGATTGGGAGAATTTTACCTGCTTCACCACGTTCATAAGGAGAGGGAGAACCATAACTGGTCATGTTCCAGTCTGGAAAAAAGAGACTGTATTAATTAACTAATACATAACCATCCACTATACACATACTCTTGTGTTCAAGAAAATAGCAGAACAACATCAGTAACCTGATGAACCACTGTTATGATAGTAGTGATATTTCTGCATGGCAAATACTTTACTTGTAGATGTAGCAGTGTGATACAAAAACAGCAGACCCAACTGCCATGACGTGCATGCTGCTTGTTTAATTAGAGAATTCATTCATTCTGTGAAAAAACAGGTGTCATTAATTGTCCTTTATTAAGGAAGAAGGGAAGCAAATGTATAATACAAAATATAGTTCCTTCTGAATTGCTAAGTAAAATGGGCTGTTCCAA
Source organism: Conger conger (assembly GCF_963514075.1). NCBI lineage: Eukaryota > Metazoa > Chordata > Actinopteri > Anguilliformes > Congridae > Conger > Conger conger. Next base: position 29,919,769 of record NC_083768.1, read on the forward strand.
ACATTGTTCGAAGGAACAACGTAATTTCATTAAAAAGTTGATTGGAGAGGGGAAAACTATGAAGAAGTGTAGCAAATTATAGGATGCTCAGCTAAAATGGCAACAAAAATCCAAAACAAGTGGAAGAAAATGAGCAACTACTGTTAAAACAGATCAATGAATAGTCAGAATGACAAAGATTCAGCCATTCATCACCTCTAGAAAGATCAAAGATGATCTACAATTACCTGTAAGTGCTGTTACAGTTAGAAGATGTTTGATCGAAGCTAAGCTATCAGCAAGAAGCCCCCGTAAAGCACCGTTGTTGAAAAAAGGGCATGTGCAGAATCGGTTAAAATTTGCCAAGGAACACATTGATTGGCCCAAAGAGAAGTGGCGTAACATTCTGTGGACTGATGAGAGTAAACATTTTTTTTGGGCCTAGTGGTCATCGACAGAACTATTTCTGTAGTTCATGCTTTCAGAATTTTGATTATCAATTTTAGGCACGGACAATTTTAGGTCTGATGTTGGTGGGGGAAGATCTAAGTTAGATGATTTAATGTTGACTTTGGTCTAAATAGAGGATTTCATCTTGAGAATTGTAAAAAGTGATTCTCCCCAATTCCGTACTTCTGGACCAAATGAGGGAATGAGACCAAAGTGTTATTATCAAAGATATGATCACATTCAAGCACAGAATGCCCACACAAAGTTGTGCAAATAACATATAAAGACAGGTTTGTATAAAAGGCGGAGAGGGAAAATTTTCCCACTTACCTGTTGATGCAGCTACTGCCCCAAGAAGCACTGAAGGAATGCCCAGGATAAAACAAAATCCTGCTGCAGCAAAACATGTTACTTGGGCCTCTTTGGATGATGCTGCTGACAGAATTCTCTGATGTATAATTTGAGAGGCCAGACCTCCTAGACTCTAAGAAAGAAACCCAAATATAAAATTCACATCCATTAGCAAAGGTTTAAAAGCAAGACAGCAATTAAAACCTCATGCACTAAAAAAACGAATTTGGGGTGACAGCCTCTGAAAATGTTTTCATCTATAATGATAACTGAAAAGAAATAAGACAAATGTTTATCCAACGCTGAAATTATTAAACTAAAATACACTATTTTTGTTCAGGGGAAATCAAATATTGCTTCCTGTCACGGACATGGACAGAAGAACCATTGGCAACCCAGTAATTGGAAAAGCAAAATTAAACAGTTTCTAGTCAGAGCAGGCAAAGTTTGAATACTGGCAAACAGCAACAAAGCGGAAAAGCAAGTCCGTAGTTGAAGAGCCAGGCAAAAGTACTTTTCCCCTTAAATTTTATAAATAGTTGCACCACCTTTAGTTGGAATAATTGTAAACAAATGTAATTAGGTTATGCATTAAGACAATGATCCAAAACACAAAGTCCATACCTTAGAAGAAAATAAAGAAATAGAAATTGAATCAGTCCTGCAAAGAAGAGTGAGATAAAATACCTCTACAGCATGCATTTGTCTATGCACTTACCAGAACTAGAAATTCATCCATCCACAGCCCCACATCCTCTAGCCCCAATGTTCCCATCCAAGGAGCTTGGAAGGTCCCATTGAATGCTGTGAGTGTGATGTCAGTGGAGGCTGGATTCAGCATCAGGAAAGGAACGCACAGCCACTGTTACACACAAAATGAAAACCTGATGTTTTTTTCCTTCGCTTTTTGTGAGCATATAACATTTTGCACATATTACATATTTATGACAGATAACAGTACTGACTGACAGATTCAGTCTACATTGTCAGTTAGCAAAAGCTAATGCCATTTTGACCTGTAAATAGTTCCTGCAAGGGTGCTGCTTACCAAACTAAAAAAGATCAAGACAAGCTGTATGACATCAGTGTAGGCCACAGAGAACATTCCCCCAAGAAGCGTATAGATTATCGCCACAGCAGCTGAGATGCAGATCGTGTAGAAGGATGATACATCAAGAATGATGCTGATGGTTCCTCCTGGAAAATGTTTGATACAAATTTCAACCTATCCTTACAACAGTTACAACAGTGTACCATTATACTCTACATTACAGTTTTGGAGCCTGTGAGATTCGATCTGTTGAAGAAGCAGATTGTCTCCCCTGCTGGTGGAGAGAGCACACGCATCTGGGTTGTGTTACCAGCCCAGGGTTATCAGCCCAGGTGCTTAAAGTGTGCTAATTTCCACAGTGCCGGGCAGAGACTGGGATCACTCCAGAGCAACAGTTTTATGGTGAAGTTTTTGTTTTACTACAGATTGTCTCTGCATCAGAAGAGGAAGACACCGCTGAAAAGCAGCCAGCGCAGAGCGGGGAGCTGAAAAGCTGTCACTCGGTTTTACTTTCTTTTGCCTTTTTATTTTATTTTATTGTGTATTGTGTATTTTGTGTATTGTCTTATTTAGAAAAAAGAAGCGACTTTCAGCTTACCGCTTGCAGCTGGCCACTTTTGAGCCAGCCACCTACGTAACTTTTCAGTTGCGGAGGATAAATAAAATTAAATCAAAACTCCACTATAAAACTTTAAGCGCACTTTAAACACTGCATGTGCCCTCTCCACCAGTAGGCAGGGCCGAGATCTGCTTCTCCAACAGACCGAATCTCATCAAGCTGTTTCAAGAGGTATGCATTCTACTGGCAGTGTGCTAGAGGTTAGAGTACATACTTATATGTAATGTACTGATCCTTTATATATACAGTACTCCATAATTTCAGATTTGTACGTGGTTAAAGTGCACATTGTCAGATTTTAATAAGGGGCACTTTTACACAGAGGCTAGAGTACATAGTCATACAGTACAGTGCAAAAGTTTTAGGCAGGTGTGGAAAAAATGCTGTAAAGTAAGAATGCTTTCAAAAATACAAATGTAAATAGTTTATTTTTATCAATTAACAACATGAGTGAACAGAAGAAAAATCTAAATCAAATCAATATTTGGTGTGACCACCCTTTGCCTTCAAACCAGCATCAGTTCTTCTTGGTTCACTTGCACAAAGTTTTGTAGGCATATAGTCAGGTGTGTGATAGACAAATTATACCAAACAGGAGCTAATGATCATCAATTGAATATGTAGGTTGAAACACAATCATTAATTGAAACAGAAACAGCTGTGTAGGAGGGTTAAAACTGGGTGAGGAACAGCCAAACTCTGCTTCCAAGGTGAAGTTGCTGAAGACAGTTTAATGTCAGAAGACATACACCATGGCAAGACTGGGCTCAGCAACAAGACACAAGGTAGTTATACTGCATCAGCAAGGTCTCTCCCAGGTAGGGATGTGTACCGAGAGCCGGTATGTTTTGGTACCGGTTCCTAATTGGTCGGTACCAGAGTACCGCTAAAGATTCTGGACATACGATACTGTTTTCGGTATTTTTTAAGAGTCTACCTAACTGTCGCGCAATTATGACACTGCCGCCATCGACAGGTTATGACGCAGCGCCCCGTTGTTTTCTCTAGTAATCAATGTCGGCCGTAAGCGCTAAGCACTCCAAGGTATGGGCTCACTTCATCAAACTCAAGCAACCAGCAACATCATGAAACACTTGCAGTCTACCCATAGCATAAAGCTGAAGGAGTTTGACTGCCTAAACAATGCATCTAAAGTTAGCAACCCGGCGACGCTAACAACACCGTGCCCTCCTCCGTGCAGGCAGACTCCGACAGTGCTTCTTCAACAAGTCACGGGGAGTGTATGAATCATTAAAGGGGAAGTGAAATACTAGATTAAGTTGGCATAATTTACAAGATTGATTCCCAATATATACATCCTTAAAGGTTTAAGACTGCCAGTAAAGCTGGATTAAAAATAATAAGTAATTAAATTACCTTTTTTTTAAAACATGCGCAGCGCCATTTTATCCGAGTGTATAGCGTGACGTCACTGTCCAGAGCGATCTCGGCTGCTGCCAGAGAAAGTAAATATGTTGCTTTTCCTTAACAAAAACTGTTAGGGCTAAATGCATCAGGAGAAGCGCCTCCCCTACACTGTTCTGTTTACATGTATGTGTCTGTTGGGTTGAACATGTAGGCAAGGGCTTTGGTCATCTCCCTAGGTTTTTATTTTATTTCATCTATTCTGAGAAGCATTTGTAATTTTAAGTTAAGCTTCTGTTCTGTTGAAGCATTATCACATTGACAGTTACCTTTAAGGCTGTATGGAGCTGCCTGCTCGTTTTTTTGACATACCTCGCACTGCACATGTTGACTTGCTAAGGGCTGAAAAGACAGGTGCTGTAAGTTGTTTAATGATGTTGCTGGTGTAACCCCCCTTGTGGTAATAAAAAAACGATTGAAACTTTAACCATCTTGTAACGTCTTTATTTTATACACTAAATTACACGCAGTGGTAACGATAAGGAGTATCGGTATTGGTATCGGTATCAATAAAATCCTAACGATACACATCCCTACTCCCAGGCAGAAATTTCAAGGCAGACAGGGGTTTCCAGGTGTGTCATCCAAGCTCTGTTGAAGAAGCACAAAGAAATGGGCAATGTTGAGGACCGTGGATGCAGTGGTCGGCCAAAGAAACTTAGCAGATGAAAGACACATCATGCTTTGTTCCCTTCGCAATCGGAAGCAATGCCATCAGCTCAGAATTGGCAGAAACCAGTGGGACCCAGGTACACCCATCTACTGTGCGGATAAGTCTGGTCAGAAGTGGCTATACCTCCGATGTGGAAACAAGGCCAAGCGACTCAACTATGCACGAACATACAGGAACTGGGGTGCAGAAAAATGGCAGCAGGTTCTCTGGACTGATGAGTCAAAATAATTTTAATATTTGGCTGTAGCAGAAGGCTTGTTCAAACTGTTCATCGAAGGGCTGGAGAGCGGTACAAGAATGAGTGTCTGCAGGCAACAGTGAAGCATGGTGGAGTTTCTTTGCAAGTTTGGGGCTGCATTTCTGCAAATGGAGTTGGGGATTTGGTCAGAATGAATGGTCTCCTCAATGCTGAGAAGTAGAGGCAGATACTTATGCATTATGCAATACCATCAGGAAGGCTGATTGGCCAAATCAGAATCTGATTGGCCAAATTTCTTCTTCAGCAGGACAACGACCCCAAACATACAGCCAATGTCATTAAGAACTATCTTCAGCGTAAATAAGAACAAGGAGTCCTGGAAGTGATGGTATGGCCCCCACAGAACCCTGATCTCAACATCATCGAGTCTGTCAGGGATTACATGAAGAGACAGAAGCATTTGAGGCTGCCTAAATCCACAGAAGAACAGTGGAACTCCTGCCGAGTTGCATTTTGTTGATTGATAAAAATAAATTATTAACATTTCTATTTTTGAAAGCATTCTTATTTTACAGCATTTTTTCACACCTGCCTAAAACTTTTGTATTGTACACAATGTACTGATCCTTTATATATACAGTGCCCTCCATAATGTTTTGGGACAAAGACCCGTTATTTGCAGTCTGTAACTGTATCTGTAGTCCACAATTGGATCTCCCCAATTGGATCTCCCCATCTGGCTCTCTCCATTTCCCTCGGGGATACCACACTCACGCCGTCACCCAGTGCAAGGAACCTCGGCGTGGTGATGGACAGCAGACTGTCCCTTTCCGAGAACATTGCGGCGGTGACCCGGTCTTGCAGGTTCTTCCTATACAACATACGGAGAATCCGCCCCTTTCTCACCCCCTACTCGACCCAGCTCCTGGTCCAAGCGATGGTTCTGTCCCGCCTGGACTACTGCAATTCCCTCTTGGCTGGCCTCCCAGCGTCCGCCATCAGACCCCTCCAACTCATCCAGAATGCAGCAGCTCGTCTGGTCTTCAACCTTCCCAAATACTCACACGTCACCCCCCTGCTTACTTCCCTCCACTGGCTGCCTGTCATGGCTCGCATCAAATTCAAAACATTGGTGCTAGCCTTCCAAGCAGTTAAAGGGTCTTCCCCTGCTTATCTGCAAAAAATCATCAGACCCTACACCCCTGCCAGACCTCTTCGTTCAGCCTCCACAGGCCGCTTGGCACCTCCCCCTCTCAGAACCTCCACCACACGCTCACGACTACTGTCTGTTCTGGCTCCACGGTGGTGGAACGAACTCCCCGTTGAGGTCAGAACTATAGAATCTCTCCCCACCTTCAAGCGCAAGCTGAAGACACACCTCTTCAAGCAGCACCTCTCCCCATCCCTCCCTACCTCCCTGTGAACCTTAATTGTTGTCTCTGTGACTTGCTTTGTGTATCGGTATTTTTAGTTGGCTAGGTAAGCAGTGTTTGGATAGTTTTGCTCTGTTTGTTTGTTTGTTCAAAAAAAAAAAAAAAAAAATGGCCCTTGTCCTTATCTTTGTTGTACAGGTAGCAGTTGAAATTGTACTTCCCTCTAGGGTCTTTCAGCGAACTTATCCCTGGTTATGGGTATGCACTTTGTTGTACGTCGCTCTGGATAAGAGCGTCTGCCAAATGCCAATAATGTAATGTAACAATTTGAGATTTGTAATAACATTCAAGTGCGCATTTTCAGAGTTTAATAAAGGGCATTTTTAAACATTTTGGTTTCACCATTTAAATTACAGCAGCGGTTATACATAGTCCATTCATTTCAGGGCACCATAATGTTTGGGACACAGCAATGTTATGGAAATGAAAGTAGTCATCTTTAGTATTTGTTGCTGACCAATTTTCCTGTTGAACTCAATGGAAATATATTCTTTTTTGTATCTACTGCATATCTGGCAGCAGTACGGTAGTTTTAGGCTCATTTGATACCTTGGACCCTTGATTTTTGCTATTTAGCAAAAAATATGCTTCATACTGTATCAGCATAATCTAGTCCCCCCCCCCCCCCAATCCAATTCCCATGGAGCAGGGGTGCACAGGGTCAATCATCTTCAGGATTTTGTGCCAAATTCTGGTCAATTGACTCAATTATATCTGACATGTGTTTGAGTACTGGCTACAGACTGCACGTGTATCCTAATGATTTTACTGTGTTCAAGTAACAGGCTTGAACCAGGGTCATTTATAGAGCTGTCAACAAATTAAAATCAGAGCAATTGGTTGGAACAAAAACCACTATGCAGACCGACCCCCCTTGTTGACAGCTCTATAAATTACCCTGGTTCAAGCCTGTTACTTATTTATCCCTTGTGCACCCCTGCCATAGATATATTCAATTGCAAACAGTTTTAATATCGCTTGTAGGACAACCTGAAAATAAGATATCCAGACCTATGAAATTATATTGATTGCTGTGTCCCAAACCATATGGTGCCCTGAAATGGAGAGACTATTTATAAACACTACTGTAATTTCTACATGGTGAATATAAAATGTATAAAAATGCCATTCATTAAAATCTGACAATGTGCACTTTAATCACAATTGTTTATTACAAATCTCTAATTGTGGAGTACAGAGGCAAATAAATAAATGATGAGTCTTTGTCCCAAACAGTATGGAGGGCACTGAATGTAACTAGTTGAGATGATTGATTAGTGTGGGACTAGAGCATTTTGAAGATGTAATACGCAGCGGGATAAGAAAAAGGAGAAGGAGAGAAATAGGAATATACATACAATTATGTTCTACAATAAATACTTATTGTGTGGCGATGTTAAGATTTTTGAATCTCTGTGGTTGAAAATCAGTCTGGGGTCATTATGGTAATTTCTGCAGGAAAATGCAACTTGGCTATGAAAATAGCATAAAACCACTGTAAAAAAAACTGTAAAAAGGACTCTCCTTCCTAACCAGAGATACCATGCCAAGATGTTAGCTCCTTATGGTACATAGACTGCATGTCAACAGACAGTGCTGGAACTTTACCTAAACCTGCCATGATGCATGCTACCCACAGCACGTCACCAATCACCGCAGGAATCAGAAGAGTGCAGGTTAGAGTTTCCCCGTATTTCAGCTGGAGAGGATCCATCATAGTTACATACTTCTTATCCCTCATTGGCTTGGCAAAGAAAATTGCAACTGGAGAAAAGGAGAGAGGGAGATCCAGATGTACTAAATGTGTGTTTTGGATCCTCAAAATCACCAGAGAATGCATGTGAGGATATTTTACAAGACTGAATAGTATTTGCCTGTATTCATAAATATGGCAGAGAACAGTGGATGATTCCTGCACAAATAATTTTAATAGATCACAATGCAGTGATTTCCATAAGTTCAAAGATGGGATTGGACCAAACAGCATATTGTTGAATTTAGCCTACACATATTGTTTACAAGCGGCAACACTGATAAAATTGTTTAATTAATTAATTAATTACTTCAGTTACCGTCACTACAGTTGAGAATTATATTTCAGTCACTTCCCACTACTTTGTATGAGATATTGCTTAATTTAATAAATTAATTTGTAAATATTTTCTGTGACAAAAACCCAACGTTATTTATTACTTGGCTGCAATCATTAATTGATATTTAATAAGCTGTTTGATTATTTCTTGCTCTGGGGGTTGAAATAGTGTGATTCTTGTTGCAAAGATTATTTCAGTACATCTTCGAAGCCTAGATCTGTGTCTGTCTTGTGCCTGGGTTTACTCCTGCTCTATTGAGGCGGAGAAATTTCACTCACAATTCGACCCTCATTAATTTTATTTAATTCAACGGAATACATAATCAGCCACACTTACAATATCTCTGCCCTGTATTTGCGCAATCTACCCTTAAAAGCATATGCATTAAGGACATAAGTACATATTGCGATGACTCAAGTAGATCACACGTATACTGCGGTTCTATTCCCGTGCGCCAGTTTGATACATACGACGCAGAATGCGCCATATGTGTGCCTAAAAATTGTAGCAAAAAGCTTAGTTCATCTGGCCCACTATATCTACAAGCCCACATACAATATCATGTGGCACAAAGTCATAATTTAACACCAACGATTGACGGTTTACCAATGATTGAAGACCAGTGCAAATATGCAGTACACTGTAATGCAAACACTATGTAATTTCCATGTGTTTTTTTTACTATTTCTGTGGCTGCTATTATTTCTTAAACTATTTCTCATCTTTATATAGATGCATCTACACACAGGTTTCATTTCTGCAACTTGACAGAAAGTAAACACCATCTTGCATCCAACTACATTTAACTAAATTTCAGCCTGATGCTGACTGAAGCAGTTAAATGCCTTGACCAAGGGTTCATCAGTCATGCCGCATGTATACATTTGCATTAAGTTTAATCATACAGCAGACACTCTAACCAAGAGCAACTTATGCATTTGTTTGTGTACAGTATACAAGTACTATGCTCAAGGGTACAATGCAGTGACCCCAGATTGGAATTGTCCAGTTATCTAACTTATAAAGCATTTGAGTTTCATTTATATGTGATACACACTTACCAACAAAGAAGTTTATGAAATATTGCAAAGGCATTAAAGCCCAAACCAAGCCTTTTGTAGGATTGTACACAGCAGCGGCAGCACCAAGAATATAGCCTCCTCCAACCCATGTAGCTGTCAACAACACAAAAATCACAGTAACAAATGTACAGCACACATTTCACAATTATATGTAGTGACCGTTTAATATATATATATATATATATATATATATATATAAGAGTACTGCGATAGATCAAAAAGTTATGTGTGCTTTAGGGTCATTCTGTGATATTTTTGAGTGCCACCCCCACCCATTTAAGAGACAATATCTCTAGAACAACAAAGCCAATAAAGCTAATGTTTTTTGCTATTGAATATATAAGGAATACTTCAAAAATGTTTGAGCAAAATTGGAGTGGTCCTCCACCAGTTGATTTTTCGGAATGTCCCATTATTTAATATTCACATGACAAATTCCGAAATATAACACTACAGCATTTGAAACCAAGTACAATGTACTCCTCTGTCCTAAAGTTATTTTTCCTAGAGTACCTGATTTTTTCTTAAACAATTTTAAGATTCAATGTTAGTCTTTTCTGCAAAGTGAGAGAGTCAGCACACTCACCCGTCATTGTGAAAATTCCCACAAAGAGATTTATATTCCGACCAGCAACCAGGGTTACTTCTGTCCCAGTCCCAGTGATTCTCTTCTCCTCTTGCTTGGACTTTCGAGAGGCCCATATTCCAGTTGCCAGAATGATCAAATAAAACACAGCTACAGCTATCAGCCCTGGGATGTTTGCAGCCATCTTCTTCCCCTCCTGCTGTTGAAAAAATGTTGGAGGAAACATTCCATATTCCAAGGTTTGGGTACATGTACTGAACAGGGTTTTATGCTGGAGATGGGTATGTAAGCATGTATGTTCTGCAGCTGGTGCATTGTGGATGTTTATACAAAATATTAGGTTATCCGTCTAATCATAGATAGTGTGGCCATCACCTTTGACTCATACAGGGGAATAAACAATATACAGTGAGCACTTTATTAGGTATTTATTATACTTGTTGGTCTTCTGCTGCTGTAGCCTATCCACTTAGAAGTTTGAAGCATTGTGTGTTCAGAGATTCTCTTCTGCAAACCACTGTTGTAATGTGTGCTTATTTGCATTACTGTTACCTACCTGTCAATTACTGCTGTTCACTGGATGTTTTTTGTTTTTTGCACAATTCTCTGCAAACTATGTTGGATTCTGTTGTGCATGAAAATCCCAGGAGATCAGCAGTTTCTGAGATACTGAAACCTGTCACGTCCCGTGTCCCTGTGTCTTGATTCACTTCCTGGTTTCTTTGTTTTCTGTGCTAGTATTCCGTTTCACATTTTCCCTTTCCCCCATTATGTGTCCATGCGCCCCTCACCATATTTGTATTTGCTCTGTGGGAATCAGCTCACCTGTTTCTGATAATAGTCTGTGGTGGTGGCAGTTGGGAGGCCACTGGTCAGAACAAACCAGTTTTGGTTTGGGCAAACTATGGGTATTGGGACATTGAGGGAGAATCTGCTTTGACAGTTCTCCTGGTACCATAGTCCTTACTGTACAGAATATTTGGGTATTCATTCAATACTCACACTAATTTCCTTTAGTTTCCTTCTTTAGTTTGTTGGTATGTATGTCTTTTCTGTAGATAGTAGTCTTTGCTTTGTGCTTTGTAAATGTTCACCTTTCATCATTGAAAATCTTCCGTTATTGCCAACGGTGTTATTGTTTCATAATAAACAGATTTTTCCTCATCTAAAATACGTGGTTCCCAAACGTCCGCCGGAGTGCGCATCGCTGCGAGCACCAATTGTGTACTGGTGTCATATATGGTTCGGGGATAACACCGCTAGGTAGCGGGCTACTCACTGGGTATATTGATAGTCACACTAGCCGGATGTGCAGCTGCTCCGGGATAGATTTTAATTTCAGTGTCCACGTGGATCCTAGTATTCAATAATATAAATCATAATTGGGTCATAGTTCAGGATATTTAGATACTTACGGTGAGGGAAACTACGATAACCTTAGGCTCACTGGATCAGCAGTTAGGTTCGGTACCCGGACAACAAAATTGCCAGGTTAAAGTCGCACTTCATGGTGCAGAAACAGTAGGCAAGAAGCTCATTATTTCAGCACACTCCAGCTAATGCACGTACACACAAACCATATATTAATTTTACAGGATTAGAAATTAATGGAGTCAGATGAACGTATTTTCCTCCTTGCAACTAAATAAAATTCCTTACAATATTGAACATTTAAAACCATGTTTGCAAATACTATAAATATATAAATGTTGTGTTGAAAAATTGCATGCATTTTATAAGCAAGATATTACAAGCTGGTAAATCGGAATAGTCTGTAAAACTGCATAATGAATTAGGCCTCATGTTTAAAATATCAATTCAATTCATTGTCACTCTGCCTTTTTTGAAGACGTCGATAAATTGCCGAGTAATGTTTTTTATTAGGCAGGTAGGGAAAAAACGACTTGACTTAAAAAAAATGAATTGAGACTTGGGCCTTGAATAAGAGGGACTTGGTCAGATTTGTGAGAATATTTATCAAGGGTGCCAATAATTCTGAGCCCACTGAAAATATTTCATACTCACAGAATGTATGTGGTCCGTTTGTGCCCTCAAGTCCGTTTTTGCTCATTCAGGCTTGGTAAATGTCTTCCTCTGGCTGTATTCCTAAATAAAGTAGAAAGTCCGCTTTATCTGTATGCCAGTGTCAAACCTGCACAGATATCAACATTTTTGTAGTGGATCTGTTCCCCAAAGTACAGATCAATAAGAACCAACAACTGTGGGAGAATGTCAATACTTACATCGACCCCGTCCCTGTCCCTCAATGAATTCAGTCGACATTGGCGTGTAGGCGGAGCCTTCCAAGGGGGTGTACACCGAAATTGGTGACCATCAAAATGCCTGGAGACCAATTTGCTGTCATGAACGCGCGTAAACTGGCTTGCGCTGACAACAAACTCACTTTAAGAAAACATGCACGAGCTCACTAAGTGGCTATGTCGGGCTGGTAAAGTATTCACCTCAGTTAAGTGATCATGCTGCGTTTGCATCGTATTTTACTAAAAACTACTGCGTGCATTATCACAGCAAGGTAAATGCAAATTTTATCTTGCCGTCTATTTCTGTAAAAGTAGAATAAAATAAAATAAAAAACACACACACATTGCACTGATTATATATAATCTGTTAATTAAAGTATCCTGTGTGCACATAACAAAGCTTTTTGACTGGTTTTGACTTGTATGTATAGGTAGGCAATACAAGAGGGGAAACCTTTCCTTGGGTAGGCTACATCCATGGGGAAAAAAGGGTCACTTAAGAAAATCTCTCAGGTGACACGTCATCCTCTTATGCATGTACACAGCAAAGCATGTTTGACTGTTAAAAGGCAGACATTGTGATAGGGGGTCACCATTTTGATAAGGTCATATTTGCCAACTGTCAAAATATGTGACCTGACTGTACCCAGTGATAAAAGAGCCACACACTAACCCAAACATTTCAGGTAATAGAGACCTTTCAGGTAGAATGCAATTTTCTTATGTTTGTATACAACAATTAAGTTGTCTCGATTCAACAGGCAGGGAATTCTATGAAGACTCAATTTTTGAAAAGGCAGCATTTAGTATGATCAGTTATGTTTCATTATTATACACTGCTCAAAAAAATAAAGGGAACACATAATCATTACAATGTAACTTCTGGGATCACACTTCTGGGATATCAACCTGTCCAGTTAGGAAGCAACACTGATTGTGAATCAATTTCACCTGCTATTGTGCAAATGGGACAGACAACAGGTGGAAATGAGAGGCAATTAGCAAGACAATCCCTATAAAGGAATGGTTCTGCAGGTGGTGGCCACAGACCATTTCCCTGTCCTCATCCTTTCTGGCTGATTTTTGGTCACGTTTGCATTTTGCCAGAGGTAGCATGAGGCGGTGTCTGCAACCCACAGAGTGCAGCTCATCCAGGATGGCACATCAATGTGCGCTGTGGCAAGAAGGTTTGCTGTGTCTCCCAGCAGTGTCAAGAGCATGGAGGAGATACCAGGAGACGTGGAGGGGGCCGTAGGAGGACAACAACCCAGCAGCAGGACCGCTATCTGCTCCTTTGTGCAAGGAGGAACAGGAGGAGCACTGCCAGAGCCCTACAAAATGACCTCCAGCAGGCCACTAATGTGCATGTTTCTGTTCAAACTGTGAGAAACAGACTCCATGAGGGTGGTATGAGGGCCCGACGTCCACAAGTGGGGCCTGTGCTCACAGCCCAACACCGTGTAGCCCGAAGGCATTGATGCTATGGACTGGCCTGCCCGTTCCCCAGACCTGAATCCAATCAAGCACCTCTGGGACATCATGTCTCGTTCCATCCATTTGAATTGTCTTGAGGAATTTCCACAGAAGTTGGATCAGCCTGTGATCTGATTTTTCCACTTTTATTTTGAGTATGATTCTGAATCCAGACCTCCATTGATCAGTCTTATGTAATTTTGTCATTCCACTATGTAATGGATAAAGATTTTTAACTGGAATATTTCATTCATCGAGATCTAGGATGTGTTGTTTAAGCGTTCCCTTTATTTTTTCGAGCAGTGTATGATTGTACATAGGTTTTGATTATCAATGAAAGACCTCAGTTCATACATCACTTTTGTACAGCTGTGAAATGAAACAGAATGCTTTGTCGAAATCGAACATAACCTATAAAGAAGTCTGCCTGTTAACACCAATCAAACATGCTTTGCTGTGTACAAACACAAGAGGCTGACATGCTACCCGTTTCCGTCTTAATAATCCTCACATATGGCAGCAATTATGTGGGATTCGATTCTTCTACGTAATGTAAATGTAATGTAAAATATTATTAAATATTTTATGTAATTGATAAGTATAAATTGGCTTTTTCAATTAATAATTAAATGTATTGTTAAACTTACGCATTTATAGTTCATCTCAACTAAATTCAAATACTACACAGTCAGTTGACAACTAATATGAATGATTCAGCTAATAAGGTGAAGGGGAGCGACTCACTCACTGTCTGTGAATGACTCGTTCGGGGAGCTGTGTGTGTTGCAGTTTGTGAACGACAAAGAGTAGCCTACTCTCCACACTTTGGAACCAAACCCCTTAATTTTATTTCACACCTTAAAAAGTGAGCTATTAATGCATTAAAAATACATTCAATTAATAATTCCAGCACCGGAAATATATATGGGGTTTCTTCTTAATTGTCATAATTAAGGGGTTCCCACCCAAGGATGAAATCATGGGGTCCTTATTTTGAATAAAGGCGTATCACATGCTTTCAGGGGCAAATTATGTGTGAATTAAGCACTGAATAATTTACAGTTTCATATTGCCAATGAATGAGAATCTACTCTCCAATCAACCATGTTTTTAAACATAATAATTGTGCAAAAGCATTTCTGCGCAATGTTGCAGGGCATTATAAACCCAAAATGAAGGGTCGTTCTTTTGACTGAATGAATCGAAAGCGAACTATACAATAAAAAATAATCTCATTGCACGCCACAATTTTGCACTGGCAACATAGCATCTTTATGGTTTACTTATGGGATATATTCTTACAGCACAAGATCAGAAAGATCACCTAAAAATAATCAGCTGGTGTATATAGGCTGGAATAAAAAGGTGCATGCTCTCGGCCATACATGGTGACAAATATGCTCTACCTGTACCTCCCTTTACTGCCCAGCCATACATTTACAGGCAAATTGCCGCAGTACATAAAGTGATCTCCAGAGCTATTGGCACCCCTGAATGGCAATGCACAAAAAACAAAAAACAAAAAAAACCCCAATATCATTATTGATATAAATTAGGAAATGTCAACATTTCCAAAATACTGTACTTTATTAACGTTTCAGTGGAACCCACCACAATTCAATAAAAAAAGATTTCCAATGCCGTAGATGGCCATTGCAGAACATAGGTTTTGTCATCATAGAAGCATTTCTGTGTGGATTCTGAGGAATGCTTTGGGTCATTGTCTTGCTGGAAAGTCCACCTACAACCATGTCTCACAGTCTTGTCACTGATCCACACCCATATTTCACCGTGGGTATGAGGAACATCTCATTTTATGCATCACCATTTTGACACCAAACATACTGATGCTGAACCAATACTTCTGCTATCTCGGGCCAGTGGAGCTTTAGCAGGACTAGATTAATAAAAATAAGAATTAGTGAATTTCATAATACTAATATTGTCCGAAATTAATTTTCCGAAAGAGCAACAGTCTTCTAGCAGACTACTACATCATTTTAAATGTAAAGGATTGTGGTCTGCAGCACAACTGTGCTGTTGTACAGAATACACAGATTGTATGAATGTATGATCCTGTATGATGTATGAACCGGAGCATAGATGGGGAAACAAATAATAACCATGCTTATTGCATTTTTTCATACATAGCTATCAAATGTGTCATGTAATGAAAACTGTACCACATTTTCATCTGCCTTAAATATTCTTAATTCTTTCTACATTTTAAAGTAAATTTAAATGTCGACAATTATTCATACTTTTCATAATCGGACTAACAGATTTTTTTTTAAAGAGACTAGATAAAGTCACTCAGATGTCTCCTCTTGAATCAGCTGCCTTTGGAGAGTGTCTGACCACGTTTATAGAATTCCATTCATCCATTAACTGCTTATCCGGAACAGGGTTGCAGGGGGGCTGGAGCCTATCCCAGCATACATTGGGTGAAAGGCAGGAACACACCCTGGACAGGTCGCCAGTCCATCGCAGACATTTATAGAATTACAGATGTGAATTGCACATGCATGGGCACCAATGATAGTTCCCTAGCAGTCACGGGTTTAATCAATGTGTCATTACTCTTTAAGGGAGGAAAATGTTTGTTACATTCTTTATCTTCACCTATGCTACAGTGACTTACAATTTATATTCAAACTGGTGTGTGTGGAACCAATGGATCCCTAAAGATGATAATAGGTCAGAAATTGGTACTGAACTACAGTATATAACAGAAGATCTATGGCCTTCACTCTCTGAACAGCACTAGATACACTAATGCTACATTCAAAACGACAGTCACAAGCAGCATCTACAAAATATTAAAATGCTGAGCATTAGAACTCAAATAAATGTGCCTTTAAAACAGCTAACAATCTGATTGTCTACTACAAAAAGTACAGTCCAACTGAGTAATTAAACTGTTACAGATGGTATTAGTAGTTATTTTATTTGAAAAAAAAAAGAAAGAAAAGAAGTCAAACTGGGGAGGTGTATGCATCCAACAACACCAGTTTGACATTCAAATTGCAAATGTTACATTTAAAATGGATAAAACTATTTTTTTTCCCAGTTTTGTTTTTTGCATTACATGAGGGTTCAACAAAACATGTTTCACATGTAAGTATACCATTTCCACTGGTAGGTTCTCTCTTCAAAATGGATTCCACTGAACATTGAATTGATCATCCCTGAAATCCCTGCCGCATCACTATACAGTAGATACTAATCCCATAGCAAAACAACTACTGGCTGCATTCACCTAGTGGAATGCTGGCTGAATGTACTGCATGCTAGAGACTAGTGGCCACACTGGACCAACTGGAATTGTGGATTACATCACATTACGTAATTTGGCTGACGCTTTTATCCAAAGCGACTTACAGCTGATTAGACTAAGCAGGAGACAATCCTCCTGGAGCAATGCAGAGTTAAGGGCCTAGCTCAAGGGCCCAACGGTTGTGCGGATCTTATTGTGGCTACAGCGGGGATCGAACCACCAACGTTGTGGGTCCCAGTCATGTACCTTAACCACTACGCTACAGGCCGCCACTATCTGATCTTTCCCATGGTATCCTATTCTGTTCATTCAACTGGATATAACATAACATAAAAAAAACAACAACATAAATATGAGTAAGGTCTAGCCATGTTTTGTTGACATCAGAGGTAATTATCCTGCACACTGACGTGAATCTGTGAAGCCATGTCCATGTTCACTGATGTGAACCCTTGTGGGCACTTGTTTGAAGAGCCCATTTATAATAAAAGCAGAGCTGAATGTAGGATATAATATTTTGTCTCATACTTTCCTACACAGTTTGACTATTTTACAAGAGCACTCCAGTTAAATTCCAGTCCAGTTCTGCAATTCCAATTTTCCTGTAGGGGAACACCACATCTTGGATTTAGTTTATTTCAAGTGAGGTTAAAAGAGAAAGCCTTAACCTGGCTATATTAACAAAATTGTGAGCCTGCATGTCTTGCATCCCTTAATGTTATCAATTATCAATAGAAACTGTGCAAAAATCTGTAACTTTACCAAAAAAATAAAGATGTAAATTTTTTTTACACATCTCTCTACCACAAAGCCCACTGTTCGTTTTGACGGAGTATTTAGCCTTGCCTCTTCCCTAAATACAGGTGAAGTACAAGCAGCTCACAGTGGTGATGTTTCTCCCAGTCACAGGTTACTTCATGTTTAAAGGAAAAAATGGAAACCAAAGTGGAGCGTCATGCAGCTGGGTGTGCTTAGTGTTGTCCCGAAAAACCCGTCAAGCCCTGCGAGCTCCAGTGTGCTGGTGTGGGGTTTCCTGAGTGGTTAGGAAGTTGCTTTCCGTTTTGGGGTTTCCACAAAAGCGTGCCAACGCCGTCATGGAAAAGACCAGTGCTGTTTCTGAGCCGCCTCTCACTCGACACGTGACCAATCAAGAGTCCGGCCTGGCCACACCATGGCTAGAAGTTCAGGAGTCGCTCTCTCTCTGTGCCGGCAAACCGCTTGTTGGCCGCCATCACCTTGGCTTTGTTTACAGAGGGACCTGTGGAGAGAGCGACCAGGAAAAGCTTTAACAGAAACATCACGTTTAGAAACTTGAATTAGAATTAGAATTAGAATTCCCTGAATGAATACGCTGTACCCTGAAATGACTGCTTGATACAAACAGAACAATAAGTTGGCTATTTTCTGAAAACCTGGATCTGCACTCCATTAATAACATGCTGTTGGGTTTGAGCCTTTTGGTTAGATTTATCATATCGCATTAACTGATTCACTCCAAGTGGTTCTTGGTTTACCTTCATTTTGTAGACACAGGCACACAGACACAGTCCCCTAACCGGGCTACTTAAACCCACACTTTAGGTTAACATATTGAGATTCAGACGGAAGGCTTGTCGGACACATCCATCGTGAATCTCCCTTTTCGCACTGTAAATAAAGCTTTTCAATTGAAAAGTGGTCATCAGTGTGTTACTTCACCAGTTCCAATTTGAATTCCACCACGGGATACATTTTTTTGGGTTTTTCTCAACAAAGCAAAATGTAACTATAGATAGACTGCTACAACTGCCGCTTCAGATGCGCTTCAAGATTAAAAACACAATTTCCAAATGCTTTTCTGAAGAAATGTTTATGTGAACTGGGTAGACATATTGATCCAGTGAAAAAGAGCTTCTTAGGCATGAAATGCATGCATTCATGCAAGTAATATACAAAAGAGGATACACACTTCATACGCGTCGTGCATCTTTTAGGGGATACTGTATGCATGTACTTGTATTGAAACTGTATAGTAAACTGGATGGATTCAAAATGAAATGAGGTGAGGTGGACACATAACGCCAGGACTGATACAGATTGATAATGAGAGGCTTCATGAACAATCATAACTAAGGACCCTGTGACAGGAATGGCATTCATTCTGCTAGCGAGCTCAGCTGCTGAAGACACACCTGCGTAACTCAGCAGCACGGGCAGAAAGATGAGGCCGTGGGTGGCTCCCAGCAGCACAATGGCCAGGTACATCCGGAAATAGAAAATCTGGAAGATCTGGGACTTGGACAGGGCCAGGATGAGGATACCTCCGAACTTCGTAAGGGTGATCCCGCTGAACACCTGCAGTGGTGAAAAAAGACTCAGACCAGAAGCATCTCACCAAATCCAGGCAAGCAGAAGCCTCTGTTCTCCACATTTTTGTGGCAAACGAATTATCCATTTCATGTCTCCGTTCCACACGTGCACACAAATAAATAAAAATTAGGGACCCCTAAAAATGAGCCCGTTCAAGAAAGTTGGTGTTTGTTGACAATAGCGAACATCTATGATGAGATCTTATGAATTATTAGAAATAACCACACAATAAGGTCAGTGTTCATTTAGGTGAATTCTTGAATGTGGCTGTGGATACCCCACACACTCAAACACCTGCATGCTGCTTGGTAGCTTAAAGCAAGAAAAGAAAGGGCGATGGGGGGTGCAATATACAATAAAAGTGCAATAAGAACTAATGCAATACAAATAAAAAATTATTGCAAAAGATAGTCACATTTCCATACTTATAATTGTAAGATACCTTGAAATAAATAAGGATAATAACAAACATATATATATTTAGAATAAAGTGAATTTCAATCTTTTTTTAGTTGGTAAATAGCATTAAGTTTCAAGGCAGTCTCTCTCTTCTGAGTAGAAGAAGGAACTCCTGCGGAGCTTATGGGATCGCTCATCTAGAGCGCACAGAGACTTTGTGGTTGCCCATGGTCTGGTGTGGCCGAGGTCATACCAGCGGTCACAGTCACACGGTCATCAGCTTTGTGCTGAAGGAGTACCGCCTTCCCACTATTACTGCATGTAAGCTTTCTGTCACACACTGACTTACAAAATACAAGAGAAGAGATGATGATGCTGAAGTGGGTGGTTGATATCATCAGAGATGATTACTGTCCAAATCCCACTAATATCCAGCGTGATAATGCACCATGTCCCAAAGCAAAATTCTCAAACTGGTTTCATGAATATGACAATGAGTTCAA
This sequence comes from Conger conger, assembly GCF_963514075.1. NCBI lineage: Eukaryota > Metazoa > Chordata > Actinopteri > Anguilliformes > Congridae > Conger > Conger conger. Next base: position 29,939,972 of record NC_083768.1, read on the forward strand.
TGTTCTTCAGTGGCCTTCCCAATCACCGGATCTAAAACCAACAGAACACCTTCGGGATGTGGTAGAACAGGAGATTCGCAGCATGAATGTGCAGCTGACAAATCTGCAGAAATTGCATGATGCAATCATATCAACATGGAACAGAATCTCAAAGGAATGTTTTCAACATCTTGTGGAACCCATGCCATGAAGAATGAGACTCTTTTAGAGCAAAGGGAAGCCCTACCAAGTATTAGAGTAGTGTTCCTAATGAAGTGCTGAGTGAGTGTATAGAGTGTATAGTGAGATTTGCCCATGCGTTTGTAAATCAGCTCAGTGGTCAGAGGGAGGGTGGTCTCACCGAGCTGCCCATGTGGGCCAGCGCCTCCTCTGCTCTCTCCACCCGGCTGGCCCTGGTGCTGACAGAGAAGGCCCGCACGATGTGACTGCAGAACTCCACCGAGATTCCGCAGCTCTGAAACACAAACAAGCAGGCACACCACTCAGGGACCGAGTGCAGTTCTCCGCCATCTCTGCGGTTTGAATTCACGGTGAGGGAAATCTGGGCCCTGCTCAATATTTTTCAGTTCAAAAATGCACTATGAGGATCCAGTGAAACAGCCTAATTCTATACTTTTTTTATTTTATTTCTGAGAGAATATAAAAATATATAAATATATAAACTAGCCACACTGCCTTCCTCCTTAGCAACATTACATCATTATTATTATCATTGCATAATAATACTGTTTTATTGATCATTGACAATCATATAGGACTAAACATTAAAGCAATATTTTGCCATTTATTCAAATTTGGTTTTCCACAAGATCTGGAAGATGCTCGTGGGTGCCGGTCTGTTGTGAAACAAAAACAGAAAACACAAATGATAACGGTACAGTTAAGCTGCAAAGTCTGTCTTTATTTATATAATTATAATAATAATAATAATAATAATAATAATAATCATAATCATCATCATCATCATCATCATCATCATCACTGGTGACCCGACTGAGCTTCTCTTGACGACCACTCCCGAGGTACAAAAGTGTTTAATGCCATAGGTGTTTCTTGACATGAAATCCTCCAATCCATCATATAAAGTTGAAAAATGCCAGAGGATCCCTTTAACATCACTTTATTGAAGGGCAATGCGGTTCATAATTTGTTACTAAACATTTATTGCACACTGTGCAGTGGTATAAAGCACTTGCATTTATTTTCAGTGCAGAGCCCTCACTCACCATGACCAGGTTGACCAGGGACACAGCGTTGAGGCTGATGTTCCACAGCCACATGAGCCCAAACATGTTGACCAGTATCATGGCGATGGTCAAGCTGACCAGCAGGGCCGACCACATCTCAAAGCCTAGCAGGACAGTGGACACCACAAAGATGGCTGCCAATGACATGCCCAGGTTGAAGGCGGTGTCGTAGGCAATGGTGAGGTACTGCTCGTAGAACACATAAAACACACTGGAGAAAAAAAGGGGCAGGGTAAAAACATGGGTTCAATGATCAAAGGATTATGATTTGTGCATATTCACAGGTAATAAACAATTTTTGGTTCAAACAACGTAGCACTCAAAGCTCTTCACTTCCACCTGGTAATTAACTGAGTGGTAAAGTTGATTGACAGATGTAATGCCCTATGAGTGATGTGTGGAAAATTCACACCAGACGCCTTACATAGTCACATCAACACAGAACAATAGAGAGACTATAACAGCATAAAAACACTAAATTGTAAAACATAAAAACCAGTAAACTGGCTGAGATTAACAGATACATACTACCTCTATTATTCCATCTTATTTTGATGGGCAAAACTGCTGGACACTGAATTCCAAAAATAAAACCAAAATGGCTTGCCCAACTGCATCATGTACAGTATAATTGACATGTGGAACTGTTCCATGCTGTAGATCAGAATTTTATCTAATTCTATGGCACAGATTATATGATGGATGGTGTTATGGAATGGTCTTTTAATGCATGAGATTGATTCACTCATCACTTTGTGGTTGTGATGCTAATAGTCTTGCTGTTGGTAGGGCTGTGTGATACACCATGCAGTGGGCAGGGTTATTGGACAGAGCGGTTATTGAGTACGGCTGTGGGATTATTATGGTACAGTGTGTCCAGAGGCAGGATTGCTTTTGACCCAGTTTATGAACAATCCCAGGAACAAACGAGAGTTCTCCCAAGGCCAGAGTGTTTGCCCCAGCAGCCACTGACACGCATGTTCATGGCCAAGTTAAACACTGCTCTACACCAAATTAATTCAAATGTGCATCCCTAATATCATCATGTGTCTTTAGAGTAACTGTACTGTTTTCCAGAAGTATGAAAAAAATAAAAATAAATAAATGAACATACTATTCAATAAGGCTCAGATTCAATCAAATCCAATCTTTGAAAACATTTCCAAGTGTTTATTTTTTGCATAAAAAAAAAAATCCCCAAACTGTACCGAATAGCACTTGCATTGAAAAATGTGAAAAACCTCTTGAATTTATTAAGCTAATGCTAATCACTAAAATGGAGGACCGCACTCCTTTACCTGTAAGGGAAGACGCGGCTGCTCTTTCCCTGTAGACTCATGGTGTGGGTGATGTTGTCAGCCAGCTCGCGGGACATCTTCATGGCTGCGATGAAGTCAGCAGAGGTCTTCAGGATCGTGTGGTAGGTCATGAAGTAGGTGGCGCCAACATCAGTGTTGTTTTTGGTCAAGTCCACACCCGAGCTGTAGGCTGCGTGACCCCTACGGTGGGAGACAATCCCCCCCCACAGTTCAAACAGGTTGGGCTACAGCAACATGTCATTTACAACCTAACCTAAAAAATGCTTTGTACTTTCTCTGTTCTGTGGAATTTAATGAGACATAATTCCATCATGTATAAGAAAAAAGGCTGGCAGTAGATTTACAAGACAAAAACATATTTTTGATAACAATGAAGTCAAAAGATATGATATGAATGAAATAATTTGACAGTCTTTTGACATTCTTACCCTTTCCCGCACTTGGGGTTGGGGTTGTCAGACAGGAACATGGGCAGAAACTTCATGAAGTCTTCTCCCTCCGGCCTCAGCTTGCCTTCAGGAGTCAGCGGACGACAGTGCACACACGACTTATCCACCACTAGGGGGGGTGAAGACAAAACCAGAAACATTACAACACAATCTTTACACTCCAACAGCCTACGAGGGGTGAGAAGAGGCGAGTCTTTAATGCGTGGACCTAAAAGCTCTAGCACTAACAGACAGGAGTGTTTGCAGGTTTTTCTGGTTTCCTCTTAATCAGCAGTCAAAATTTATCGACTCTAGTCAATGAATGACTTAAGTGCTGAAACACACCAAAAAAAACAACCCGTTCATGAGGTTCTCATCCCTTGTCTGCCGTTGAGGGTTTGACCTGGAAGATCAAACTCTGGGTGCAAACAACTCACTGGTGCTGCAGCGTAGCAATAAAGCCATTGCTACATTCCGGTACTGCTCAAAGGTTGACAGACACTATGCAGCTTACTGGAAGAGACGCAGCGGCACATTTTGCAGATCACATTTCACACACACCGTGTTTACTGGCAAAGATTTGGGATTTGGTTCAATGATACATTGAGGGTTATGACCGCAGTAACACAGGATCAATGTGCCAGACTACTGGCAGATGAACAGTGCATCAGACTGCCTGACACCTACAGTTCCAGCACAGAGCCTACTCCTGATCATTTAAAATTTTCAGAACAGTCCACAGCAGCAGAAGACCAAAACATAAGTCTAATAAATACATAAAAGTGCTCAGTATAACAATGCACAAGATTGATAGGACAGTACGATTTGAATGCATCAAATAAGACTAGTTAACTGAACATGGGCTCTTTATTGCATTTCCTCACAGTGAAGAGCGACAGTTGTGCACGTCCATATATTTCATGTAATGAAGAATGAAAATAACTATCCAAAATCCGGTGACTATTCAGGGAAAATCAATTCTGCACACATTCGGCAATCCGAGACCAGTACGTGGTATACTCCACTCTTCATTAGTTTGCCGATTGCCACATTATTTGAGGGCAGCATTCATTCCTGGTTAGCAGCATTTGGAGCTACAGCCAATCACACAGCTGCCCAGGTCAGGACTGGAGATTTGGAACAAGTGACAATGGCAGTAGCGTGTGCTTCAGCAGGGCACACTGACCGCAGCATGTCATTATGGGGGAGTGCTGGGAGTGTTGCCCTGGTTCTTTGGCACATGAAGCTGAAGAACCAGGGAAACGTGTTGACCAGCTGTATTGGTTACCTGAGGCATTGCAGAAGGCTCCTGTGGAGTTGTAGTACCGGCAGCATGTGGACTGGGGCTTTACCCAGTCAAAGTAGTCATCCAGCCAGGAGGATGGGGTGAAGCCTATTCTGGTGCTGGGAGACAGAGAAAAGGGATAAACTCAGGACTGACTCATTTCCAGTTTTATTTTACCCTTTACATCAAACAAATGAAATATCAGCAGGTTCAGTATTCCATAGAATAATATATACACATTTCTATCATTGGATAGTTTTTATAAATGAATACATCCAGGATCCTTTCTCTGGGTATACGTTTATAAAAGGACTCTATCCTAGATTATTTCTCCGGGTAGAGGTGTATAAATTAATGCATCCTTTTTCTTCAGTTACTGGAGTAACAACCTGAGACCCGGAAGAAGAAAAGTTAAGTAATGTAGACCAGGGGTTTTCAACTGGTTTTGTCCCAGGGACCACCATTATAACCAAGAAGCAACTCGGGGACCACTGCTTTGGCGGATATTTGTTTTATTTTGCACCAAGCTTAAAATTAAAGGAGGATAGACCTATACAGGCTTTTTATTTGCATCAGTGTATGTCTATTTATTTGCACCTTGTGCTAAAAAGAAAATCAGTCAAGTAGTAATGAATGGAAATAATATGTGGATAGCCAAGAGGGCTTATAATATTACAAAGTTCACTCTCACTCTGTGGGACAAGGGTTGAGATTATAGTTTTCTCACTCATCAGTGGGATTTCTGGGCATGGTGAGTTGCACACAGTCTGTCTATTCGTGGCGTTATGGTGGATAGGCACAGTCTCATGTCACTTTCAGGCTTCAATCTTGACCTGTACTTGTTCTTCAGGTAGGCCAGTGTGGAAAATCCACTCTCACAAAGATAAGTAGTTGCAAAAGGTAAGAGAGAGTTAACTGCTTTTGCTGCAAGTGCTGGATATTCTGCCTGACAACCCACCCAGAACTTCACAAGGGGCTGTGTTTCATACATGTTCCTCTTGACAGAGTCCGTGGATAGTTCGATCAGTTGATCCTCTTCTATGGCAGATAAGCTTGACCCTACTGCTGCATTATCACTGAATGGGAGCAGGATCCATTTGCTATTACAGCGCCACTGATCAGATTCATCAAAGTACTTGTGGAATTGGAGCACAAGCTTCCTCAAGTGGCCACTAATAATGTCCTTAATATCAGTACTGTCAGAATATTCCTCAATTGATGGAAACATAGCCAGGTTACCCTCTTCTACTCTTTCTATCCATCTCTTCACCTTTTTAGTAAATGCCTCAATTTTTTCATACATCTGTAAGACGTTTGCATTTCTGCCTTGCATGGAGCTGTTCAACTTGTTTAGCTCTGCAAAAATATCAGTGAGATATGCCAACTTAGTAAGCCACTCAGTGTCACAAAAGTTATCAGCCAGTTCGTTGTGTTTGTGCTCTCTTAAAAAGTCATGGATTTCACTGCGCAGTTGAAACACGCGCTCCAGCACGGAACCGCGCGACAGCCACCGCACCTCTGAATGATAGAGGAGAGAGTCATGCTCGCTTCCCGAGCCCTCACAAAGTGATGAAAACAGACGTGTATTTAATGCCTTTCGTTTGATTAGGTTTACTGTCTTTACAACTGAATCAAACACATTGCTGAGTTCAATACTTAGTTCTTTGGAGGCCAGGGACTCACGGTGTATCATGCAATGTGTCCAAATTATCCCAGGCGCTGCTTTCCTTATGTGCGCAAGCAATCCAGTCTGGTAGCCACTCATTGCTCGGGCTCCATCACTGCATAATGCCACACACTTCTGCCAGGAGATATCGTTGTCTTTAAAAAAGTTGTCAATGACTGTAAATATTTCTGCGCCTGTTGTTCGCCCTGGCAGTGGTTTACAAAAAAGGAACTCCTCACACATAGTGCCACTGTCCTCAAACCGCACAAACGCCTGGAGTTGCGCATAATTGGTAATATCGGTAGTCTCATCAATTTGAATTGAGAATCCTTGAGCTGCTTGAAGTTTCTCTATAAGCTGCGTTTTAACGTCACCGGCCATTTCCACAATCCGACGTCCGATAGTGTTATCTGACAAGGGGATGGTTTTTAATTTGTTTGCACAGTCTTCACTTCCCGTGGTTGTACACATATCCACAGCTGCTGGCAAAATAAGTTGTTCAGCGATTGTATGGGGTTTTTTACATTGTGCAACTCTAAGTGCCACTTGGTATGAAGCTTTAAGGGCGTTTTCACTGCTTCTTGCACTCTTTTTCATAAGTGTCTGCTGTCCCTTAAAAATATGCAGCATTTCTTGAAAATACTCGATAGGCTTGCCTTTCAGTGAACTATGGTGGGTCTCCAGATGCCGCGTTAGTTTTGAGGGCTTCATTGCTTCATTTGACAGGTGTGCCGAGCATATGAAACATTCTGGAATCTCATCTCCTGCTTTGTTGGTGGTGAAAGTGAATCCAAGTTTAATATACTTTTCTGCATCATATTTTCTTTTTGCCGGCCTCTCCCTCTTACGTTTCCTTGAGTCTTTCTCTTGGGGGGCTGGTTCCTCAGTCTCCTCTGTGTCAGATGTTCCAGCGGAGGCTGCAGTCTCAGCCTGCTCTGCAGGTTTTTTTCTGACAACGAATCGGTCCATGATAACAGCTGGCTAACTCTGCTATCCACGTTAGCTAGCAATACGCTTGCTAGCTAGCTATAACCTTAAAACTCACATCAAAGATGGAAACTGAACTGAAATTAAATTAAACTGGCCAAATTGCAAAAAGAAAAATCTAACGTGCAAAGTCACTTGATGCGTTACGTTAGTTAGGCAGGGCTCTGGTGAAGTCATGCAAAGATTTTTCCGTTTGCTTTTTTTTTTTAGCTTCTGGTCTGTGGTCCTGTGCAGCCAAGATCAGTCAGTGGTATCAGTGGTGATATGAGGAAAATCCTTGGGAATCTCTATCAACTACATTTGACATAATTTGGATGGGTAAATTATTCAGAAAAAAATTAGTTGTCATTGGAAAATGAATTAAGTCCAAATAATAAATAAATTTTATTTTTTATTATTTTCCATTCCCAATTTCATGGACCACCTGCAATACCACCACGGACCACCAGAGGGCCGCGGACCACCGGTTGACAATCCCTGATGTAGACTCACCGTGCTTCCACCGGAAGTTAGCCTTAAATGAGATTTTAAAAACAAGACCTTTAATTGATCATTGCGGCACCTCGTGCAGTCCCGTGAACTGACGTCCTCAGACAGACTTACTAGTTGCTGATTTGGGAAGCTGCGTAGACCTGCTGGACCAGAGAGTCGTTGTAGCAGCCGACGCCCCCGCACACGCTGTTCTGGCCCTCCAGGGTTCGGTAGTCATGGCCGTCCTCCACCACAAAGTAAACGGGGGCGCCCGTGTGCAGGTAAGTGCTCAGGTTTGTGAAATATTTCAGCACGAAGGAGTCCTGCACGAGCAAACCACAGAGGGTGAGCAAAGGAAACCCAACAGATTTCAGCAGATACTTCCAGATTTTTTTTAAATAAAATTCACTCACATGGTGGATCTCTCTGTGTCAATCCAAAATACAATTCTCTACACAAGGTGATTTTAGGGACCAGGGGTGACTAGCAAACATTATTTAAAATAATTAATCCTGGGGATATAATATAAAAACCTTTTGTAGTGGAGTGTTTTTCCTGGCTCAAAATAAGGCAAATTATACTTTACAGACAATAATGATCCAATAATGTCTTTTCACTGGCTCCTCCTTGCAAGCAATTTTTCTAAAAAGATCTGCTGTTCTACGGGCCATATCTACAATGTTTAGGAAACTTTTTCAGAAAATATTGTAGGCTAAAACTGCACCAAAAAAGATCTACTGTGTAAAATGCGGGGGTGTGTTATTGTGTAATTTCAAGATCACAGGGGGAAAATGTTTCTGTTCATCATCACGTGCGCTTTGAGGCAAACTCAAAATACACATAGATGACGTGAGATGACTTTAGCTTACTTCCTTTATTCTATTCTGAATAGGAAAGACCCAAAGCATATGACTTGATCTTTACACACGCATACAGCACTCAAGTATAAACAGAAGTTAACAGAAGTTAAACCTTGCTAGAAATGACAGTTTACAGAAGTGGTTCTCAAGTCGGTCCTGAGGACCCCCTATGTATGTTTATAGGGATCACTTACTCTATTAAACCACATTTGTCACAAATAGCTATGAATGCCATGAAGAATAAAAGTCTCAAGTTCCTGCTGTAGCATTGCACCCGTTGGTAGCACCTTTCCTGGTGCATTGTGCAGATGATGGTACAGCGCCACATTGCAGTAATGCCACCATTGCAGCTATAAATGATAGAAATCCACCATGTGCAACACTTGTATTTATAATGGCTTTTTGTTCCACTGAACAGAGGCGGCCAATAAAATTGATGGGGGCCACCTCAAAATTCTTCATGCAGCAAAAACTGTAATGTTTAGATTCTGTGGTTGAACCCGCTACTGGCCCACATCTACATTTCTACTACTTGGTTTGGATCCTGGGCAGGGGGATCAATGAGAAGACAGCCAATAAACTATGGTCTGTTTTAAATGTGGTTGGCTTATGAATTGATTACTTCCCCCTCATGGAATTATGGGACAGCACACTTACATCAGGCATGGAGAGCGTCTGGTCCAGCCCGATCTCCACTTTATTTGTCACAGCTATACTGAAGGACAGCATTGCCACAAACACAGCCACCTGAGACAACACAACACAAGAGTATAATCTTGAAGCACATTATTTTTCCAACTGTGCTTTGGCTGAAAAAAACATTTTGAAGTGACATCAAAGGAACACATTCAACACTCCAGTAGTAAGCACTATTCCGTTCACAATTCTAGTTGATAAGCATTTCAAATCAGATGCATTTAAAAAAATAAAATAATAATAATAATAATAATGCTTGGAAAGCACTTGCATCATCTTGTGTGGAACATCATATGAAACCTAACATTGATCACAGGTCAATATGAAGCACACAAACGCATTACATTCAGGACTTGCATGATACCAAACTGCACTGGACTGAACGGACTGTCCGGTACTCACCACAATGGGCCTCACCCACTCTTTCAGTATGAAGGGGGCGTAGATCTTCTTGAAAAACCAGTAGAGACACCCATCGGTCTTCTGTTCCTGTCCCTCTGGGAGAGCCACGCAGCACAAGATGTCCAGCCGGTTTGCCTAAGCACACACCGGGAGAGTTTCAGAACATCGCAGGGAAATTTAAGCACATTAACTTTTGGGGAAAAAATGAGTAACTACGAACCTGGTTTTTAATAAAACATACAATTATTTATGTCATGGACTGGATTTACAAAAAAATAATTCATGCCTTTTAAGGGTAATCGACCATGTAATTTATGTTAGGTCAGACATAAGGCAGACAACCATTATACATTTATTTACTTGAGTTGGTATCTGTGTTTGCTTTTTCCACTAGGTTCCACATACAGTCTGTGTATTAATAAACATGCAAATAAATTATTCTGAGCGTGACACAAGCGATCACCTGACTCCCGACTGTGGTCTTACCTCCTGCCTCTTGATGTCCAATCCCAGCAGGCTTACAAAGCAGCTGATCTGCAGCAGGAAGTCGATGAAGACCGCCAGGCCGGCGAAGAGGGAGAAGGTCCTCACAGCCGGCATGTTAGACAGGGCCCCTGCAGAGGGTCACAGAACACGCTACCGAAACACAGCAGGCCACAGCCAGTGCGCACAGCCAGACTGCCTCAGATGGCATGCACTCCGCATTGTGCAGGCCAAAACAACTCCAAGTATGGGTCAAAGACCTTGGCAGTTCCCTGAAGAATAACCACTTGCGTTCATCATACAAAAAAAGCTACACAGGACCCAGGGAAATATGGTATGGTATAAAAAGATCCCACTTCATGCAGACTGCAATTTTATTGCCCGCTGTTAAAAGCTTTTGCATACCCAACAAAAGGCTTTTTATGAGCTTCCTTCAATGTTTTTGAGGAGACAAGCTCCCTGTGCTCTTGAAAAAGAGGGCAAACCTGCTTTTCACGTGAGGGTAACGCAGGAAATGAGTCACCCCTAAAGCCGTAGCCGGGAGGAAGGACGTTACCCAGGAAGAAGGCCACGGTCTCGGAGAGGGAGGACAGGAACATGCTGGGCGCCACATCCCCCAGAATCCTCCCGATCTGCTGGTCCAGCGTCTCCTGCGGCATGCGCTCGTCCCTCTGCAGGAACACAGCACAGCGGTCAGCCACACCCGACAAAAACAACAGTGTCATTGACCGTCCGTCTGGAGGCTCATTTTCTGAGGAAGACCTGTGAATGTCTTGATTTTGCAACTACCCATTATTTTAGAATAGATAACAGAATATATTCCCAAAACATGGAAAGGATTTTCACATTTGTAAGGCTTGCAGTTTTGGTTTGGTCACAGTTTTGAGGGGTTATTCTTGAAAATATTTTAATGTCCATTTAGAACGGATATTACTTTGGAAGGGTTTGATTAATTAATGTGCCATCATTGGATGAAACAATTCATCAAAGATGTGTGATGTGTCCCACATGTCCCTACATAAACCTTTAATCCATCCTTTCAGTGGGAACAACTTTATCCTGAATTATCCTTAGAATTTTAAGATACCTGAAACCAACATTTCACCTAGCTTCTAAGTAGGACAGGATTGCAAAAATCTTATCCAAATTCTTAGGATCAGGATTACAGCTTCTACTTTGAAAATAACCAATTTTGAGACTTAAATCCTGCCCAATTACAGAAATCCTATCCAAAACACTTTTTGAAATACGGGGCCCAGGTTGATTATCCATCCATCCATCCATTATCTGAACCCGCTTATCCTGATCAGGGTCGCAGGGGGGCTGGAGCCTATCCCAGCATACATTGGGCGAAAGGCAGGAATACACCCTGGACAGGTCGCCAGTCTATCTCAGGGCACACACACCATTCACTCACACACTCATACCTACGGGCAATTTAGACTCTCCAATCAGCCTAACGTGCATGTCTTTGGACTGTGGGAGGAAACCGGAGTACCCGGAGGAAACCCACGCAGACACGGGGAGAACATGCAAACTCCGCACAGAGAGGCCCCGGCCGACGGGGATTCGAACCCAGGACCTCCTTGCTGTGAGGCGGCAGTGCTACCCACTGCACCATCCGTGCCGCCCCAGGTTGATTATTCGATACATATTCAGTACTTTAGGAAATATTTCTAAGCTTTATTATTAGTCATAGCTGGAGAGGTTTGACGGTGCGGAAACGTAAAGATGTGCATTTGCCGAATACCTTCCCCCTACAGCAGGCCTTCACGTATAGAGGGCACAAGCAAGAACGAACACTGCCACAAAAAAAAAGAAAGAAAAAAAAAAAACACTTCCCCTTTCGACCACCCACAGCCTGTCACAAGCTGCGGGTTAGCTTCCCTTCTGGGGGTTCAGCAACAGCACACACGATACCCTGCAGCCTTTTCTCCATAGCTTTGTAGACTATGATTAGTTTGTCTACAAGTAAATGGCATGTCCTTATCGACATGTCACCAGGCAATGACTTCAATCACTATTAACACTCGAATGACCCGACTGAAAAAACGCAGAATGAACATCAGGAGAAGAACAACTGTTACCGGCAAGTGCTTCTTAACCGCAGTAACAGAGAGTGACCTCTCAGAAGCCCAGCTGTTGAGCAATGAGACGCTGCAGAAAAACAAACAAGCTGGATTCAAACCGAAAGTGGCAGGATGGAAATCACCACCGATGTCATACATTTCTTTTTTTCTTTTTTTTTATTCTGGGCCACTCATGGTCACGGCTAGGTAGTGGAGCCTCCATTGACGGTACCTACTGGATTGAAATGGTCCATATGGGCACGTATTCAAATTCTACTTCATACGCTTTTAAAGCCAAATATAGTTAAACGCAGATGACTCACAGCCATGTGCCATGTCCAGTGTGCCATGCCTCCCTCTCAGCAACGAAACAAAACTCTGATTGGTCGGTCAACCCCCATGCAGAATCAAGCCTACTTCAAGCTCCTCCGATTTGTAATCAGGGCGGCCTGTAGTGTAGTGGTTAAGGTAAATGACTGGGACACGCAAGGTCGGTGGTTCTAATCCCGGTCTAAGATCCAAACAGCCGTTGGGCCCTTGAGCAAGGCCCTTAACCCTGCATTGCTCCAGGGGAGGATTGTCTCCTGCTTAGTCTAATCAACTGTACGTCGCTCTGGATAAGAGCGTCTGCCAAATGCCAATAATGTAATGTAATCAGTTGCCTTATATAATTTATGCTCCAGAATATGAATTAAAGGCCAAGGTATGGGTTCTTTTTTGTAACTTGAGCAGATGTAACACAAACTGCAAGGAAGGGCTTGCATGTAAAGGGGAAACAAGCGGCGCTTCAGGAAGCAGTCATGGACTTAACTGAATACAGGAGATTTCACAATTCCTCAGGATCCCGATGAGGTGAACATCTTCATAAAATGCCAGCCATATTTCATTGTGTATAGCTACTTATTGCTAAAATAAACCTAAAAACCTTGTGTTCTGTGAACTTTGGCATTACGATGCTTAATGCTGGAATTTTAAATGAATAAAATAAAAGCAACTGAAACATAAACAATTTTATGAAGGAAAAAATAGCAATACACGTACCATTAAAAGTGAAGTACATACAGTCTAAGTATTTGGACAGTCACACATTTGTTGTTGTTTTTGTTGTTTTTGACCAGGGTGCTCATGGTACATGACTGGAACCTTGATTGGTGGTTCAAGCCGCGGTTTAGCCACGATACGATCCGCACAGTGGTTTGGCCCTTGAGCAAGGCCCTTAACCCCACATTGGTCCAGGAGGGATTGTCCCTTGCTTACTCTAATCAACTATGACCCCCACTTCACACCAGATTCTGTACAACTACTGCGCAGCACCCACAAGTAGCCAGAATGGTAGTGGAAATTTACTCTAATGCATATGCAGCACATCACCTGATGCAGTACACAGAGACAGATGTGGTCCGCTCTATTTTTGATGGGTGATGCAGCACAAAATTAAGTGTTTAAATACAAAAATGCACTTCGCAAATGCATTTTAACACAAACATGACGGTGTGTTTCCCAAGACCGCGTCAATTGTCAATAAGCAGCCTAAGCTTTTTCTGGGAGAAAACAATCAAGAAAACGTGAACTTTGAATGTGAATGCATCTAGCCACAGTACACTGGAAACATAGAAGGCTGAAATGTTGCATATGAATAACCATTGTCCTCAGCCAGTTATATTTCATGATGTAGAATGCTTATCATTTACATTATTTTACCCAATAAAATAACACTGTTTTTGAAGACAATTGTTAATATCCAATGGGTAGACTACCCTATGGCTATTCAAGACAAACTAAGAAAGTACCAGTACTGGTAGCACAAAGAAGAAATTTCTTACAATACCCAGCCCTACCAACCTTGAAAGGGTGTACCAAGAGAGGTCATTTAGAGTTCTACTCAACAGATGGGACTTGCCACCAGCCTGAAATAGTAACAGACGTGGGTCATATATAGGATAGCTCAGACTAGGCACCTCGTAAGTCTGCACGATGATGAAGATGTTGTCGACGCCCACCGCCAGCACCAGGAAAGGGATAACCTCGATGACGATGAGGGTGAGGGGGATACCAGCGTAGCTGAAGATGCCCAGGGAGCAGGACACGGAGCTCAGCACGATGATTATGCCCGCGATGCCTAGAGAGATCTTGGAGTCCACCTGTTTCACGTACACAGAGATTCACTTCCTTACAGTGTGAAACCGAGAAACAAAAAATAAATAAATAAAAACTGAGACAGTAAGCAAATATAGAGTATATCTTGAGCATATGTGTATGTATGAGTGTGCGTGTTCATCTTCTCAAAATGCCTGGACTCAAATAGGTTGTGAGCTGGAGCAACACTGAGGTTCCACGTCACGTGGTGCGCTGCTGCCATACCCCATGGTGGTTAATGTGGAGGGGGAAGCCATGTGCACAGTGAAACAGAAAGTGGCATGTGGACCTACCGGGAGGCGCCGCAGGCTGCGGATGTGGCCCAGCGCCAGAGAGATGTAGATGAACATTATGGCGTAGCTGCCGGCGATGGTGCTGATGTCGCTGTTGCTCTCGCGGTTGATCTCGTCCTCGATGCTCCGCTCCGAGCTGAAGGCGATCGTCAGGTTGGGGTTGCTGTAGTTCTTCATAAACTCAACAAACCTGCAGGAGATGGAGAAAGGGGTAAATGTACACGTTTGTGTGTGGAAGGTTACTGTACTTCATCCCCTTCCGATTAATTAATCTGTGGGTAAGTGGTATGAAAGAAAAAAAAGAAAAAGAAAAAAAAAAAAAGACCAGGCGAACCTCGTTTAGTCGGATGTAGATAAGGGGGTTGCAGAAACTATATGGTTTGACCAATACCCGTCAATGCAGAAGTGGCACTACACCACAGAATGTTAGAAAAGAGTTGCAACTTATGATCAGATGATGAATATCGCTACCTTCACCAACATTCTATTATTGCTCACATTGCCAAAGACTGGTATGTAAATTTTAACTGAGACTGCTATTTTTTACTACAATCTCAGTCAGTTGTATGTATTGCTTTCTTTCTCTTAGCTAGCATGGACTTGGAAGTTTAAGCTGTCTCAGCATAGCGGTTTGCTCTGCGATCTTGTTACAGCTTTCTGTATCTTAGTACCTACTGCGAAAACCATGCACGTTATAACAAGGCAAGCTAAATTTTTGCCCGGTCCCCAGGGGTCCGGCAAAAACAAATGGCACTTGTGTGGAATATCACTTTTTGTTTGGAATAGCAACAGATTTACTTGTTCAGTGTTAATAGTTTCTGCTAATTTAGGGAATCAGTAAATTTAGAGCCAACACAAGTAACTCAATGGTTAGAGTAGGGCTCAAGAGCTGCTGTTGTGCATGGCAGTTGCAGCGGCAGTTTAAAGCTACTCTAGTCAAAAAGCAATTTAAATAAATGTTTGCTTTACATCAAAAAAGCAGGAAAATGTTAATAAGAGTACCACAACACACACAGTCTTGAAAAGAAAGTTACCATGTAGCCTGAAGTTTCATTTAAGGCTGTTAGTTTTGAAGGTCAGCGGGACGAGACAGATTAGTTTCTCTTCCTGTTCTTACATGCATGTGTGCATTTGCGTGCATGTCATGTGCATTTGTGCTCACGTTAAGTGCTTAGCATGCGAGTTGCGTGCATCGTGAGCATTTGTGTGCACATTATGTGCATTTAGGTTATGCGTGTGCTGTACTCACTCTGTTTCCCAGGCCAGGGCTTTGCCAAGCTTTTCTGAATCATTGTGGTAATTGTTGACAGGAAAGGTGATCACCAGTGCGGTCGCATTGTTGTAGTTCGTTCCTGCAGCCCGAAAAGAAGATTTCAATAAAGGCTGCTCTTGAAGTAACAAGGACCAGGACCAAAGAACTTTACTTCACATTTACATGAAGCCAATTCGTTTCTGTTTTTTCAGTGGTGTCACGGTCTTGTAGACCTAGTTTTCAGGATAACTCACCATCATAACCTCCAAGGACCAGCCAGGGGAAGATGGGACCCCCGTACGTGCCCAGACAGGGGTCATGAAGCATTCCGGTGTCATTTAGAGATGCTGGAGCACTAAGGTCAGAGACACAGAAAGGAATTTCCATTCACCGCAACCGACATTGCACCGATTTTGCCATAAAGTAAGCGAATAAATGGTAATGTTTTTCCATCTTAACAAAAATATTGACAGAAATCTGTTTTGAAAAACCAAATTCTAACTCAAACAGAAGATTACTCCTTGAAACTGCCTCGCAGAGACTCTTCTTTAGATTAAATATTACAAATTTAAAATTAATTCACTCTATGTCTTTTACAAAAAACAAACAAAATGAATGAATGAATGAATGAAAATATAACTATAAAACTATAAAGTATAACCCCCACTAATGAATAACGTTTAACATTATTAGTATGCATTTAACTAAATTGAAATACACAATTCAGAGTTTTAAAGCAGTAACGGTATAAACGATGGGACTAGCAGCAGGTGGTGCTCACCTGACGCAGTAGAGGAAGTGAGAGTGGAAGTCAGCGTAGGTGAAGAAGTCATCTCCTTTCCAGTGGTCCAGCACGGCATGGCTGTTCTGGAAGTAGTTGAGGACGCTCAGGATGGTGCAGTTGTCATTGTAGGGCGCCAGGGGGGCCAGACAGATGTCCTTCAGCTTCACAATCTCACCCCCGTAAGAAGCCTCAAGGTTTTCAACAGCGTCCTGAAGATCCAGCACCTGATAAACAGTTAAAGGTTAAAGGGAGAACCAATGGCAACAATCTCTAGCGAGGGATCATTAACAGCGGGAAAAAGTTCAGTTATATTAATATTACAAACAGTGCGATGCATGACTAGAGAATGGCTTCCCATTAAAAAACTGCAATGAAGCAGCTGCAGAACATCCTACAGAGAACAATATGATTGGATGAAATCTCCAAGCCCAAGCCCCATCCCAAACTTCCCAGTGTACCTGGTGCAGGACACCTTTGTCCAGGACTGCCCCAAAGGGGACGTCCGGGCCCCCAAAGTAAGGCGAGAAGTTGAAGGGCAAGTCCAGGGTGGTGGTTATGATGAGCTGTTCCGTACGGAAGAAGGGCCCAAAATGGGTGTCGAAGTAGTCCTTGTCCCGGTGAGCCTGGCTGCCAGGGGAAGACCAGAGGTCCACGGGGTTTGTGGTGATGCGCATGTAGGCCAGGCCTACGGAGCAGGCCGTCACCAGGACCAGGGTGCTCATTACCACGGGCAGGGGGTTGCGTACGCATAAGGAGCCCCACCGGCTGAACAGTAGCCTCATCGCATTCTCGAATCGCTCACCCAGCGTCTCGCAGCAGGTCGCCTCACCTGGACAACCACAGAGAAAGGAGGCGGTCACATTGTTTCAGCTGACCACAAACTACGCTGTTGGGACTAATATGGGGGAGGAAATCCCCCATGTTAACATCTAAAGTCTAAAACTGCTGGAAAAGGTGTGGACCTTTTTATGATCGCTTACCTCTCAATAAAATGTTACAGAGCACGTGGTTGTAAGAACACTTGCCTAGTGACAAAGTACACCGAAACAGCACAAGCATTTGCCTATTCTGGCAGACACCACTCGTCAGACAAACAGGAGTGCATTTTCTGTATTGACAACATTATGGAAGCCTTATAGGCCACTGAAGAAGTTTCAGTACTTCCCTCCTCTGCGTAAGGAAATGAAAGCTTTAAATAATATAACAGCCTTTAAAAAAAAAAAAAACTGAACTGAAATTCAGATTAAAGGTGACCAAGTCCAAAGAAGGTGTTCAATACCACCAATACGATTCTTAGAAGTGGTACATTTTGGTTAGCTTCCTTTTGAATTTTTTTCTTTTTCATTTATAGCTCCCAGCTTTTTAAAACTCCCCAAGTGTGCTTTCTACAAATAGAGCAGCTTGTATTGTACCACATTTCCCTCGAGTGGAACTGAAGCCACATGCTACACAAGTAAGATCAGGTACACCACACACCTTGGTCATCGATGCCACTGTTCAGAGAATGAGCGATGTTGCTATCCAGTATGGGCCCATATTCAGAGAGGACCGTCCTCTTCCTGCAACGACGATTAAGAAAGACACACACAACTATGGCAAAAGAAGTCAGCCTTTGTACTGTCCAGCGTTAAACTTTAATGGGCCTTGCCTGTAGCACCAGGTTCCGAGGACCCCGCCCATGAAGACGAGGAGGAAGGCCACGTAGGAGATCCACATGATGACCACCATGGCGTCCAGGCCCAGGATGGTCCATGGAGGCGTCAGGGGGGGTGGCACTGGCTGGGGCCCACACATCAGGGTGCAGTCCTGACAGGAGCACGGCCCCGAGTCATCCAGGGACTCATTACACCCGCGAGTGGCATTGGTCATCGGCGTCATGTTGGCCACAGGGACATCTGCGAGAAAATCAGACGCATATTGACTGAGAGAGAGAAAAAGAAAGCAAAAGAGAAAAAAGAAAGGGAAACCAAGAGGGATAGAGAGAGAAAGCAGTAGAACTTTTCCATCTATGAAAAACAGGAGTGGATCTGTGGGCCTTTTCCATTTGGGAGACCGCAACAAAGAGAAGTTTGTTCATGTTTGGTTATGTTTCTTTAAAATCATTTAACTTGCTCCGGTCCAAATTGAAACTCCTTGTAGAGACCTTTGTACCTCTAGTATATCAACGTAATAATTTTAGAATGAGGAAGTTTGTTCGTCGGTATACTCTGAGTTCATGTGCATGCAGAGGAGTTTGTAGAGTCACACCTGTGAAGAAGGGAATGATAGAGAAGGGGGCCTGGCCGTTTTTGATGTCGAACATGTACTGGATCCAATTGGTGGCGTTGCAGTCCTTTGCATCTTTCCCGCACAGGAGCGACAGGGCCTTCACATTGCTGGAGGGAGCCTGTACATCTTTACAAGCGTTGTACATGGCTGTGGGAGACAGACAGGCCGCAATTACGTCACAGACGACTGCTGCTGTCACAGTACAGATGCTCAATACATTTGGGGTTGAGATAAAAGGATGAAAACAAGAATTTCTGCTTTCATTTCCTGGTGTTTGTACGTAGATGTGTTAAACTACATGGAACATAGCACCTTTGGTATCAGACCACCCAATTTTGTGGTAACCAGTCTGGTGCAATCATGTTAATTCGTCTACTCAAAAATTCTACAACCCCACTGCAGTAGGCTACCCACAACTCCAATCTAAATATAGAAAAAAAAATTTGGGAGTGAAGCTAATTATAGCCACTATAGTCATCATGCAAAAAAATAAAATAAAATAAGAAGAAATAATTATAAAAAAAAAAAAAAAAGAAGAAGAAAGCAAAAATAAAAAATTAAGCGTTTAAGACGTTCCGGTCAAGTGTGCATTTTGGTTAATCGATTAAACATGCCCATCCCTAATCCAAACACACTTATAATGAATTTCTCTGAAAATGCATGCAACAAACTGCTTATGGAAAATGTTTTACATATTGGATAGTTTACCATGATAAACGAAGAACAGCTCAAATTTACAGTGATGCAGAACTGCCAGCACCCGGATGCTTGAACTAGGACTGCCCTTTGGCCATTTGAGCCAATGACCAGGCATGACAAGGCAGATTTTAATCATGCCAGCCTATATCACTGGAGAGCTGCATTGAGAATTCCCCAACATTTCCAGGCTGAACCTTCCACACTGGAGCTTTGGATAAGAGCATTTGCCACAGTGATGAATTCCTTTACCCAACAATACAATGGTACAATAGCCAGCCTGCATTATACAGGGAGGGTAGGGAAATAGGCATCGCTCATCTTTGCATAGTGAAAAGCCTGAATACATTTTCAAGTGCTTTTCAGTGAAGCAGTAACCTCCCACCAAAGATAATCCTGCAACCTTACCGTTGGTGAAAGTCTGTCCAATGTAATACTGCACCTCCTCCACGTTGGTTTTGTTGTGCTCCTCATCGGGTGAGAAACTTGTGGCTTTGAGGAACTGGCTCTGGTGTGGGCTGCATGTTAGCTCACAAAACAGATTCATGAGGTTGTAGAAGCAAGTTGGGCACCTGGGAGGGAAGGGCAGGATAGAGTTCAGAAAAATATATTCAGAAGGAAAAAATTTATTAAATCACATCTACATTTCCACACATGAACGCACACAGACTCACAAAAGTACAGCTGTAACATTTGACCATTATTATTTTTACAAGCATCAAAATTCTCCCCATGCAAATGTAAAAAAATGGTTTAACCACACAAGTATGTCTATTGGGCTAAAGAAGCACACACAGTGAAACTGAAGCTGTGAGTATTAATCATCAGTCTTTCCAGTGATTTCCAGTGATTTCCAAAGAGAACATAGTCTGGGAATTGGGATTTCAAGCACTTTTTTTGCAACCAGCCATTGCAGTTTAATCTTTAGCCACTGAAGGAAAATACTTCAAATACAGGGAAGCTCCTGCTGATGCTTGGTCTGGCTGCAATGGAATGTGGGATATTTGTTGTGGAAGCATCTGGGGAAAAATTTCACCTACCGGGAGAGGAACTGGAGAGGCAACTGAAGACTGCGCTGTAAGGTCTGGAGCTGCTGCACATCACAGCAAAGGCTCTTATTGCCGTAGTCATACCCCGGACACAGGTCCTATGCACACATATCAGGAAGAGCAGAGAACCTGTACACACTGTATATGTTCTCAGCACACACATTTGTACCCCACTTGGACTAGAAATAACCCGTTTGCACTGCAGGATCTTCACAATAAATACAAAAATTTCTAGCCTTTTTCTCACCAATCTGGAATGCCCAATCATGCTCATGCTGTAACGCTCAACCCAACCTCTGCTGTCAATTCGGGAGAGCGGAGAGCAGACAGGCCCATGTTTCCCTCGGATGAGCATGCAACATCTGCAGCCACTTCTTATGACATTTTGGCTTGTAACTCACACAGCACACAGACGCAAGCCGGAGACAGACACTTTGAGCATAGCCCAACATACAAAACTGCAGGTGCCTGTTCAATCAGCCTACAGAAAAATGGATATAACGCTCAAGACGCCCAATAAGATTTATTGGGGTGATTCGGGTTTTCAGGGGTATATACAGAATACCATTATCCATGTTAAAACAGTTAACTCACAGATGCATTGGCCCCCGTGGCTTGATTAAAAACAAACTGATGGATAAATGTTGGGAGCAATGCTCACTACAAATTATGGCACTCATAACGAATTTCGATAGTTTTTAATGATGATACAACATTACACCGAGATTGGCGTCACCTTACCATCATCAGTTCATGCCCCTCCTCTGATAGAGGGATGGGCGGCCCCGTGTAGTTGCAGTTGTACCTCTTTCCTGGCACACTCGTAGACTCACCACACTCTCCATACCACACACACTGCTGGGCGCACACCTGGAGGGTGGGAACAGATGACCAGGACACTTAGCATCTCCAGTCCAGTGCTTCTTCATCTTGGACCATCCAGTAAAAAGTGTCTGCAGAATTCCCTAGCAATAAGCTAGTAAACCTTGCAGAACCAATGCACCCCGTATCTGTGAAACATGGTGGTGGGGGTGTTATAGTTGGGGCATGTATGGCTGTCACAGGTGCTGGCTCACTTGCCTTGATAAGAATTAATTCTGCTGCTGCTATCAGCAGTTATTTTAAGTGCTACAGAAGCATCTTACCTGCTCGAGTTCAATCAATTGCCTCCAGACTCATTGGGCAGTACTTTAACCCACAGCCATATGTCTGACTGTTTTTTCTCATTTCTCAACCTCATAATGGCTTTCTTGATGGCCACAGGCACAACTCTGGGACTTGTGTTGACCTATACATGCCTTCCAAATTGATGCTACTGGCATCATTGCTTAATGTATCCTTTCCAGGAACTAATGGAACCTAGGAAATTAGATTCATAAACCAATTTCGACAACTTTCTTGATGAAATGGGCCTTCGTTTTTGGGGGGTCATAAAGCTCCCATAGCTTTAAAATATTTTTGGGATTAATGTGTTTCTACTTGCTAAACCCAGACCCAGTGACACCATATTTTCTCACTTTGCTGCAAGAACAAACCCAGCTCCGTTCATTGGAATTGACCGCATGACCTCATCGGAATTGGGAAACGCGTCAAGCAGGAAACTCAGCTCAAATCAGATTCGCCGCTGAGATCATTTGGCCAGTCAGAGGACTCAAGGCATGTGCTTCCAATCAATTCTTGACTGGACAGAGTACAACTAGGCACACAGCACTGAGTGTTTTAGGGGCTTGATGCAGATGTTTTTTGCGTGATTTTACTACGGAAACAAACTCCAAAATGGCCTCTAAACTGGAGCCAAAGGCATCTTTCTCAGAAATATTCACTCAAGAATTCTGGAGAGGGTAGAGAGATGAGAGGTTCCTTGAAAGTCCTCCATTTAGACATACATTTTAAGTAAACAATGAACATTCCATTGACATTTTTAAAAATAGATTTTACACTTGGTTCGCTGTAACCTGGCCATGAAAAAGACACTGAGATTCCCTTATTTTTATAGCATATGCATTTCCAAAATGCAGAGAAGGCGAGTGCCACCCTCATGTTACAAAATAAGGAACTGATGTTCCTAAAGCAAAGGCATCTTAAAATGGGTTATACAAATATCACCGTGAGTTTTAAAGCTTTCAAATGGTACATCTTGTTGCCATAGTGATTGCACCATGATAAAAGGAATTAATGCAACAACAAAAAAAAAAAAAAGAAACCCACAAAGGCCCGACCCTGGGCCGGTGAGAATTTTTAAAGGCACATATTTTTTAAGAGATGCTGGAGACTTTTCCATCTCAGTGTAAATGAGTCTGACATTAGTTTAAATGTTTCTACTGAATAGACTCAAGCAAATTCCATTCAATGGAATAATTAATTGGACTAGTGACTAGAGGTGTGTATGACAAGAGGTGGAGGCAACGGCTGGGTCCAAATTCAAAAGCTACACACTACACACTATAATTTGTATACTATAATTTGCAGTACATAAGGCAGCTTTACTATACCAGTGAAAAGTAAAATGGCTTTTCGACACACTACATCGTCATAGTACACCGACACTTTAAACACAGTGCACGTTGAGGAGCGAAGCATGCATTGATTTGAACTACATTCCGCTAAGCAAAGGTAAAGGTAGTACTTGCTTTAAAATTGTTCAACTATTTCATTGCTTTGTTTTGAACACCGCCCTTCTGTTTGCTTGGATCGTGAGCTAGCGCAATGCACAGTGGGATTTCACCGAATGAAGTGTGTCTTCCGGGTAGATTTAGCACACTGGCTATTTCGGATATTCAGCTATTTGGTTTCAGACATACTGATACTATTTTGACATCCTAAATAATAAGATAGTATGCCATTTCGGACGCAGCCAATGTGTACTGGCAGTCTAACATTTATGGTTTAAACGGACAAATCACTCTGGGGTGTTTTAAATTGGCCCAGACAGCTTTTGTGTGAGATGACCTGCCAACTCTATAATGCCCTGTATAAGGGCATCAACGTTTTTGTAGTTTAAAGCAAGAAACTACAATTAACTGCAAAGCATATTAGTGTGAGTTGAGACCTCCGACTTGTTTACGTCTGTCTGTGAATATGTCGATCTGTAGACCTACAAGGGAATCAAGAAAACTGAAGTCAATTGGATTGCTTAAAATGCCATAAAAGGCTACAACCAACTGGCAGTCTATAGTTTCGGTTCGGTTTTTAGCGAAAGTTGAGGTTTACAGATAATAAACCCTGCCATGGTCACCCATTTATTGAGAATGCAAATGAGAACATGGGCGCACAAAGATGTCAGTTGTTGTTCGCTTCGCAAAATCTCAACAAAGGTCCTATTGAACGGCACACCCCCAGAGAGCAAGATGTCGGGATCTCTACCAATATCCTCAACCCATTAAGTTAACAAACACAAACAGGGCAATGTGTCAAACTGCCCGTATACAGCTACAAAAATGCTTTGAGGGATGTTAATGTAGCCAATCACACACTTTCAAAGATAAACTAACGTACAACTTCAATGCTACAAATATTGTATTGGCGTTGCTGTCATGTTTATTGTCCGAAAAGAATGGTCTGCAACAACCCGTACAGCTAAAGTTAACCAAATATAAAAGAGGTTATTATTGGCAAGTGCAGCGTTTCGACCGGTGTGCGCTGGGCGAAGCACATATACATTCGCCTTAGCGCCAGAATACCTGGAATACCGCGTGTCATAGGTAAGTTAGCTACCAGTTTGCACTGATCTGAATAAGTCAAAATGGAGCAGTTTCTGAAAATCACAGAGACACCAATCATGTCACTATTATTCTGACAGCTTGTTGCTTTGTTTAAGTTTCTAACCAGCTAGCTAACGTTAGCTATGACATTCATATTGGTAGCAATAGCTATATAGCAACGTTACAACCCCTAATTTACCAAGAGTAAATTGGGCCATTTTCCGAGATTAAAAAACCTAAACGAGAAATAAAAGTGAATACGGTCACTTTGGCAGCAAGGGCGGGATTATGGAAATGAAAGCAGTGTCTGTCGATACACGGTATGTTTTAATTCGGTGTGCCAGTAAGGTTAAGGCGTATCAAGGCGAGCCAAAACTGTTTTTCAATGCGGATTGGATGCGTAAGCATCGCGCGTGACAATTACTTAACTACACCTCGTTCGGGTGCCGGCGATAAACAGCATCAGCAAAAAGAAAGCTTCGTAAACGCTAACTCACCAAATTTTTAAGATTTCACTTTGACCTAGCTGGCCAGCCATCCATCCTCTGCTTTGGGCACATAAGCTATCGGCTCACATGATGAGACAGACCTTCAAGCTTCCAAGTTAGCTACGGTCGGTAATGCTTCTTGAAAAGCCGTTAGCCGTTAGCGACCAAGGTGATCATCTGACACAAATGTTTTATCAAGGTAACGTTAACTAGTTATTCTACGCGCTACTATAACAAAATTAAGCACAAGCAAAATAACCAATTTGGAATGAAAAATAACAACATCAAGGAAACTCACCCACTGAACAGACGAAATTATTAAAATGCACAACCAAACGAACGGGTTTATTTTCGGGGTATACCCCATTTCACTCCCCTTCGGACGAAGAGAGAATAAAGTTAACTCGGCAGAACAGAATTCTCCGAAAGTCTAGCCTGACTGCGGCTAACGAATATCAGAATCAGCTTCCTGTTGTCATATCCACCGTCACTTTTTGTGCCTCCGCTCCTCCCATTACCATCCGGGATTTTCTTTTTCTTTTTTTTCTTTTTTTAAACATACGCGCCCCCTATCGCCCGCTTGTGAGACCTTCCTCAGCCTGTCCTGGAACAGCAGAAAGTACAATATACTGTGTACCTAGCCATATGTATGCTCCCAGCATTATTTTTTGTGTGCAGAAGTTTTAGGCACCCTAGACTTTATTATATATATGTTTATTTTGTGTGTGTGTTAGTATAAAAGAACACATTTGAGATTTCCAAATATTAATTTTCCAAAAGATTAAATTTTACAGAGACATTTTTCTATTTAATTTAAAAAGTAACATATTACTCTAAGCAATTGACTACTTTTACATAAAAACTTGATCAAGGCTGACTGAGATCAGAAGCAAGGACCCAACCAAAGTCTGCAGAAGAACTGTGGCAAGTTCTCCAACATGCTTGGAACAACCTCCCTGCTGATTGTGTTATAGAACTGCAGGACTCAGAAGTGATGTAGTTTTAACACCGACGGGTGGTAAAAAAAAAAATATTGATTTGATTCAGTTTTTAACTATTCTGCCAAATTACTAAAATGTAATGTAAAATGTATAGTTTGTTTATTTAGGACCTTTCATTGAATTATTTTTGAAATAATCTTATCTGTACAGAATGTTATACAGGTGCCTAAGACTTTTGCACAGCACTGTATGTAATTTTGTTTTAGTCCTAACAAAGACTTTATTTCAGGATGACAACTAGACTCAGGATACAGCAATGGGCAAGCTCCAAATTATTCAAATTATGTGGTTGGAAACTGGAAGGCATAGTAGGAGGCAGGAGGATAGTATTCTCACATGGCTGGAGTGGTCCGTGAACATGACATAAGACTCCCTTTTTTTCCACTTTAAAAATTTCAAGGATGATTTTAATGAAATTAAAACTTCAGTTTATTGCAAACCTAATGAGTTTGTTACTGGAAATCAAATATTCCCATGAGTAAATTGTTATATCTCTGATATAACTGTTTCATCACCTCTCAGGCTGTGATAGGGCTGTGAAAATTGCTGTCAATTCCATTTTCAATGTAATCCTTTTACAAAATGCTGCATTTCAACTAATTTTGTGAATTGAATGAACTTCTAATGAAACAGACCCTACACTGTGTGATGTTTAGTAAAGCTCTGCATTTTGAATGCACCAACAGTGTATACATGGGAGACAAGTGGAAAGTTTGAGGGCATAATCATTAATGGACACTGTCAGTTAGAAACTTAAGTCAAGTAATTTAATTTTTTAACTTTCCATCTAATACAAGACCTGCCAGATGTAAAAACACTGAATAGGCCCACCACATATAAAAATACACATGCTCATCAATAGTGGAGAACTTAAATGATCCTGTTATTTTAAAATCTATGTGACTATGACTGCTTTTTTAAGTATTTGCATCCTTACAGTATCTCTATTTCTCTATTGCTGCCTTCCTCTGGATCGAGGCTGGTTTTACAGCAAAATCTGGTTCTGAATGTGCACATTACGGTGTTAATTTCATATTTTTCTTAGGGGAAATACTGGTAGATTAATGCACTTTTAAATGTGTGTATATATATTTTCTTTCGAATGAGCAACAGTTTTTAATGTTGTAAATGGGATGATGGCATTGCTACACAATCTTCCCTGGTTTTATTTTGTTTAGTAAAACAGATCGGCTTGTTGTCCATATCCCTTAGTTATGGAATAGCGTGTTTAATTTTTTCACTAACAGGTTTAATAGGAAATTAAAACTTAATAAATGTTTGGCAGTGTTATTTCATTTAAATTTGGACAGAAAAAAATATGTACAAATTCAAAAGGATTTCTCTTATTTATGACATTCAATAGAACTCACAGAAAAAGTGAAAATCCAACTCTGCACCTCCTGCAAAATGAGCATCTTGGGAGAAACATCTGATTAGTATATCCATTTCCTATGGCATTGCAGTGACAGACTACGGAAATTGGAAGCATGCCCTGCGCCACAGCACAACTCTTTAAAGGGAATGAAATCATGTAATTTGATTGGCTATAAATGAATACTTAAACACACCCATTGATATTACATTCAGCATAATCTAGCCGATTTTCCATGGGTGATTCTTGAAAATAGAGTGATATGTTACATACCCTTTGTAGTCTATTGAAAAACATCATTATATATATATATTATTTGTATTGATATTTATCATTTTTTGTTTTTCTTGAATCTGCAATAGTGAAAGAGGCTGAGGACAAGAGAGATGTCAATAAAAAAAACATTTTATTCAGTTTAACACCAAAACAGCCATAATTACTATTTATTGAAACTAAATGTGCACTAGATGGAAAAAGTTTTCTAATTCACCTAGTTACACTTGAAGGGCAAAGCAGACAAAATATTTTTAAGAATTAAAAGAGAATTCACAAATGGAACATTTTTCAGATACAAACATCAGTATAATATACTTTGTCATACTGATACACTATACCCATGATACATTTCTCCTCCAACTTTGCTTTGATTCTGTTTGCACCTGCTTAGAAACAGTTCTTTCCTGCTTTAAGTAAGCAAGGTTGATATGTCCCTTATAAGGAGGAAAGGATGGATCTGGATCAACCAGAAACCAGATCAACCAGAAAATTCCAATGCTAATTACTCCCAACTGTACCGATATGTTTGGCCTCAAACAAAAAACATAAATATTAATCAAGTGACCCTGTACATAACCATTAAGCATCACAGCACATAGAAGCTTCCCAATATATATACCATTGTACCATTTGATATAATACCAGATATGTCATTGATATAGTCCTTTACTAGTATACTAGTATGTGTGTTGTCAATGAGGAAGGATCCCTTCAGTTTTCTCCATTCACTTAAACAGTGTCACTGCAGGGTTACTTAAGAGTAGGATTCTGCAACAAAGTTCAAGGTTTAGAAGTGCAAGAGCTATTCTCCCACAGCAAACCTCCAAGTTCAAACCATTTTCTGGGCAGCCTCTCCTTTCATTTTTCGGGTGTCCAAGCCAGTGGCAAGAAGTCTATAATGTCAAAACAGCTCCACGTTTTTGCCTATGGGTGATGGCTGATGCAGAATCATCGAAACCAAGGTCTTACCTGAAATTAACGAACCGGGTCTACACCATAGGGCATTAATGGAGAAAAAGGGTTGAGTCCCTGTTTCATATTGAGTCAGTGGGTTAAACACACCCTGGCCATCCACAAGTGTTCATTGGAGGACATTCGCCAACACCTGAAATCAAGTAAATTGCCAAGTTCTTTTTGGGACTACCTCTGACACTTTAATCAAAGAGTAAGGAACAGGACTTGGGTTGTTTTACAAATACAAACTAAGAAACGGGATACAAAAGTCAATGGTTCGAGGTGGCATCTAAACTACTGCCATGGCAACTGCCCTGTCCACTGCCCCAAGGGTCAAATGCAAGCCGTTTAGAGTGCCCCTCCAAAACGCAGTGTGTCTCCTGTTCTGGGGTCCAAAAAGGAAGGCAAGCCCCTAGTGGACCTCGGCCTGCACAGCCAAGCCCAAGTACTCCACGTTCTCAGTGGCTGGGAGATGGCCATTGGTCCTGGACTTGACTGGGGGGGTGAATTCCTGCTGGTAGTCAGGGTTGTCCAGGCTGGTCTGGAGGCTGAGCCCCTGGCTGCAGTGCCGGGGGCCGTTGAAGTCGAGCTCGGGGACGGGGCTCAGGGGCGTGTTCAGGTACTCGGGCCCCTCATTCGAGTTCTTGAAGCAGTTGAGGTACTCTGCCTCCGCCTCATCAGACGGCATGGATGGGAGGGCGCAGCGAGAGGGCGTGGGCCGCTGATAAGGGGATCCCACCGGGGCCAGTGCAGAGCCGCCATTCTGGTTCACGTAATCTGAAATGACAGAGATCCAGCACCAACTCAATGGAAAGGTAGAGATGTCTACATTCAGGCATTTTCCATTTGAGTACTGTACAAAGAGCAAAGATTCATTCATCCCTTCATTTTATTTCAGAGATGCAGTTACCAATAACCTCTTTTATGATGATGCAAAATGACATATGACATATTTGAACCACATAAAGAAAGACACAACTTTGTGTTCTCATTCATTGGTTATTTAAACCAATGAGCATGTTTTTCACATGTTCTTAGAGTGAAATGCAGATGAAATCTGGAGATTTTTATATTACAGTTGCTGTATGCTTTTGATTGGCACAGTTGTATGTATATTTGTAGATTACCTGGTTAAACATAAAAAAATATGTTTTCTAATAATAATAGAATAATAATATTATTTCTGCTTGGAACCATTTCCTCTGGGGAACACAACCTGAAACTGCTGCGTTCATATGCACAGAAACATAACATTGGTGAACAAACGTCTTTGGAGTGTGAAGTGTATTTTCTTGCTTCAGACCACAAACCCACAATTTTCCCTATCCTAGCAACATATCGAAGATTTACTTTATTGAATCAAAAAACTGCTAAAACTTCTCTCAAATGAGCTACAGTCACTGTCCAGTAGATGTCACCCTCTGAACTGAATTTACTAGACAGCTGAGTCCCAACTAAAGCTTTACGATGATTCATCAGCAAGTGCCTGATAAGAATCAATAGCTGTTATCAAACCCTTATACATGTGCAAAGTCCAAAAGTGTGTCTATACCTTGTAAATGTGGACTTTACCACTTGTCAAAACTACAAATCTCTTTAATATTGACATGCCTAAACAAATACTATTGAAATACTATGGAGTGTAACCGAAAACACCACAGGAAAGGTTTAATAATTTAGCTGATGGAATAAAGCCAATGCAACATAACACCGTTTCCTGAAACTGTGCGCATGAATGCTTTTTTGTTGTTGTTTTTGTTGGGCAAGAGTTTGCAAAACACGGTCCTTGGTTCCCTATGGCAGAAAATACAAATTGTTGGAAGAAAACCACTGTCAGGGTCAGAATGAGGGGGTACTCACCTGGAGCAGGCTGGAAATCTGCTTCTAGAAATCTCTCTGTTGGGTCAGGGATGTAGCGGAGAATAACACTGTTCTCTCTCATTGGGATGCCATTCTACAAAAGAAAATACACAAGAAAAGTGCTGCAAATCACAAAACCACAACTTCTCACAGTATTTAACTTTATGGCTTAACTGCTAGAGTATGCTTTTCATGCTTTGCCTAAAGATATTAAGTGAAGAAATGGTCTTGAGTAGTCGTCTATAACTTACGCCGTTCCTGTTGCAGGCTCCTATGCTGCTGTTCAGACTCTGTAGTACAAGGGACAAACAAGACAGCTTGTGTTAGGACCCACAGCTACATTGGGTTTCCCTTGCTTTCATACCAGGACTTGGTAATTTGCAACAAAAAATGATTTAATGAGAAGGTCATTGATCTTCATAAGTATATACTGTGTCTGATTGTTTTCATTGGCATTTTATTAAAGGAATGGACACTTGTTTTCCTCCAACAGCAAATGTTATTCATAATTCAAAAATGTAATTAATACAATAATACATAATAATGTACAGGTGCAATAGTCAAATGGGTAATATCTTAGGCTTTGACTGCCAACATGCAGAAAAACATCAGACCATTAAAGGGCTCTTCATTGAAGCAAAGCTATTTTCCAGCCAAAGAACATTTACAAGCAGAACTATCCAAACCTGTAAAGGTCATCTAGGCTTGACAGGATTTGAAATTATAGTGCATTTCGCTGGTGAGCTATGAAAGGAAGAGCGAGTGGGCCTTCTGAGTCTTTTTGCAGGCGAGGCTGCAGTACCATGACAAAATGGAAACTAATCAGGGAGCAGCCGTGCTGGGGGACCGCGGCCTCTGGGAGCCAAACAGGAAGTCAGCATCCTCTTCCCACGTGCGTATTGCTGAACTCTTTGAGGGGCAGCCCAGGAATGAGTACCGCCAGATATAATTTCCTGAGAATATGTTTTTTTTTCTCTGCTTCCTTTAATCTGCCTTTCTGTACTTTTTAACTCTTCCACCCGCCCACAGGAGTGTTTTCTCATCCCTAGATAAGGAGCACCTCAGACTTCGGTAATCAGCCGAATTGAAATAAACCGAAACTTCCTGAAAAGAATACCAGGCCAAGAAGGCAGGGGTTGACATAGTCAGTGGAGCGTCTGGATATTTCTGTTGTAACACAGACTCCTCACACAGGGAGCAGGAAATAGTGAGATACTGGGTCACCTCAGAGATAATATATTGCATCACAGACGTCTGAGTAATGAAGAGCATTTGAAGTTGCCTGCACACTCCCTCCTGTCTTATCAAGTTTGCTTTGGAAACAGTAGACTGACTCAAATCTGTGCCAGTGATGCATTCTGAGGAACACTGTACCTCATTGTGATACTGGTTATTGAAACCACCTTCTTTATTTTCACCTGAACTCAACACCCCACCCCCTCGCCCCTTTTAAGGCAGGCAAAGCTGTACTGTGTTCTCACTCTCAGCTCCCTTGCAGCAATGCTGATCAGTGCTCAGAAAACGAGTACTCGGTTTTACATTAGGCAAATGCGAAACTTTGATCACAGGCTGGTGTAGTTGAAGGGAGAAGGGAACAATTTGCCATGCATTGTGTGGTCACACTTGATCACACTTTCTAACACAAAAAGAAAAAAATCTGTTATTTGGTCTGAATAACAGCTGAACCTCTTGACCATTTCTGCAAGCTTGTATACAATTAGTTGCTGCCACATGATTGGCTGATTAAATATTTGCATTAACAAGCTGGCGTACAGGTCTACCGAACAACGTGTATATAAATGAAGTCTAGCAATATGCATTGCATGTATTACTGTATGCCTTTACAGCACAAAACATTTTCATGACATTTGAGGTTCCAGTTAGACATGTGTATGCCTGCTGTAAAGATAAGCTGTGTTGTAATTGCGGGAATAACAAATAACCTCAGCAACAACTTGATTCCAGCTAGGTTATGATGTATAAGCAAAGCAAGTTCAAGTAAAGATAAGACACATGGATATCAGGTCATAAAGTAGGGTTCAACTTGATTATTAAAACATCGGGAAAAGAACGAGAAGACTACAAGGTAGATATCCAATGAGACCAAAACTGTAAACAGCACCCCTAAAAAGATTGCTACAGTACATGCTCAGAGGAACAGCCAAGCCATTTTAACATTGATGATCGGTGTTTTAAAATGACACAGGCAAGGATTTGTAGAGAGTTGGTTACCATGGAGTGGAGAAGCTGAGTTCGGGAGGTGCTGGGACTGCTGAAGAAACCGTGATAGGGGACCAGGTACTCATCTGCATCGACCACATCCGCCATGTCCCCGTCGCTGATTAGGGTGCGGTAGAACTTGGAGTCCGTAGGGCTGGGAAGGTGCATCCTCTCATCACCCTATGGTTCAGAAACCCACAGATCTGAGCGGGGCCTGCTCACCGGGAACACCCTTTACTGTATGTACGAATACCCCAGATATGGAACACATTCATGGAGTGTGCATTCAACAGAAAGCACATTGTGGGGTATCAGACATTATCTAACCAGATAGTAATAAGTATAATAATACATATTTATTTATTTAAATTTCTCTCTTTATTTATTTATCTAAATACAAAATAAAATGGCCTACTGGAGGAATGCACTTCAGTGCCCGGGTTTTTTGTTACCTGAATGACAAGGTAGCGTGGTGGATCTCGGGCCATCTTGGTGAATTCAGCGACAAGCTCCCGGAAACGTGGCCTGCTATCTGCGTCAATCATCCAACCTGAGCGAATGGAGGACCGGAGAGATGGAGTCAAAGTCACATCCACAGGGATGAGACAGACTGAAGATCAGATCAGCAACCTGTACTGTATTAAGGCCCTGCATACAGTTCCATCCTAAATTAAATGCAGAACTTGCAACCCTTATGGAATGGACTGCTTGACTGTGGACTGCAGTCCAAGGATACTGCATCAGTGCTACACAGATGAATAATACATGGCAACTTTGAAAAGGGTAGATCATTTCCAGTGTATATACATTCAGTAAGCTGCTGCAGCCTATCCACTTAAAGGTTTGATGCATTGTGTGTTCAGAGATGCTCTTCTGCATACCACTGTTGTAATGTGCAGTTATTTGCATTACTGTCACCTTCCTGTCAGCTTACAGTCTTGTCAAACTGTTGTGTGTGAAAATCCTAGGAGATCAGCAGTTTCTGAATACTCAAACCACCCTGTCTGGCATCAACAATAATTCCACGGTCGAAGTCACTAAGATCATATTTCCCCATTCTGATGGTTGATGTGAACATTAACTGAAGCTCCTGACCTGAATCTGCATGATTTTATGCATTGCATTGCTGCCACACAATTGGCCGATTAGTATGATCGCAATAATAAGTGCTCAATAAGTGCATGTCACATCAAACTTAGGTAGGTATTTAAATGTGCTTATACTGACTTTAATTCTTTGGCTGTGGTCCAGCCTATTGAAGTGTGCTTGTAAAGCCTATTACGGGAGTTCATTGATTAAATGTCGGCAGTTAAATGTTAAATGTGTTAGATGTTAAATGTTAGGATTTAGTACCAGGCTTAAGATTAGTGCTTCACATACAGAGAGAAGAGAGAAGCACACCTCATCTGAATCGGAAGTAACCTTAAATATCACCTTACTGTAGATTTGAATAGACGGAGATGTTTAAAGCGCAAGGGGACTCACATTTGACCATGATCATATAGACGTCGATGGTGCAGATCGGTGGCTGAGGCAGCCTCTCCCCCTTCTCCAGGACCCCTGCGATCTCGCTGGCCGGGATACCATCGTACGGCTTTGTCCCAAATGTCATCAGTTCCCATACCGTTACGCCTGCAGGGAGAAAACCATACTGCCTGACACCACTCACCACTTACAAAAAGTACATATCTAACAGACGGGCAGCCTGCGGGGGACTATCAAATGACAGGTGATTGTCCCACAACTAACTTTCCATGGCCTGCTTCTGCTCCTTGAGAATGTGCCATGCATGAGTCACGAGAAAACTTGTTGCTGTCTGGACCGTGCCTGGCCTCGAAAGCACTTGTCACACACAGTAGGCAAGATGAGCTGCTGGTGTCACAGTTGGTGTGTCCTGCTCATTTCAATTCTAGCAGCACCTGAACACTTTGTGCGAATTGTCAAAGTGCAAGGTGGTTGGTGTCTCCTCTTTGTTCTATATGTTTCAACTCCAAAGCCCTCTATATTATCGTAAATATTTCACTGTTGGGGAAAGCACACAGGACACATCGGAAACTTGCATTAAAATGCACACTAAAACTGGAATAAAACAAACACTCACTTTGTAATCAAGAATTTGGAGACAAGGATTTTCTTGGATTTCAACAATGTGGCACAGTGAAAGGTTAGCATATGATATAAAGTTATTTTTTGGTACAGTGCAAAAAAGGTCTTTTGCCATCCATTTTCTAAAGCACTTTGGAATGCTTTTTCTGCAGCAAGTTGGAATAACTTCCATATAGATCTGTTTTCCCTTTTGGGAGCAGGAAGTTGTCTCCAGATGTGACAGAGTAAGCGAAGATGAGTGAGTGAAAGAGGAACCCTCACTCTCTCCAGGGACTCATTGGTGTCATCCTTTCAGCCTGTTCAATCAGTTCTGGGTTAAGCACTTTAGCCAGACTCACATTAAACAGGCCTAGAAATCAAATTACTTAAATCAGTATAGCTTGTATTCTCTCCATTATAGCATATATAGTCAGGTCCAGGTAAACTAAAAAATAATACCGTTATTAACATAAAATGTATTTTCCAACATGTGTAAATGTGTAATGATTAATGATTCAGTGGTTTCTCCAAAAAACAGGTTTCACAATTATTGGCACCCTGTGAGTGCCCCCCCCCCCAATCAGAGCAGTATAGAACCAGTTCTGCCTGCAATCTTTGAATTGTACAGTTTGTATTTCCATAATGGAGATTACCTGCTTGCCGTGTTGCAGAATAGTACAGCTGACTGCTGCTGGTTTAAGAGATATTGCTATTATTCTGAATCACAGTGACCGTCATAGAAAATGACCTTCACAGAAGCTTTTCCCCAGCGCAGTGAAACTAATCCAGTCATGGTGGGGTCAGCATGTTCCGGAATGAGAGCAGGCAGATTTTTTGGAGCTGGACGTGTTACAATGGAAATGGATGAAAATGGGGCCGTGGTTTTCTAGCAGAGTTTGCCTAATCTCTTTGCCTGCTCAGCAGGAAACACTGGGGTAGAGGTGGAATCGGAGTTGACTTAAGAGGTGTCATATATACTATTATATATATGTGTGTGCGTGTATGTGTGTGTATGTGAGAGAGAGAGAGAGAGAGAGAGAGCAGTGCTGAACAGAGCTAGGAGTTGAAGGCCTCTTGATGAATCCCAGGCTGGAAGCCTCCCCATCTCCCCAGGCAGGCCCACTAGCTGCTGGCTGCTGCTTTCAGAGGCCTGGCCTCACAGTGCTACTGTCACCCAGGCTGCCCTGGCTGTCCCTGACTCACCGTAACTCCACACATCGCTCTGGTGAGTGTACGTCCGATGCAGGATTGACTCCAGGGCCATCCATTTGATCGGCACCTGGGAAGAGAGGGCTGTGAGTCATTGCGCATACATCTGTTAAGCGTCACAGACCAAAACCATATGTTATAGTTAGAGGGGGAAACTGATGTTGCATACTACTGAAACGAAACTGAAATTTGCGGTAGCTACAAGTTGAAAACACATGGGTTTTATCCACTCATTTCCCAAAAAATGGCTTTCGCATCAATATGTTTTCCAAGAGTAATTATTGTGCCCTGACAACTTCCTAGTCATTCTTTCCCCAGAAGAAGGTTCGGAACAGAGAAAGGGGCTCTTCCAGAAAGATACACCATCTCACACCTTCAATGACTTTCAGTAATTCCTATTGTAAGAGTAAATGAGTTTATTCTTACACCATTGGGTCTTATAGTTTCATAAAAGACTGAGGATGGCCTCACCTTCCCTCCATCAGCGTGGTACTCCTTCTCGTCAGCGTTGAGGAGCTTTGCCAACCCAAAGTCTGTGATCTTGACGTGCTGGGGGGTCTTGACCAGCACATTCCTAGCTGCCAAGTCACGATGAACTAAGTGGCGCTCCTCAAGGTAGTTCATTCCCTGGAGTCGAGAGGGAGATGACAATTTCAAAATTAAGCAGTCCCTGGATATGCGTTCATTTATTAATATACTTATTTAGTTATTCATTTGAAAAAATAATTTTGCGTTTGGACATCAATTTACAGTTGAAAACCTGAGCAGATTATACGTAGATAGAAAAAATATATTATGATGTTTTTTTCCAAATTTGCCATCAAACGTGACATTGATGCTGTTGTTTCTATTGCACTGCCTTTTTGGGGGATCATTTTACAGGGATCATTTTTGCTTTTATGAAATTCTTTTTGGGGGGGTCATGTGGAACAGTACTCCAGTTCCTAAAACTAGAAAAATAATTTAATCATGACAGTATGAATTTAGATTTTTTATTAAATTATTTCTTGAACCCAAGAGCAATGGGCAAATGCTGGGCTAAGCATAAGCTAGTGCTGCATCACAGTAATGAATGATATTATAAATTAATGAATGTCAAATGCAACTCCAGGGCTCGACAAACATACATCTATATTTGTGTTCAAAACAGAATCAATTCAACATTTATGAATCAAAGTCATATTCCACACGCACGCATACGCCATTACATAAAGGACTCCAGACAGTGACTTTATCTAATTAGATCAAGCAATGAAGGAAAGCAATACACTGAATAAACAGGCAAAAACTTATGAGCGTGATATGAAAGGGCGTACTGCAAGTGCACATACAATAAAAGTATTTGCAGTTATGTTTGTGCAGGTCAGCATGTGCACACAACCCACACCCTCTGTAAACAAGCTGTAATTAAAAACAGCACAATTCTATCTGATGGAGGAACAGAGCAGGCTATTACTATGCTTCTCTCACTCATTGGAACTAAGCCAGTGACTGAAAAGGCAAATAGGCCTTTCAACCAGTGAAAACCTCAGCTTGGTTAGTGATGACATTTATGAGAAGCTATGACCACACAATGAATTGAATAAAGATATAGGTTTATCAATCCGGGTCAATATTAAAATCAGCATCAGGTTTTGGATTAGATTCAATGCATAAACCAGAGTTTGTTATTTCCTGCATTTCTTAGATCTGTAGTTATAATGTGGAACAGATGTCAGTGTTCGGAATCTCAGTTTAAGCAAGTCAGCAGGACCTCATGAAAGGAAGCCACACATGTGTAAAGCTGACTTGTAAAACAGCAAATATCCAGTATCTCCACTCACCTCCTAAAGAAGTATATTACTACACCATCCACACTTTGACTCAGCTTAAACCCATCCAAAGCATTCATTCGGTATTCAGACAGTTGTATTAATCAAGGCTATGCTCCAAATATACCTTAGGTTAAGTTAATGAGAGGTGCCCTGGCATAAGGCCAAGGACGGAGGAAATGTTTCAGTGCAGGCATCACTTAAAGATCAAGCCATGGTGCATGAATTAGCCTAAACAAGCTGTATGAATTAGCCCATCATTTTTACTTTCGGCAGATAGTGTAATCAGGTCTTTAACCATCTGAAGCTCTGCTACATAATATACTGTATGTGATGGGAGATTTCCTAATCTACTTTGTTGCAGGAGAACAGTAGAGTGGTTCAGCCTTAGGTTATCCTATTAAGTATATATAAGTAAGAAGAACAGCATGTACAATATTGTATGTATTGCATTCTGTACATCCACGATTGGAGATATGGTTAAAAATGTGCCTAGGTGTCTGTGTGAAAATAAAATGCAGAGAAAGTATATTTTTACATTCCCAACATTTAGTTAGGAATATCAAAATAAACATGTTAAGAGCCACAGTCACGTCACTTGTGTGTGTCTTGAGCATTCAACTAAACACATTTCCTGAAGTTCATATAATCTGACATAATTTTTGTTGCATAATTTTACAAATGTTTTCAGGACAGCTGGCCAAGGTGTCCTTCATGAGTTTTTCAACAGTTGGCCCTGGTATCTTTGTCATGTTGTCTGACAGCATCCACAGGCAGGTCATTAACTTACCTTGGCGATCTGCACACACCAGTTTAGCAGGTACTGGGAGCCGATGTTGTCCTTGTTCTCCTTGACGTAGTCCAGCAGGCAGCCGTGGGGCATGAGCTGGGTAATGAGCTGGACCGTGGAGGTCAGGCAGATGCCCAGGAGACGACACACGTGCGGGTGCTCTACGCTGGCCATCACGTAGGCCTCCTGATATGGACAGGGAGAGGCAGGCCTTGGGGTTAGGTTTCTATCCCCACATTTCCGTGATCATTTGTTATATCAGCCATACAGCACTCTCTGACTCGAGCCTAAATATTTAAATTGTTTTAAGACACTGACATGTGCCTCAGGAAACCTAAGCAACACTTCCTCCATTAGGTGAATGGTTGCAGCTGGGCACATATTTTGTTTCCCTAAATGCTGGATAAACAACCGGAGATCAGTCTCCAGCAGAGATGGGAAGCGTTTTTCCATCCTTGACATATTTCAACGAGTTGTGTGCAGACTGAGGCTATTGAATCCTCCATTTCCAGAACTTCCTGTCCAAGTTGCCATGTGCCGCCCACTCAGACCAGGACCCAGGTCAGTATGACCCACGCACTGCCGTTTTTCTCAATGAAAGACTTCTGATGACAAGTTTATGGACATGTTCACTTTGTTATTGTACAAATCTTCATTTCAGGGAAGTGGATGAATAAAACTTTGGTGTGAAATTACGCAAGTATTAATTTTTTTAAATTTCTTTGGAATACATACTTCAAGGCATGTTCTTCATGGTTAAGAATTGACTAAATTGTGGAAGAAGTGCATTTTGATTTCAGCTTGTCTTTAAACAGCCTCAAGGTTTTAAAGAAGAAGCATGTCAGGAGTACAATAAATCTCAAATCTAGCCAATTGTCATTGTAGGATATCATTGATGGGTGGCTAAGGTAGATCTTGACAAGGGCATGACCATCAGAACTGACTACAGTGTTTAATTAATGATTGACCGATTCAAAACAATCGAATGTATGTCTGCTGCTAAAATGCTATATTGTCAGTAAACATGCCCTGAATCAGTGTGCCAAAACAATTACCAGGGACCAAAGCAACATAGTCAAAACTTGAGATGTCAAAAGCCCATAGGTCCATGCATGCTGAAATAAGGAAAAATAAAAAGGCTGCAAAAATCCTTTGTGTGCCAGTTTAATTTCTATGCACAGAGACCTGGGGAACTTACATCCAAAATTTCCTTGTTGGCTTTAGGAGATGTGGCCTCTCTCAAAACCTTGATCGCCACAGGAATCTTCACATCCTCCCCTTCTGGAACCCATAAACCCTGAAAGAACATAAATGTCCTATAATTATTAATATATGATGTGATACAGTAATACCTCACATTTATTTATCAACAGGGTGCAACTGAACATCGAAGAGTGAACCACAAATACCTAGCAACAAACTAGCGCAAGGGCAATACCACAGCACATCAGCGAGATAACAGATAAAAGCTTCTTAATTTTCACACACTTGGCAGAGCATTTCCCACCTTATAGACAGTGCCGAAGGCACCGGATCCCAGGACTTTGATCTTCTTGAACTCGGTCTCCTTCAGTATACGGAGAAGAGCCTGGTTGGGAGCCTCCCCGCTTGGGGTAAGGGGCTGAACTAACTGTGGAGATAAAGACAAAAAAGTGTCAGCAACAAACACTAATGACGTGATATAGAACCTCTGAAACTTTAGAAAGTCTTCTGGGCATGCTTCACATTTGAATGCGGAACTCCCGGCTTTGTTCAGTGAGGTGGTCAGTGGCTGAAGATGTCGGTGTGCTGGGTGCTTACCTCTCTCTCCTGCAGCAGCCTGCGCAGGGTCCTCTTCCTCTTGATGTGGCGTCTCCGCATTAGCACCACGATGGCCAGGGTCAGAATGACCAAGGCCAGCAGGCCACCCACCACGGCCGCCGGGATCAACGTGTTCCTGAGGGTCAATCACCGGCCAATATATGAACTTTTTTTTGTTTTCCGATAAAGTTGCCACTTAAAATTACATAGGGCTCTACACTTCTGTCTCTATAATACCATCTGGACTGCAAAGCAAATTATTTATTAACTAAATTAATTATTATAAATGCTTTTCTTTTACTGTATATCTGTGTAAATATTTTTCAGTTTCAGTTTCACAAAACTGCATGTAAAGTGTTAAAATATTGTTATTATACATTTCAATATGTCATTTGTTCATAACAATCAGTTAAAATCCAATTTTACATAGACATACAGAAGGTCATTTTAAAGCATTACATACAAGCCACATGAGCATCGGGGAAAAAACAGCTAGTTCAGGTAAAGAGGCTTAAGGCTGAAGAGCACTGCTAAAAACATACTGTAACATACTGATAGCATCAGACTCACACAATACATCTCACATAAGTGAAAACATGGGCTAAGAATAGCCTACAGTATAAGAGAAAAATTACAGTTTTTAAATGACATTTATTTTGAAACTGTTAACTGATACAACAACCCTTACCCTTCAGTTTCACAACCATGCAGACCAGGGCCAGTGCATCTTGAAAGATGGAAACAACACAGTCATTACTGAGCAACCAAAGATTATAAATCTTTATTTATTTATTTTTATTTTTTTTTGCAATTCCCAAATTTACTACACAATGATGCGTCATCCTGGCCACAGTCAAAATAAATGAATCATCTGTATCTCTGAATTTAGACTGTAAGATAAGAGTGATGCATTTCTCAAACACGTATTGCGATCAGTTGTGCTCACCCTTTGGTGCAGTTATTGTGGCATGGCTGGCACACCTTCATGTGGTCGGCGTACTTCCAGATAAGAGTGTTGCCCCCCCCGGGGATGCCTTGAGGGCACCTGGAGATGCAGTAGTTGCCATCTTTGAAGTGTGCACACTCCACACACTCACCAGGACTCTGGAAAAGAAACAGAGCTCAAACTTCACAATTCTGAATCCATGGAAACAGCTGCTCCCGCAACCAACGGCTAATTTTCATCTACCAATTGGCAAGGCCAGGCTAATCACATTGGCATGAGGCAAACATGACATTACTGCAGGATGAGATAGGCTAAAAAGCTGTAGATATTCATTATTAATGAGTATTAATGTATTCTCCTGACATTGTAAGCACTTGTCATGAGTATATCATTTGTGTAATGACCCAGCCATCAGAAAAAAGGTCCATACTGGTCCATGGCAGGCTTGGGTTCCATTCTGGCGAAGGCATTCTGAGTCACATTCAACACACGTCTTATTCACTTCAAACTCCCGTGGCTCACTGCAGAAGAAAACAATAGAAAGTACGATCAGATACAACCTTCCCTCTGCTTTCATACAGAACCCTACACAATGTGGGCATTTGCCATTGTCCTGCAACACGTTGATATGATACAAATTTGAGCAACTTTTGCCCAAGAGTGTTTATTTCATTCATAAAAGAGAATAGGCAAAATCTCCATCAATGCATAAAACAGTGATAGGGGAAGTGGGATACTTTTCTGCATAGGCCCATATATACTGTACAGGGCTTGACCTGGCTTTGTTGATCTCTTGCCAGGTGCTAGATGATTGAAACATCAGGAGAGAATATATCAACAGATGGGTGAACCAACCACTCCCTTCAAACATGGCATTTAAATGGATTCTGTTAATGGTATTTTGCAGCTTCTTCAGTAAAAGCAAAACTTGCAGATGAACACAAGGCCTTGGTGTTCAATGTTCGACGAAGGCAATCCAAAGTTAAACAGCTATGAGCTACTAGCTTGCGATGACTGGTGTCCAAATGTACTGTTCACAGATTAATTTAGGGAGCTGAACAAATAACACACAGTTAAGCCTGTCTCCCTTAAATTATAACTGCTCTGGCAAATACACTTCTGGCAAGCAAGGTTCTCCATGTCCTATTTATTCAGTTCAGTTCCTTGTCCCAACTGCATTTGAAGACAATGAGCCTCTTAATGGCTAATCTTTGGGTGGGAGAGCACACACACACATAGCAACAACACAAACTTAAAGTGGTCACACGGCTAGGTCAAGCTAATCCTCCAAACTTCAATAAATAAACTGGTTAAAGTGAAACCAAGGCCGGTATGTATAAAGTGGCTCAGAGTAAAACTTAACTTGACTGTAGGAGTAAAAACTGCATTGTGTAAAAAAATATATATGTCAAGAAAAGTCTCAGGTCCTAAATTATTTAAGGGAGCACAGGCAGTGTCTTAAGTCAGTTAGGAGCTGCCAGCAGATGGCTGTGGTGCACAGAGGTGGAGACCACACACCTTTTCATCCCCACCCTTGCTGTCAATAACTCCAACAAGAGCCGTCTACCAGCAACTCCTAAACCGAGTTAATTTAGGAGCTAAGACCATTCTTCACACATAATCATTTTATATGTAATGTGCTTATTCTTACTCCGACAGATACAAGCAAATGGTGTGATTCTCAGAATACTAATGCACTTAGACCTAAGATTTACTCTGAGCAGCTTTTTCCATACTGGCCCAGTCCTCTTCTCTTTCAAATACAGTACGGATAAATCCTCTCCCCATCTCTCTCCAATGGTCAGGCTGAAGCCGGTGGTCTTACCGTGACCACTCACACACATGTACACACACACACATACACACAGGCATATGCACATACTGTACACCAACACACAAACACATGGACGCTTGCGCACATACAAATCTACAACCAACCCTAAAGAAGCACATATTCTCACACAGACAATCCTACAGAGACACATGCATTTACTGTACATCCAGAATTTTTGAAAAAACAACAATTAGTCTATTACTTCCCTCTGCTACAGTATGTGATACCTGGAGCCAAGGAGAAGAAATCCCATTATGTGGGACAGGTCCACACTCACCCCTCCAGCAAATTACAGGAGCCCACGCAGTCTCCCTTACGCTTGAAGTGCAGGCAGGAAAAGCACATTGTGGGGCCCGGACCCCAGCAGCCGTCCCCTGTGCACATTTCATTGCAGGTGTGGTTCTGGGCGACTGCAAGGATGGAGACAGGGGATCACCAAATTTTCAAAGAGCAAGTACCAAACCGGCAATTTGGCAATTGCCAGAGCCAACAAATCTAACTAAGGGATGCAGGTTTAATTTGCACTGCATGTATTCTATTCTCTTGGGTAATAATAACCTGTGTATCCTGCAATTGGCTACGATGAACAAATGTTGTTAGTTGTTGAAGTGTATGTAGACCTGTATGTGGCAGTGCATAGAGCGACCATGCTGCCGCAAACCTCACCATTACTCCAAATAAGAACGTTAGGTCACCTACGGAAATTAAGCTGTCTAGTACACATTGATTATACTAGATTGCTATGACAAGTCAATTCCATGTACTTTATCTCTGGATGATTTATACCACATATGGTTCAGGTGATTCTCAATTTACAGTAGTCTTTCGAACGTACCGTAAGGGAAAATTTTGCTTATTAATGCTCTCGCTCTTACACGTTCCCTAAGGTGGTATCATTATAGTTTATCTGCAGGCACATAATAGTAATGCGACACACCCACAATTAATTTTGATGCGTATGGGGCCATACACTATCAGGCAATAATGAGCAGATCAAGTCCGCTGCATCTTAGCCTGTTGCACCATCAAGGCTCCCATGGTGTCGCTGGATAATAGGAATCTAATGTTACTTGTTGGATGGGACAATGTGAATTTGGATTACTCCTCTGCAAAACAGAAATATACCCTCAGTGTCAGCAGATGAAAAGGTACTTGTGGGCTTACACTTCACTGTGTAACTTCAGAAGTTACACTTCATCCACTCTGGTGCAAGGGTGATTTGAGAGGGGCAACGGGTAATTCCAAAGCAAGAAGGAAAAACTGGGGTTTGAAAAAGGAAAAAATAAATACAGAAATAATACTGACTAAATAAAGAGAATAATTTTTCTGCTTACCACAGACATCATTTTTCTTGTTATTCTCCACCTCTGCGCGCTGCTCCTTGGATTTAAAAAGCTTCTTCCAGTGCTTCCGGTTGGAGTAGCACAGGTTGCG
Organism: Conger conger; assembly: GCF_963514075.1. Lineage (NCBI taxonomy): Eukaryota > Metazoa > Chordata > Actinopteri > Anguilliformes > Congridae > Conger > Conger conger. The sequence continues at coordinate 29,984,144 of NC_083768.1, forward strand.
GTTGGCCTTGATGACCACGTCCCCGTCGCTGATCTCCTTCAAGGAGTGCAGGCCCAGGTGGCTGATGAGAATGTTCTGTACTGCCAAGGTCACACTACCCCTGTTGGGACAGTTTTGGCGTTTAGGCGTTTTCTCCAGTTGTCAAAGCAGAGTTAGCACAAAATACATGTTATTTTATTCAAGCACAATGTAAAAAAAAAAAAAAGTTCATTAGTGATTACATAATCAAGGTTGTACTGAAGCATAACACTTTTAATCATTCAAGACATACACCTGTGCAGGTAGAGTAAATCACATAAGATGCCTAAGCTGTGTAATGAGAATATGACATGGCAGTAAGATAAGGAGAACAAAGATCATATATACAGCATATAATCAAGAAATATTTCAACAAAGGACAGCAATATGCAAGAAATATTAGTACCATTATCAGTCTTTTCCCAAGATTTATGTATAGCCTATATACTGTATGTATCGGGATGTATAGAGCAAATTAACAAATGATTTTCTGTCCGTGAGCATAGGTGCATGCAGATACATAACTGTAAAACTGTAAGTGAAAATGTCAAGAAAATAATGAGTATATATAGGGGAGAAAAGACAGAATAATGATAATACTTTAACTCAAAGTAGCATGCAAGATTGAGTTCTTCATTCAGTCCACGTGGGTGAATGGTCTTTAAATAAAAGATAGCTGCCCAAAAAAGTACAAAGGAGGAACTGTAAAATGCAACAAAACTACAAAAGTTAGATGCGTTTTTTTAACTAGCAACTGCCTTTGGCGATGTGTGTACTACCTTGATTCTCAATTTCACCTACAACTGCCACCACAGCCAAACGCTCATTCTCAAAACTAAAAGGTTATCAAGAACTGCTTAATGAGCAGAATGGGACAAGACTAAGTGGGTTATCAACACTTTCAATTGATCAAGTTGCACTGGATGTCCTTTTAAATGAGTGAGCAGCATTTTTTTTTTACCGTTAGGCCATTGTTAGCCAGAAAGAGTAATGTAATATTGTGATGGTGTCTCCTATCTGTTAATAACATTACTGCTATCTGCTTGGAGGACTGGCTAGCGCTTATCCCTGAGTTTTGTCGACTATCGGTGGTTCTGAATGGCTGATACATGTGCGCTGCAAGTGTGCTTGTAGGTAATGTTATTGAAGGGGAGGGGGCCCGGAGTGTAATTTCTACAGGGGCATGGTGGGTCTTAGTGCCACAAAAACACAAAGTAACAGGCAAAGCTAAGAAAAAGCTAAGTGTTGTGCTTCATGAAAATGTCTGGCCAGAGAAGATTTCATGTCTGTTCTGAACAGAATTTTTGTTCATAGGAACCCAAAATTGGTGATTGGTCTTCCCTACATATTGTAAGCCACAGGGGCTTATTTGAATCCAGCCAAATACAGCAAAAGCACAATTTTATGAGCATGCTATGCATTAGCTGAAGCTTTGTTTGACTGAGAAAATGCTCCACCCTTTTGGTCTGTACCACTTTGTTCTTCCACGGATGATATCCAGGTTTTCAAAGGGACTGAGGGATGACAGGTTTTCCGGCCAATCCTGAATCAGCAGATACCCTTTAGAAAGAGCAGAAGAAATGACAGGATGGATTACACATTTCAACAGCACCAAGGCACATTAGTTGCTCTGAACTGGATTCTGAAATCATGACACTTTGATTGCACTCTTGATTAAGAATAAAAATATATATAAGTAAAATAAATGTAAATGAATAAAATTTAAATGGTATAAGAATGTCTAATATGTAAATAATGGAAGCTAAATGACTTTGCAATCATAGTTGTCACTTGCATCAACATACTGTTTATAACAAATTTCCGAACCATTCAAGATGCATGCAATATTTCTTAATTAATATAGTGTAGCATAGTTATGTTACGTGAAGCCACATCATGTTGAAGACTGAACATTTTACACGATAAACACAGACTTGCTTAGGAATGTCCATTAATGATCTATTGTTATGTTGTGACACGTTGATGATGGTGTTGTAAATGCTTCAGTAAGGTTTAAGACTAAGGAGTTAATTTATTTAAAGAGTGCTCCATTGCAGTGTGCAACCAAAGTGCAAACAGCCTTGAAAGTTACCTTTTGAGAGATAAATATCGGCCAACAATATTTGATGAAAGTAAGGCTGGGCAACCTACCAGAAATTTCCTTAACCGTTTTGAAAACATCCAACTTGGAAGGATCCATTGGAGGGGTCTTTGTGTGTTTGTCACTTAAAAAATAAAATATAAACATATAGTATGAATTTGTGAAACATAACAAATTATCACTATCATTTAAAGAGTGGTGCTAGAGGTAAAGATATTTAGATTCAATTCCATATTCAATTTCCTAATAAAGCATTATATGAAATCTAAATTCAAATATTTGGATACAATGAAGTAGCACATATGTATATACTATGGACAAAGATATGGACAATCAGTGTCCCAAATCTTTAGGCTCAAATTTTCTGCTGGCTTACCCTTTAAACGCCATGCTGAAGATAGACAAATGCCCACTGATTTTGGTGCAGTTCTTGAAGGAGTCAATATTAGAGGCATTGACTGACAGGACATGTGTAAGTTCTCCCATTCCTAGTCCATTGCAAACTTTAAAAGAATAAATGTTAAATTATTAATTGTCAATAATAAGCATAATCAATATTCAATAATAAGCATTTCACAACCATCATGAAACAAATATTAATTAAGGGATATGGTCTTTATCAGCGATAAAGGTTTTGTGTCTCCGAAATTAGATCTGTATTAATTGCATTCCCTTTCTGGTCGGAATGTCCGGTCATAATATTTGCTAGTTTCAGACCAATGCATTTGTAATTTTCCTGTCATGTGCTCGCGTTGCTTAAATAGCAAATCAACATGTGCCCATCTGGCGTGCTGCTCTTGAGAGGAGGGGTGGTTAGGAGCACTGTATGCATGTCACTATTTTGAGGTAGCTGAAAGCAATTGCGACCACATTGAATTTAATGAATAGAATTGAATTCTCCTTTAACTATAGATTAGACCACAATAAGATTTCATTTGGGACACAAGAACAGTTCAACTGTTCTGTTGTGAACTTAAGAAACAGCTACGATATTATTTACTAGATAAAGGACTGGGGGAATTAAACTATTAGGAGCAGAAGTTGGTATTAAATGCAGAAACAGATATGGCCAACCCCATACAGATCAACACCATACAGTACAAATGTTGTTTTGCTCAGATCCATGTGCACTGCTAATCCATACAGTTTTCAAGCCAATATACCAAGTTTAAAGTTCATTAAATTGTGTATTTTAAAGGGAAAGGGAGATGACACTGATTAATAATTAATATACATTAATATACATTTTCCCCACAGTACTTGGAGATACATAATCTGAGGAAGGCATTATTACGAATCCCATATTACAAGAAACAAAACTATTACTATCATTTCCAGGTGATCTACTGGTTAATAAAACATACAAAGACTGGAACCCTTAATGAAAGCGCATTGAGTTAGTCAGTGGTAGATCGTTTGGTTTCAGGATTGGCACTACCTTTTGGGCAAGGCCCCTGACAACTCTTGCACTTTCTGACCCCGTTCTCGTCTAACTCGTAGGTGTCTGCACTGCAGGTCCTAACGCACGCTCCATGGTCTGTCACCACATAGTTATCTGAAAGGCAGGGAAAGACATTTGAGGGGAAATGCATTCTGTTTAATGTTACTATGCTGCTTAACTCATTGGTTAATATTTTGCTGCATACTGACTCCATGCAATCACTGAGCCTCCCTTTTTGTGGTCTGGTCCCCAACTGAAAAGTACTTGTCAGTTCAAATACTGACACTATTCTTCGGTAGCATAATTTTTTACGTTTTATGTTTTTCCCATGCTGACAGGGAGAGCCTTTAGGGAATCCTAAAATAAATCTGTTAATTTCAGCACAGGATTACAAAAAAGATTCTGTAAATCACCAATGGGAAATGTTCCCAAGAAAAGCAGTGGCCAAAGCTCTACTGCTGGTTTACTCATCTCTTTATCTCCAGCTGTAGTTTAAGATTTAACCAGCAGAGCTTTCTCCTAAATGACTAATCCTTAAGAGGATCCTACTACTGGCAAAGTGGGTCATAATATTGCAACTGTCTCACTTCCTCCAATAATACTCCTTCATATCTACATCTTATCAGATCTTAGTAGATACCTGAGGCTGTAACCTGGCCTTACCTGTCATAAGCACACGATATATTTGAATATTTATGGCACTCTACATATAGAGATAAGAAAAGATATTGCTTTTTTTATACTTCCTCACTAAATTCCCCCTGAACCAGGCCCAGAGGAAAGATAGCCAACTCTAATTTTCGGGCTTATGGCTTGATGCAGCATTTGTGGTGACAAAAGGTGTCTGGTCAAGGAAGTCCTTACGTGGGCAATTTTTGACGCAGGTGGCCCCAAAGCTATACTTCCCATCTGGGTTGGGGGCCAGCTGGTGTTTGCTGGAGTCGTACAGCATGAGGCTGGGACAGGCGTCCTTACATGTCCCCTCGTCCTGGAAGGCGCGGCATGCCTAGGGAACCACAGTGTGGATGAAAAACAGCCCCATCAGGCTGCCTACGGTAAACCCTCCCTGCCTAAGACTCACACAGGCTTAGATGATAACAATGCATTCTTGAGCAGTATATCTCAGTCAGAGTTCAAGAGGAAATGGTTCTGATCACAGTCTAATGATTACCAGAATGTTTCACTGGCTGTGATGGACCAAAAATGGCATATTAAAGTACTATGAATACCCATGAAAACAATAACAGCAACAATTAGAATTTTATCAAATAATGGCAGCAAGCAGGCAACAATTCTAACACCAATAATAAAAACAAAATGATACGAACAAACAGAAGCCATAACAACTGTAACACCAGATTACAGGGACCAATACCACCAATCCACAACAAAAAAGAACAAGAATCGCAATGTGATGGCAACCACGGCAATTTCTCCAACATGCACTGCACGAGGGTTCTGAAAGGCCGCTGAGCAACGCGATGCCCCTAAGCACTGACCAGCATGGCACATTGTGATGTCACATGGTGATGTAATTTACCAGGCAGTCAGTTGGGCGGGGTCCAGTGCAGCCCCCAGCGCAGTGATCGTTGCAGCAATCGACAGGGTGGAGCCCCTTGCACCTTCGGGAGCACTGATCAGCACAGTTCAGCTTGGTCACTGGGGAGGGGGACACAACTACATTAATATTGCAGCCAGACTAACTGGGATTTATTTTAAACATTCACCAAAGGAAGATATTTCATTTATCTGTGGCTGCGTTTGCCCTTTCCTTCTGCTTCTTAGACTTTGGCAGACACCAAGACAGATTTTCTTTGACTTCTGAAAGCTTGTTTCATATCGCTGTTTTTGGAGTTCAGCATTAGTTTACGTGTTCTCTCCTCAGGAAAAAACAAACAAACATTAGAGGCAGTTGCTAAGCGAATGCACACTTACAGGTTTGGCAGTTTTCTGGGCCTGGAGCCCAACAGGATCCGTTGAAACAACTTTGGTCACATTTCATACCTGCTCCGTGCAAAAAAAAAAAGAAAAGAAAACAGACAATAGTAGCAGTTGCATTTTTATATTGTGGCTTTTCACAAAACCAGCAAGCCAGGAAAACATGAACAACCCCTTTGGCCACTTTTTTCTCAGGCATACATTTGTCAAACAGGAATTTGCATATGTTCAGCAAATGTACATAAGACATAATAAATAAATGGAATTCCTTCAATGTTATTAGGCTGAAATGTAATCCAATAAAACTCATTTTCCAAGAAAATCCAAGAAATGCCTTTCACAAGTCGCATGAATCAACAATATACATTAGTGAGATTTTCAACTAGTCTAATACTACTCTAACATAACTTTGCTGGCTGGGTTAGTGGAAATCCTAATTACTTTATCTGACAATTCTTCAGAAAAAAACACAACATCTATCTATACTGTACGCCACTTCACTAACCCACAGTGCTTCTCTGTGGATGTAAATGAAAAATGTTTTGTATTAATGAGGACCATGGCTGTTCTGTGCCATTGGGTAAAGGTAGTAACAGTAGATATGATGATGCTCAATACTCACAGTGCTTTCCAGGAATGGATGGTGGATAGACCATAGAGCTCTTAGTGTTCTTATCCACAATGTCAAACCACTGTATAGTCTCCACATTGCACAGGAAATGGTTGTTTAAAAATTTCACACCTCCTCTAAGGATTTCTGCAGAAAAAATACAGTATATATAGTACAGTCGTGTGCAAAATACTATGTGTAAATATAGTACAGTAGTGTGTAAAAATCTGGTTGGTCAAAAAGCCTTTTACAATTAATATCTAAGTGAACAGAAGCGCACCTGACCTCTAAATGGTAAAAGTTATATAGCTCCTTTATCCAAAGCGCTGTACAATTGATGCTTCACATTCACCCATTCACACACACACTCACACACACACACACACTCACACGACGATTGGCTAACATGCAAGGCACCAACGAGCTCGTCAGGAGCATAGGTGTCTTGCTCTTGCTTTGACACATCCCAGGCGGGGGATCGAACCACCAACCGACTGCCAGAAGACTGTCTGTAATGTACAAGGTTGAGCCAAGCCTGAGCCAATGTCGCCCCATTGCTCTTCAATTGTTGATAACAATGGCTCTTTTAAACTATAGCAAGCAGCCCGCATGCAACCTTGTACATTACAGAATAAATATAGTTGGCAAATGAAAGCATATTTAACATTTCCCAACTATATTTATTCTGTGATCTAAAAAAAAATCTAAATTAAGATTGCCCAGCAATCATTTTACACGATTGTGGAATACAGAGTAAAATAAAAAAATAAAAAAATAATTACTCAAATTTGTCTCAGGAAAAGTTGTTGAATAACAGCTTTCTTTATTTCAATGCTTACCACAGAGGCTTTGGCATAATATGTGCATAACAAATGTATACATTTAGCCTCTTGGATGATGTGGCTGTTCTCTCAGACCTGCATATACATGTCTGTAAACAAGTCATGAAAGTTTTTCACCATGATGTAAATATTTTGGACTGTATGGACCAATAAGACGTCATAAGACTTGTCGTTTGTTGAATAACAGAAATACTGCACAGTACTCCTCCAAACACTGTAAAAAATGTGTAGAACAAACATTGCATTATCACAAGAATGCTGTGACCATGTGACTGACATTCGATGTCACACGACGCAATGCATATATTTTAGTATAGATGACATTTCATCCCAGGCAGAAAGATAAAGAAAATCCTTTTAGAGTTGAATTAATACTGAACATCTGTGTTGCATTCCCCAAAGAGGCATGGTTTCACAGTTGGCAGGTTTTCCTGTGTAAATTGTGGACACCAGAGCTTGTTCTCGTCTGAACCCGACTGAACTGATCAAGGACTCTGCAGTAACAGGACAGGCTTAAAACCGCCCTTGAGCATGGGTGATTTAAACACAAAACTGGTGATTAAAAGCACAGAATAAAAGCAAATAGCAAATAGTGCAAACCTGTCATGCTCTTCAGTCGCAGGTATCTGACCCCCTTAGTCACATTCACATTCCTGGAAGGACTGTCGCTGTCATAGTTGGACAGGACGGCAAGGGCGTACTCGTTGTCATAGAGGGCATGGCCTCGGATGATGCGCAGATTGTCCAGGGGGATGGTCTCCACCATATTGAGGGCAATCAGCACATAGCCCCCCACCTCCTGGATGTTCTGTAGGGCAATGAGAGGCCATTTTGTTCCCATCACATCATTACATTTTAATCATCAGACCATTTATTAATTGAATAATACATGGAACCCCATGGGTGTAACAGTCTCCCTCGGAAAAGTCAGGCAAGGTCAAATCAAATATTACTGAGATATAACCATGATTTAAACCAATACTGTATAACGTACTGTATCATTTCAATCTTGGATGCTTTTGGCCGAGACTGCAGTAACAGTTAAACCAACAGCCTGTTTGTAAACAGTATTACTCCATGCACAAACCGTTACTTACGAATAATATTGCATCAATATTGTGTCATTAATGAATTGTTTCTGTATGTTGTAACCGTTTACAAGCAATACGGAACACGCTGTATTGTGAATAGTCACAGCTATAGGAGGTTGTAGCACTCACATTGCGTCATGTTTAACAACACCTCCATAGCTATTACTGCCTCCATGACACAGCACGGCCACGCATGCTGTATTCTTTACATGTTTCATATTCTGGCGTCCTTTCAGGTGCTGAATTCCAGAATTCAGAGATAGGCACATTATCTTATCTATCATTGACACTGGCTGTGAAAAATCCTCTGGCAATGCTGCAGGTGTGTTCATGAGCAATGAAGCAGTGGCCCAGACCAATCTGACTGGTCAGAGAATGAGACTGACACACTGGTGTTATAATAAGACTGATGCACTGGTGTTACCTTGAGGAAGGACAGGTCATGGTGAGGCGCAGTGTAGGTGATTTCCAAGTTCTCCAGAACCACTGTGCAGTTGCTGTAGACTTTCACAAGGTTCCTGTAGTGGTCGTCTCGTGACTCCAGGAGTGTCAGCCGATTGTTGATTCCTTGGCACACTGTTAGAGGAAGAGGAAAGTTATGAATGTGGGCCTCGTAGCCTCCAAGGTAGTTTCGTCTGCCTGTATGATCAGGGAGAGGAACAGAGGAATTGAGCTGTCAAGGACTGTGAGCCCTACAGCCTTAATTTTGGAGGTATGCACTTGTACTGTAAGAGTTTTTAATAGATATGGCCTGATGTCATTTTTGTAATGTGGGGCATTGTAGGATAAAGGCTCCCAAAGGACGGGGAGCCGTTGGTCTTTCAGTTGGTCTGGCAATAATGTTACAGAATGACCTGCCATGGAGGTCACTTAGTTTTATTGCTAAAAATGTCATTTCTCCTCAGTATTTGTTAGAAACAAAGTGATCAAATTTTAACATGGTGTATTTCTGATAAGCGTATCACTCCACACTCCAGAACCATAAATGAACACCATATGGACAAGACCCAGCAATGTTTACTGATTAGAATGTAAAACTGGAAACTACCTATGCTTGGTGCTGGATGAATACAACCTTGCTGTGGGCAAAGCACAATGAGTCCACTTTCATTAAACTGCAATCAGGTTGTCTTTGTGACATAGATGAATGATTATGTAGACTGTAACGTAAAATGTCATTGACATATCACTACATTATGCCTTCATGGGCATTAGGCTAGGAATGGGTAAATACACACAATGTTCACTTGCTGATAAAAACTCACTCACATGTAGATACACACACACACACACACACATATATATTCTGCACACAATTCTTAACACAGGTCGTTTCATACATTTAATTAATCCGTACTGACTCTACATACATGCATATTTTGTACATACTCAAATTCACATACTAACTTGTACACAAATTATTTTCCTTTATTTTCTGGAACTTTCTTATATTGTGGAAGTACCTATATGTACTTATTATTTTATTGAACTTTTTTTGTATTGTACTCTTGCCTGCACTTTTTATACCCAAATAAAAAATCCAATCACATTCTATGCAACATAGTTTTGCAGGTTTTCTGCTTTCCCTATTTATGCCACAGACTGATAATATGGCTTCCCACACCATTAATACAGGTAGGTTTCGGTTTAAGAATCTTTACTGAAAGTGAAATGATGTAGTGATGGTTAGGAGCTTCACTGGAACTCTTTTGGCATACGAAGGGGAAAATGTGTCCATCAGGAGAACAAAAAGTGCCATTCCTGCCATTCACCAAGAAAGGGAAGGAAAACACTTAGCAAACAAGTCCCTTCAGGCCTTTTGAAAACTGCAGTCAAACCTGCCCCTAGTTTTTGTGGTTAAGATCATCAACAACCTGCAATCAGTGCTTCGGACATTACTGAAGAAACACGATACTATACTTGATACTTAAGCAGATCAGCATATCTTGAGCAGATTTTAGAATTTGGCAAGCGTAATCACCAGTGTACGCACTTGAAATATTTGGTCACACTTGCATAGCACAACAGCAAAGTCACACAAGACAAAGCTCAAGGGATTGCGCAACCCCAAGATAAGCCGACACAAAACGTGAGGGCATTTAAGGAGCGGAATAACAGCCAATCCCTAGGGACGCAGAGCGACCTCCTGCAGTACTGCCAGCAGGCCTGACGGCTTCTGAGCGATAGAGATCAGAATGTTCCGTCGAGCAGAAAGTCAGAGGTGCCTGCGAACACCTTTGCATTGCTGGAGGCTGCATGGTGAACCCCCGCACAGATTAGTGGGCAGATTAAAGAAAGACGCTTTCTCAATTGCTCCATTTCAGCAGTTTATCTTTGCTGTCATATTGGTTCTTTGTGACACCCATCACACTATCACGTCCAGTTGTCAGAAGTCACAGTGCTACTCCACGTAACAAAGAACTTCCTTCTTGTAAACAAGTTGTGCAGTGCAGCTGGGAAGTTTATCAGGGCACATTCCTGAGCATGTCTGCTCCTGCAGAGAATGCTAAAAAGTAATCATATTTGGGCATTTAGGTCTCAGCACCAAACACCGGACACCTCAAACATTTCTTAAAAAAATTTTTTTTACTGACTGTATAAATTATAAAACGGATCATTTCCCCAACATACTTGTTAGGGGTATATTTCATGTCTTTGGTGTTTGTGAACAGCGAAACAACCCTTATGTGACAGTATTCAGAATACTATGCCGTGTTACTGCAACTACAGCGCAATTTTGCTCCTTGTTCCCAAATAACAAGTCACACTCATTGCTATATTTTCTACACATACGTATTATTACCCCGTTTACCCTGTGCTGTAAAGTATCACTACTATGCAATTGCCATTCAGTTCAATTCCATGAGAAATTATTTCAATTATAATTCAGTTCACAAATAGTTCAATTTCTATCATATTACAAATGACCAGGTTATGTAGCAAAATCTTGAAAATAAATAGCAAGGAATATATTAAATGTTAAGGACTTCACTTCAATGAAGAAAGGACAAATGCTCATTTAAAAGGATATGCCACTATACCATATCAAGAGAGCTGAGGGCGGTCAGACAAATTCTAACAACGCAGCCAAACCAACATAGTCGACCACAATCCACAGATTGGAGACACAAAGCAAAAGACATCAAAATAAGTCTTCCCAGGCAATAATTGGTCTCCTTCTTATACATATGCCTGTAATTGATCTTTCCAACCATTTATATGTGTGCCACTTTGGATAGGCTTAAAGATGCCATTGCAATGAGAAAATATTTCACACACCCACTGCATTCTCCATGGGAAGAGAGAAATATGTGTGAGGGGTCAGGGACAGTTTACGCTGTGTTGAGTGCTCTTAGATTTCACAAGGTGCAGGAATTTAAACAGAGCCGTATCACCTGTCCCAGCCGGCCATTCTCTCTGGAGGATAAGACGTTTGTAAAGTCGCTTTCAGCAAGTGGCCCAAGGCATGTTCCCTGTGCTCTGATTCAGAATACATTATCCTACATGAGAAGTTCATTATGAGAAGAGATTGCAAAAATATATATTTTATTTAAATAAAAAAAGAAAACATGTTTTGATGTACACTTGGCCACATTATTTACATGATATGGTCTGGCACAGTACAGCAAAAAATATATAATATACATACACTGAGCACTTTATTAGGTAGACCTATACAATGAAATAATGAATGAAATAATGAAAACATTTAATCAGCCAATCATGTGGCAGCAACTAAATGCATACAAGCATGTAGACATGGTCAAGAGGTTCAGCAGTTTTTCAGACCAAATGTCAGATTGGGGAAGAAATGTGATTTAAGTCACTTTAACCGTGGAATGATTGTTGGTGACAGACAAGGTGGTTTGAGAGTCTCAGAAACTGCTGATCTCTCCTCTCTGCAAACACAACAGAGTTTGCAGAGATTGGTGCGAAAAACAAAAACATCCAGTGAGCAGCAGTTCTGCATGCAAAAATGCCTTTTTAATGAGAAAGGTCAGAGGAGAAGGTCCAGGCTGGTCAAAGCTGACAGGAAGGCGGCAGTAATGCAAATAGCCAGACATTGCAACAGTGGTATACAGAAAAGCATCTCTGAACACACAACGTGTCAAACCTCTTAAGTGGATAGGCTACAGCAGCAGAAGACCAATAAGCCTAAAAAGTCTAATAAATACCCAATGAGTGATTAATATTCATATATTAACTATAAATATATATATAAATAAATTATGCATACCAATTTGACCCTCATAATTCAGAAGGTCAAATGGAAATTAATAGCTTTACATTTTAGTTGCTTAGGACCATCTTCCCAGAGGAGTACACTGTGTTCCATATGGAAGAGTGTGATGAGCATTGTCTAACTACAAAGCCATTACATCACAATCATTTAGCAGATGTTCATATCCAGAGTGACTTACAGGAGAAAAAAAAGAGAAACATAAGTACATTCACCCGGCTATAATGAGACTTTGCGAACAACATTCCCTGGAAATGGGTAGATGCTACATGAATGCTATGAATTAACTGTGGAAGAGACCGTTTTTACAACAGATCGAAGGAATCATTGTCCCATGCCTGCGTTCCAAGTTTGCATTCAGACTTACAGTAGCTTGATGTGCTTTATGTAACTACAATGTGCCAAATCTTTCAATTTACGCATCTTCATACAAGGCCTACTAATATGTATTGTATAGGATATGCGTTTATGACATGAATGCCCCTCTAAACTATGCATTTTTGATTTGGTTCAAGGAAAAGAAAATTGCCCTTCACCACATAGAAATTCTTTATGTTCTATAGACAACACAATGTAAGTGTTAAACGTGTTTAAATCATGACTTCTCTTTGCTGTTGCACCCTACAGACTCAATGACCAGGCGATGAAGTATGCGGTTTTCTTTGTTCAATTCAGAAGGACATACAGCAATATCACTTAAAACAAACACAGAGCAAATCATGAGTCACGTATTTAATGACTCTTGTTAAATAAAACTACATTTACACTTTATGTAGCTGGAGCTCCAGTGGTCACAACAACAGGATCACCAATACTTTTGAGAATGTGCCATGATTAACAGAATGACTTGGACTACAGAATCGGGGATTATGCGTCACTGTACAGATGAGGTATCGATGAAGACTAATCATTTTCCCCTTGTGGAAACAAAACCGATTTCCCTAGAAAATGTATGCAATCAAGGAATGCTATAGGAATGCTACAACCAAGCAGCACTGTCAGCTCTGAAAGTGATGGTTCAGTGAATCTAAGATGGGTGCAGCCAACTCCCAGCCAATCGCCATTGTGTGTTCAAAACTAACAGTCTTTGAAATTAATCTGCATGGTCCAGCAACCCAGCACCTGCACACCACAAAAACAGCAGTTGGTCAGACACTCAATATTCTGTTGTAATTGCAGCAGGAAGGTGAAGATGAAAGAATGTTACAGATCGCACACAGATAAGAGACCAAACAATGATAAGGACCAAACAAATCCTTACCTATAAAATAGATATATAATAACCATTTTCTACATTATATCAACATTATGCAGCCTGGTAATAGACCAGGAATAAACTGGCAATAGCAAGATTTTAAGATCATAGAGGCTGTGCCATCACTGGTGCTGACACAGATTAATAAACCTGTTTGAGATGACAATTCATTCATTTCACCAACTTGGTGACGCAGGTAACATAGAAAGTTTTCATTGCACAATTGTGACTAGTTTCATTATACTGGGTGGATACTGCTGAGAAGTTGTTCATTTCCTGTTAAGTTCACTTGTGTTAGCTCTGGAATAGTACAATAGAACTGGCCAAAAACTCAACCTGCTCTTGAAAAGCTATGACAGCTCTGCATCTGGAGACATCAGAGTAAGCCAGGAGAGGCTAATAACAGCAGCTCTAGTCCCTGCCTTTTAATTAGAAGACCCACGGTGGGTTATCATTTCACATTACATCACCCTAATGTGACTTCATTCTGATTTGGCCAACACTGGAGGGAAAAAAAGGAATAATTTGTGATTACACTTCACGAGACATGCAGTAAATACATGGTCAGCCAAGTTTCAACATGCAGTTTGAAGCTGTACTGATGAATACAACAATGACAAACACTGGTTGAAAATCTGACTAAAATTCCAACAGGTTCTCCAGACGTGACAACACCTCCATTTCCAAAGCACAGTTTAAGCCATTTGAGGTTTATCTTAAAACAGGGCAAAGTCATAGCAGCAAGAACTGTATGGGAAGCAATCAAAAACAAATATTTACACTGACATTAAACAAATACTTTGACAAGTCCCTGTTTGAAGAGAGGTCTATTTCAAAGGGGGTTCTTGGTTAAATAAAGAAAATGTAAAAAAATAAAAAAGGAACAAAAAATAAAAAAATGATCAAACTGAGATGTCGGCCATTGGCAGGTAGGCTGCCGGGTCAATCAGAATAATTTTGTCAGAAATATTTCCCATAACAAGGCAAACTGGAGCAATTTGTTTCTTCCACTTGCTCAGATCTTTACAGAAGGATTTGTTGGTTCTCTGTAATGAGGCACTCTTCTACTAATGTTGTTGCAGTGGGTTTGGGTTTAACAGAAATGAGCAGACATAAATAAAAGAAAAGATTAAACCATCTTGTTAAATTTTTGTCAAAATTATGCTTAAATGACACATTATGCAATTTATGCATTCTCAATTTTGTGTCTATTCAAAATTCTTGAATAAGACATGAAGCAGTGTACTTTTATAATGGCATATGCAGTGGAGAAGGTCAATGGGATTTTCAGGCGGCAGTTGACTCAGGTGAACAGCATCGGCGGATGTTAAAGGCTCAAACCACCTTTCTCATTTTCACATGATGCTGCAGCTTCAGCTATGGCTGGAAGCAGGATGTAGGCAGGGAGTGGCTGAGTAGGCTTGGCTCTGCTAGTCATAATGTGTTACGAAATCATCGGAGTGGCAGAGCTATTACTGTGATGAACAGAACATGCCACAGGAAATGCAGGTAGTGCAGTCAGTAGTCATTCATCTTCTGTTGTGGCTCCAGGTGCTAAAAACACTGCCCAAAGCACTTTTGGCCATTAATAATTTAATTTACTGTAGATGAGTGGATACACGCTGGCAGTAACTTTCTTTATAGAGCACTGAAATACAGCAGAAGTCAAATTATATACAGCTTCCAAAGCAAAGTCCACCCTTTTCTGTTTTTCTAAGCCCTAATTGTATGTATTGAATATGTTGTATAGCTCTCCAGTTCAAAGGACTCATATTGTACACTTTTCTAGTGTTGTATTTTAGGTCCTGATATCCATAAGTATATATTGTTTTAAGCACCAAAAAAAAAAACTCTATCCAATTCTAAATGTCCATTCCGCAGTGCCTCCCATGAGCTTTACCAGGAACAGGCTGTTTTTGTGACTGTGTCTTTAAGGCTCATTGATATCAATGAACTGTTGTTCTGATTGGCTGGCGAGCTCCAGTGAACCGAATGGTGTCTGTACCAAGTGCCTGGATTTGTTCTGGCTAAACGGTGGGTTGTGCTGAAGCAAAGTAGAGTATTGTTGTGATGTCAAACGGCTTGTCCAAATGGCTTGTTTAAATGCACATTTAATTCAAACAGATAGCACATTCAACTCAAAATATGGGAACTTTAAGGAATCTTGTTGGATATGAGCAAATAAGTGCTCTTCATCACATGGAATTAAGTCAACAGTTTTCTTTTTACCCATTATTTAAATTTCCTAACCATCGTAAGAACCCAATCTCTGCATAACTAATTAAAACAACAGCTAAAGGTATGACTTCCCTTACTGTTGAACTGTACTCAGACTCAGTGATCACGCCCTAATGCGTGTGCTTTTCTTTGTTCAAGAAAAGACCATACTTCAACACATACAGTACTACATATGCATTTTCCTACACACACATTTTTAGGTGTTAAAATACCACGTTAACAGCAGATGTTTAAATTATGCTTACTAAATAAACAAATCAATGCCTTCTAAGTATGCAATGTTGTATTGTGTTTGGGTCTTTTTTTGCTATTTCCTGTTGTATGCTGAAAGAACCACAAGCCTCAATTGTTCATAACTTTAAACCCCACTGTATCCTCTGTGGTTTCGGAGGATAATGGGAAACATTGACACTAATGTCTTTGGTAAGATTAATAGAAAAAAACTTAGCCCAGGGACTCGAGTATTGATTTTGCAATATGAGTAATCTTTTTCAGAAGGTGTGGTACCAGAGGAAAAAAAATGTTATAATTCTTCCACACAACCCCTCCTAACAAAAAGAACAAACTGTCCATTATATACATGTACTGTGGACACAGAATTTGGCAATAATAGTTTTGAAGACACTATTACAGATGCTTAGCTAGATTGCTTCAGCACATTGGACCCAGTCAATTCTGACAAAGACCAAAGGAGTTATGATAGTGGCATTTGTTTCTGGACATTACAATCATTACATTACATTACAATCACTTGACAGACACAGTTAACCTGAGTGATGTAGAGTAGTGGAGAACATCACTGTTACTTTCAGGAGTACATAAATGTGGTATCACAAAGGCAATCCAAACCTGAGCTCCAAATACATAGTTGTACTGAATATAATAATATATAAAGTACAACTGTATATAATACAGGTACAGAGATCTGTTATATGTCATATCTAATTAAACAATTTCAGGAGTAGCCGGTTCAGAACACATAATGCAAATAATTGTTGCAACAATTAATGACACTTCTTACATACAAAGGAGTTAGGCAGAAACAACAAAATAGATGGCACATTGACAAGGCCAAGACCAAAAATCATAGTACAGTGAGGACAGGCAATGCGAGCCTCTGTTGATATGACAGTCCTGACACAAAAACATACAGGCAAAACTTTATACCTTCAAAAGAGTAACCTGCCAACAACCCACTAGCCACACAGTATGTCTGAAGGCGTAGCTCACAGAACACAGAACACAAATGTAAAAAACGGCATGCTTGCTCTACGTCTTTGAAGCTTGGTTTGGACACATTGATTAATTTGCTCTTTTTTTTGCCATCGGTGCTTATGCTGTGATATGCCTCCAATGCAGCTGAAGTTAGCGGCCTGATTCCTTTCAGTAATATTTCACTGAACAGAAATGACCAAGGAAGACTGCTTCCTCCTCAGGCACTACCTGCAATGCAATTACGCTTGCACCAGAGGGTACTAATGGCATAATTGGAAAATACATCATGATTACAGAGGCACAGCTGTGTTAATTGATATTCTTGCTTTTTTTTTTGTTCAATTACCTACCAGAAAACCTCATGCGAGTCAAAGTGATTTCCATCCTTAATTACATATCAATAAACCATTTTCCATTATTAAACCAGGCCTTGGATATTCCATTGAAATATGAATCCCACGGAACATTTAAATGGTGCTTTTTTTTTTCCAAGGTCAGGTTTACAGTCACAACTTGCTCTGTACAATGAGGGAGGTAGCCCAAAATGAAGGACATGCAGTTATGCAGAATATAGATGTAAAATGTATTTCCCCAAATAAAAGGTTGTCATGCTGGATAATCTACCTAAGACCAAGCTCCTAAGCAGAGACAACAAGATTTTCTGCCAAGATTTCCTAGTACTTCATTGAATTCATTGTGCCAGTCATCTTTCAACAAAAAATATTATTATCATTATCATTATCCAAGTTGTTTATTATATGCAGCCTTTTTTTCTCAGATTTTTATTAAGGATGCCAATAATTCTGGAGCCCACTCTATGTGTTTTTACAAACAGCTATGTTCCACCATTCAAGCAAGCAGCACAGTAGCGTGACTTAAGTATAGTAGCCTGCACCTACAGTATAATCACTGAAAAAGACAATATAAGCACAAGACGTAGAGAGACATCTAGTCCCACCTCCCAATTCCCATAGAGATCCAATCAAATGCAAAGAGTTTGAGCTTTGCTTGTAGGACAACCTGAAAATAAGATATCTAGACTCTGATGATGTTGACAGGTCACAGACATCAAGAAGTCATGGCATGCAAAGGATATGCAACAAAATACTAAACTTTTTTTTTTTTTTTTTTTTTTTTTTACATAACATTGCGGTGTCCCAATGGGGGAACAATGTATAAACGCTGCTGTTATTTCTACATTGTGAAACCAAAATGTATAAAAATGCCCTTTATTAAAATCTGACGACGTGCACTGCAACCACGTGATTTCTTTATTACAAATCTCAAATTGTGGAGTACAGAGGCACATAAATAAATGATGGGTCTATGTCCCAAACGTTATGGAGGACACTGTATGACATATTAGCCTGTGCAGTGTCTTGAAAAGACAATATTAATCTCAAAGGCATCTGAAATTATAATCAGAAGGGAAAACTCAAGAATTTCCTCAGTAGTTCCTGTGAGGGGGACAACCACACAGGAAGTACTGATCCCAACAAAAAAGCAACTGAATACCAGGAACGAGGGGCTGGAGTACAGCCCAAAACTGCCTGAGCTTTATATAGATTAACTACAAGACAAAGAAAAACAGACTGAAGAAAAGTGAAAGATCATGAGGCTTCCCAAGAAGAACAGGGAAAAAAGAATCTGTATAGTAAGTGCAGTGGGTCCCTTTTTACATACAAATGACACTGCGGCCTACTCATCGCATTACAAACTAAAGCAGTACTCATACAACAATCTATAGTCCATTGCTGTAGCTGGTGATGAACGCTCCCAGGTCTTACAGTTTCAGGATTTTTATTGTTCATACAATGAGTACACAGCTTTACACAACAGAAACGACCCTGTGAGGCCCTGAGAAAAGTGTTCTGACAGTGCAGGCCCAGACTAATGAGGTGTGGAGGCAAGGAGAAGAAGCGGGGTGCAGGTTTGAAATGGCGAATGCAGAACTGAGCCCTGTATTATGTCAGAATGCTTACTGTTGATGGGGTTCTTTGCAATTTGTGATCATCTGTGTGCTATTTGCAGAAATAACCTGAGGTAGCAGGTCTATTACTGACACCCGTTTGACAACAGAGCCAGCATAAAATCCAGAACTGTTCTGGTCAATACTGCAAGTTTTGGAACAGTTCATGTTTAAAGTGAAGGCTCAGGACATAGACCAAATAAAGGCAAAAATAGGCAAGTGTTTATTCTTCTTAAAGAGACTATTCCTCAAATGGCCTCTGATATATTCCAGATGCTCCTAGCCACCGTCTGTCTTACGAAAACCAATCGTTTTCACAGCGGCACAGCCCTTTCATCATCACTTCTGAATTCTGTGATGACGCTGAATTAATGCCGTTTGCAGGAATTCCCTGAGCCTAGTGTGTGTGATGACCACGGAGAGGATGCAATTCTGCTATAGTGTGTATCGGTGTGGATTAATACAGATATACAGATATCCAAAGTGCCTTTCATGGCTTTCAGAGAAGTTTGATCGGCTACTGCAACGGTTCATCCCTTTTAACAGCCTTGCTATTTATGTATTATTTTGGGGGAGGCAACTAAAATCAATGGTCTATTCATTGCTCCAACTGAGGATGTTCTGTGTCATCGATAAAGAAACATGTATGGAAGCCAAGAACTAAATATAAAGGTCAATTACTACTAGCTGTGGTGATAAACATATTCATCTTTGCGTAGGGGAACAAAGAAATGAAACTCTTACAAAAATATTTCCAATCCAATGTTTGTCAAAGCATTTAACTGACACGTACCTATCTACAATCCCTGCTTTTATTCCATCTTTTCCCATATCGGTTGTGTATTTCTTACAACTAAAAGATAGCACAAATCTAGTCAAGATGGCAACATTCATTTTAAAACAAGGACAAAAGTCCTAATCCTGTTATTGTCATTAACTGTAATGTCACACAACCCATCTTTGTAGTAAACCGCATTAGACTCATTTTCCTTCATACTAACTTCATGGACAATAAAGCTTTGTGAAATTAAATACTGTAAGTACTGCATCATTTCTGAGAGACCTCTGTAACCAGAGTCTGGTATGATGCACTAGGATGCAGCGATGCTCTGTGGACTAGTATGGTCGTATGTGTCTAGTTTATAGTGCTTTTAACTGTCCCAGACCCCAAGATTTATCTTATTCAACTGGACATTGAATTAGTCATATTAAATCATAATATATCATGGCATATCATGCTATATCAGACTCCTATGCCTCTATTAATATGCATTCTATGAGTATGCACCACAGTGTGGTGTAAGACCTAAGGGCCATGTTGCAAACCACAATGATCTCACAGCGAAACCCAAAACTACCAAGACCACTGAACACAATCTGGCCACATTCCCCCTCCTATAGACTTGGTCCCCAAAACTGAAACATCAAACTAGAACTGGGCAGCCAGAGAGATACCTAGTCCTTCTAGGACATATGCCAGGTGCTGCCATATGACCCATTTAACGGAAACAGGCAGCAGGGGGAAGGCATCAGCATTTGAGTCTGACCAGCGCAACAGGATCTGACAGCCTTGCAAATGCCACTGCATAAATAGCGTCAAAAGCACTTGTGAGCATCCAAGGTGGTATCACCCCACTCTTAGCAGTCATGCACTGCTCTAATCTACCATATGTGCAGATTTATGGGAAAAGAGCAATGATCCAGGTCCGAGGCAGGATGCTGTTAAACTTCCCTTAGCAAACACACAGGACTTTCCCCAGCCTTTGAAGAGCACGGCAGCTCTGGGACTACAAGGCGCAGCGCAAGACAGTGCAGCATTGTACTTCTCTTCCAAAACGTATGAATCAAGAGCAGATCCCAAAACGCTCCACTGTCCACGCACATGGACGGCATCAGAGATGGCTCAATAGCCCAACATCCTGTCATATGTTGTCAATATTAGTAACATATATAATATATGATATTATAACTACTACAAATAAAAAATAATTTGGTAACTGGATAGTCTTTGTCTCTGTACAATTTTTTGTGGGTCTTTTTTTAACCAAGCACTAATGATAGTAGGCTAAACATCTGATCAATACTAATTAAATGTTTATCAAATTTGGACTGTACTACTATGAAACTTTAGAATATTTGCCAATCATGCAGACCCTGAATGCTTGGGATCACATTTCATCCTCTGAACAAACAAGATCAGAGAGATGACTGCTGAAATGACAATCGCTCCATGTTCCTGCTGGCGATGGTAGGATGTTTTGCTTTTATATGATTGCAGATTACTGAACTGCACACCTTAGTGTCAGTTTACTAGAATGGGTGCAGACAAGCTAATGTAAACATACAAGTAGTAGCCAAGTTTGGCTCACATTGCATATTATAATAAGACCATATGGTAACTGTGATTGGAGACCCTGCTGAAAGCTGGGATTTGAAACAGCTGGTAACTGGTATTTCGAGCTGGTCATAGCTGGATTTTACACCAGGGGAGTATTATTTTTTTTGATTCTTTAAATCATTAAATGTAATCCAATGATGGTTATTCTAACATAAGAGAAATTAAGTGAAAATAAATCAGCTTTGCAATTGATCTTTACTTACATTGACATCCTTGTTAATTATGCAAAGCAACTATAAATAGGCTTAAGATAACTATTGGCAGGATTTTTACCTGCCATATATGACCACCATCGATTTGGAAATGTGTATACCATAATTTTGAGGAACATTATAAAAATAGGTTTCTGTATGATATAAAGCAATACTCAATGAGCTCGTATAATAACTCCAATTTAGAATTGCTGTGAGCTGTCACTTATCATAACAATCTGTCAGTAGTATCCATCACAATGCCATATGAGCTAGTATAGAATTCCTACAGATGAACACAGCTGGATCTAATGAATAAGTCTGCCTCTGTTCAAATTAAACTTTGAAGAGTGAGGTGCTGGGAGTTGGTCTCAACCCCAGTTTTTTTCCACTTCTTCCACCAGTCACCAGTGAAGTGAAATCCAAATTGTAGTCACCTGGCCCTGAAGCTTCAGAAACCCACAGCCTTTTGTTTATCGCTTGGCACCATGGTGACCACTCAAAACAAGACTAGACACTTTCAAACCAACTGACAAGGTATGTTTCACAATAAATTTGTACGCTACCTATTCATGTTTAACAGCCTCCAAGTAGAAACGCTCCCTATCTCTTAAGGCAATGACATAGATTTCACTAAAAAACTGCAGCGTGCCAGGCTCATTTTGACAATAAGCTCGACTCCCTCCCCTACACAAGACAACCCTTCTCTGCGACACAATTTAATTTGCATACGGGGTGAATCGACTTTGCAGCTGCTGACAAAGCTGGCTGGAATTTGGGAATGACGCAGCGTAGTCCGGCTGTACTTCTCGAAATGAGCAGGTAAAACTGCCGACACACTAAAATGAATGCCCCCGTTTGCTCCTCAAAACTCCTCCCCAGGGCCTATTTTAATCTGTGGACAGGAAAAGGATGAGTAAAGACTGAGTGGGCCGCTAACCCAGGCCTGTTTTCTTTTCCCCTCACAAAAGCGGTCTTACCACCACTGACGGCTGCCGGCACAGACAAAGCCAACTACGAAGGGAGCAGCCCACTCATTTCACACATTGTTCCCCTTAGAGGAGGCAGCTGGGCCTCAGGAATCCCCCCTCCCCCCTTCCCCGCCAGCGGGCTTGTTCCCACACCATTTCCTGCCCTGCTACCTGGTGACCGATAACCCTCACCTCCCTCTGTATTTGCACCGATGCATGTGACTCAACCCCCTGCTGAACAAGAAAATATAAAGCACATAAACCAGCAGGCATTCCTGAAGCAGACACATTCGGAAGGGTAGTTTCTATTTCAGGACAGATGGCAAGGAGAGGAAAAGAACCAATTAGATGATTCACAGGGATGTTTTTGCCCTTAAAAGTCCTACTTTTCTGCCTGTGTTTGGGAGCACAGAGGTTCCTCTCTGCGGGTGCTTCAGAGTAACTCAGTGGGACAGCCGTTTTGTGCTGCACTTTGTCATGAGGCAGATGCTGCTAGATTTACCAAGAGACTATTTTCTCCTCCTCTGTACAGTCACAAATGTACAGGCTATGCTAGCTTTGGGGAATGCTAGGTTTGGGGAGAAGAAAACTAGTTTACACATGAGTTTTAATCCAGAATTGGGGCAAGAATTCTGGTTCAGTCTCCTCTCTGTCTGTACTGTGACCAATTATTTTGGCCCTTAAGTATTTCAGGAGTTGGCCATGACTACTATATGACACATTGCAATGCCTAAAATGCAATTTGGCGGCAAGAGTTTTCCTTCCCCAGTGACCAGAAACATGCTGGCTATTAAATTTGTGCTATTCATGCATTCATCTGGGTGAAATTTTATGTCTTTAAGAAATTTACTTTTCTACTATAAATATTCCTATTACATCCGTGTTGAGAATGGTGTGTGGGGGGGTTATCCTCTCCACAGACTTTGTACATAAAGAGATAGGCAGCACACGTACAGGAAGTGTGAAACAATGGCGCTGGTTGTTTGAGGCACTCCTCAGGCTGGAGAAACTGCTGTTGTAAAGCTGCCCCCTCAAGAGATACAAAATGAGATTTGGCAGAAAATCTCTGTCGCCTGCCTTGCATCACTCACCAAAGACATGCAAACTTGGCAGCCTGAATGTCCCATGTGAGTGGGAGGGCTGTGGGTTGGGCGCCCAAAAATGCGAACTTTAGCCGAAAGCTCATTGGAGAGGACTTGGGGGTGTGCGTGTGTTAGCATGGTCTGCACAATCATCACAGAAACCCTTGCATTTTATTGGCACGCCATCAAAAACTCACTGTACAGCATGGGAGCACACAATCTCAGCGTTTTAGTCCACTTTTACAAATCAGCTGAGAAAAGTGTTCAAGTGACATCAAACAAAGAGCATTCAACTTTAGGTCCATGCCAACTGTTGATCTGACAATCTTCATTCTTCAGAGGCTTGCCGTAAACTGAAACTTCACAAACCCCTATATAATATTCCCAGCCCATTTCAACACAGAAATGGACCCAACTGACACTATTCTAGGTTTCAATAAAGATATACTTTGTATGGACCAATGCCTGTCAGCCCTGAATCCTAAAACACCTCAACATTGAGTTCGTATCGTTGGGTGGAGATCAAAGTACATGAATGCCTGATCAGTACAGAATATCTGCAGCATGGCTGCTTAGGGCTGACCAAGCAAAACGACTTCCACTTATGTGACGCAGTGATGAAGGAGTCAGAGCAGGTTGAACAGCAAAGTGAAGACCCAGGACTGTGCAGAGGTCAAGGGCAGGCTGAAACAGGAAGGACAGGGTCATGGATAATCCATGCACCGCATCACCTCTGAGCCCCAGCGTCAGAGCCGTGTATGGATTACACATCACACCATAAAACGGAGTTCCAGCCTGTGCCGGGAAATTAATTTTGGCACGAGGAATGGGAACACTGAGGATATGGTCAATGGATTTCCAAGAACCTGAAAACAAGTCTAGGCATACTGTCAGCTCTGTCTTAGTTAATAGGCTAAACAGCCTGCCACAAGCTGTGTGTATGGGGTATCATTAATTCACTACATGTATGTGTGTATGAGGTATCACTAAATTCACTACATGTATTACGTTAAATCACTTCAACACATTCTCACCAGATCGATTTATCCATTTATCCACTACTGTCTGTCTGTCTGTCTGTCTGTCTGTCAATCAATCCGGTGAGAATGTACTAATGAGTAATGAAATGACTTGTCTCTCTCCCGATCAGCTTGATTTGAGCAACCATGAACTTAAGTATAATGAATCTGTATTAGCGCTGTATTTATAAGCACTGTAGCCGACCTGAGGTGGAAAAACACTCTGTGGTGGAAAAACACATGCATTTGTACGGACAGGTTGTCCTCCAGCTTAGCGGATGAGTCAAGGTCACATAATTTGTAACGTGTATTAAAAATGAAGAATATGTGGTCACTGAATTGATCAAACCTGCCATGCATAAAAATAAAAACAAACACTTTGAGCTGGAGGCTCATCATGCTCGTTCTGTCCTAAAATTTCGTACCATGAGAATTGTTTACCTGAGAACCCACTTTTTTGGTTACAAAATCTTAATGTTAGGAAAAAGAGTCACAAAAGACAAAATTATATGAATGTAATATGCAATGTACGATCTGGAACCTTTCTCTTGCGGAAAGAGATATATTATGGCTTATTTCTTGTACTGAATTATGTTTTTCCTGATCCCAAGATCATGCCTGAAGCGGTGAAACATTGACAGTTATGCTGACATAGTTTAGACTGACTGGAAATGCCCACACCCAAAATGCTCAGTGTTCCCCTCAGGTGGGAGATGGCTAAACACATTTCAGAGGATGCATGTGCTAGCCTGTGCTCTCCTGAATAAATGGATGCTGCAATAGTAAGACTGGCCAGAAAGTATGATTGAGCTTTCCAGAAAAGCCTAAAGGAGAGGGGGGGGGGGGGGGGGGGGGGGATGAAAAACACCATGGCTCATATTTACTATAATAATGCCAAACTGATGCAGATATAAACAATTCCTCCATCCTTTCACATTGGTAATGTGATAAGCTAATACAAAGTATCATTACATTACAATAAAGCCCCATTACAATAAGACTGGCATTAGACTGGCATAACTGGGTGGGGGTATACTAAAATACTAAAACCGCCCAAAAAAACCTACCATGGCATCTTAAAAGGCATTGAAAAACGAATGGTTTTCTCTACTGTGATCACAATAACAGCATCCCTGTGAGGACCTGCCCTTACAGGGCACAAATGCCAGGTCCACAAACTGAAACTGGCTAAAAACAAGCAAATAGCTAGATGAAATCAACATGCTGTTTTGAGACGGACAAAGAACACTTTCAATCCACATTCCCACTTTAAATTGACCCCATTTCCACTGCCAGCATCACTGCCCAGGCAGGGAGCCGCAACTTTTAAAAGAGACAATACGGAGCCTATTACTCTAATATGAGGCTGGAATTCCATGCAGACAGTCAAGCTCCATAAAGTTATAGCAATAGAGACTCAAGGGAGCCATTGAAACTGCGTGGTGAAGGTTAATCTAATGGCGTAAAAACCCAGGGCATCATATTAAAAATGTGGTAAACATGCTGGAAGAAAGAGGGATTCCAGCCAGACAGGGATTACCAGATGAATCTCCCAGGGGATATGATGCAGCACAGACCTCCATTTCCAGCTGTAACACACGCACCATGGAGACCATCAGCAGGTGCACCAGACTATTGAAACGCATGGTTTTTCATAGCATAAAACATCCTTAACATCGATCAGCATTTTGCAATGTGTGACCAGCAATTTTACACAGTAGCTTTAACTCGCAATCTTATCTGCGTGTTCTGAAACATTATGAATTCAGGACAGCGCTACACGTCCTGTGGAGACTCAGGCAAGCAGCAATGCTGCCACTACTCTATGGCTGCTTTGTTTCACAAATTAATATGCACAAGGTAATACAACATCTTCTGGACAGTGGGTAACCAGTATACCTTAATTTCTGCAGATTCAACACAAGTTTGCACTCACAGAACAAAACACAACACAAGGCAATAAATTAAATCTATTTTTTTCCAGCTGCCATTTTGGAATTTAAACCTGTCTGCAACCATGATGTATGTCTCAGGAAATAAAATGGCATTTCTCCAAGTTTTATATTTTATGAATTTTATGTATTAGATTGGTCTTGTATGATAAAAATGTTAATTGATTACTGCAGCCTGCATTCTATCAAGACAATTCTACAGAGAGTTGAACTGGTGGCTTTGCAAAACAAGAGTACTGACAAACAAGCACAAATATGTTGAGGCCCGCAGCACACAGGTTTAAAATCAGATAACAGAAAAGCACTGCCTTGTACATAAGGTAAATTATGCAGCAAACCAATTACAATTGAAATGTAAGACTCCAAACCTATTTGAGGCTCGATATTCTTCTCGCATTCATGTCATCCTGCAATTGCATTGAGTGCATGGAAATATAAATCCTCATCTGTATTTTCACTTCCTGAAACATCATCTTCATTAATAGAATAAAACATGGGTTATATGCAGATTTGTGAAAACTTTGACTCCAATGTTCACGTGTACTACTGGTGACGAAACTGCCAAAATTTAGCTAAAGGTATGCATGGTTGTCAAACGCAACTCTTTATTGTCGGTTGTTTCTGATGTATTTGAGAGTCGCAAGTCTCCGCTGCATAACAAAAAAAGAAAGCAGTCTTTAAATTAGATATATTTACTTGCTAGCTACTTATTAGGTATTTAAAATAAACACACAACAGACATTTTTGGCTTGAAAAACATTGAATAATCAGTTTTTGTTCGTTTTTCACAGTCGTCGACTATGAAAAAACCAAACCAAAAATAAAATGGGCTACAGCCATAGTGATTACAATGAATCCCAGCCGTGGCCCAACTTGAGTGCTGCCTCCTTCTGGACAGAACCCAAATCTCCCTCCCTTATTGCCAGAGGGTATTCATTCTGGAGGTTCGTAAAATCTGCTACCCCCCACACTATATTCAAATTGTATTGTGCATTAAAATACTGTATTTTTCAATAGATAGGCAATATATTTTAATTGCACATTGCAGCCTACTTCCTTTCAAGAGAGCTTTTTAGAGTAAGCATAACACTGGCAATCAGGTCTACTCTTGCTTGAACAGCTGGCTACCTGACCCAAGCTGGGCTGGATGACAAAAATGTAATGTTCAGCCAGGCTGTGGGGTGAAAAGAGGTGACAATTTGCTGTAGCAATAAAGTGCAAAAAAGCGTATAAAAGCAAACAGTAACATGCTAAATAAACATTACAGAAGACATAAAAATCTGGTAGAAAACACTTTTTGTCCATTCTGTGTTTACAGAGAAGTACTAAAATTCATTCCTAAATAGTTTTTCAAATATACGATGGAGGCGCATTTAACTGCTTTGGACCCATTCACGAAAGGCCTGGGCCTGTATGCATTTTCAAGGTAACCAAAGTTGTCAGTTGGCATCAGATATCACACAATGCAACAGTGAGCAGCTTTCAATTTGCGACAGAACAGCACACCCCCTGACTGCCATAACTACGGCAATTCTCATGGGATTGATTACATTTGTTTCTTAATTCGATTCAGAGGGTAATACGGGGGCGAATGAGAAATCCGCTGTTATTACTGCTGAACAACATGAGGAGGGGAGGGTTCTGAACGACCTCATGGAGAGGGAGGAAAGAACACACCAGAGGAGGGACCACAACAATCAAAACTCAGCGTTGTGTTTATTTGCTTGGACGACCGCAGCTTTCAAGATGTCACAATGGACAATGGGGCAGCCGTTGCTCAGGGAGGCTGTGGCGTTGTATGAGAAGAACCCCGACAGACCTATTTTCTGAAAAAAGCAAGGGAGGAGTTCTTCCTGAGCTGTGTTTCTGACCATCATCAAAAAGATGTGCATGGTCACCTGCGTTGCACAGGAAGTAAAGACGCTCAGGCTGGGAAGTGTCATGTGTTAAAAAAAGACAGTGTCTGACTGATATTTCATTTAATTTTGCTCCGTTATTTGGGGGTGGTCTACCAAACTTTAATGATACCGGTTCAAATGCATGCTTAAAGTCTGGCAGATCATGTTTTAAAACTGGGTTACAGTGTGAGACCCACCATGCACTCAGGTATTTAAAAAACTGACGGTGCCAACTGTGGCTGGCAGCGCTGTAGAGTGGCTCATAGTTGGCGAGGAAGGGTTGTCGTTGGTGGATTTGTCTGCTTTTCCTTGGGCCCGAGATCAAAGATCAGGCAGCTGCAGTATGCCTGCACCGACAGTACATGTAATCTTCTCCACTGGAAAATTAAATACACATTTTAACCGGTGAAAATAAATTGCAGACGACTGTATGTGCTTTGGAGGAGAGCAAGTGCTAAATCAGGAACATTCAAGTTCTAAAAATTCCAATACAATGAATTAAGAAACAACCAAAAAATGTGAAATATTTCCCAACAGCATGATGAAACCTGCTGCCTCTTCACTGGTTCTATTAAGAACTGTAGGTTCTGTTTTCAGTGTATGATGACTTGCGCTGCATTTCCTGGACATTCAACGCAAAAGCTCATAAATCAACAGCACTCAAATCTTATAATAAATTTGACAGACACAAGCTTGTACTACTTAAGAGCCTTGCACAACATTACAAATTCACATTCTTCAAATATTCCTTTGAAAAATGACTTCCACCTGTGCTCTGTAGAGACCAATAGACAGCTTGAGACTTCAAAATCCCTATATGAATGCTTCGTGGCATTCAATGAAATGAAGATTATTATCAATGATAATCCAAAAAACAAGTGAAACCATATTAAAAACACAAGGGCTAAACAGATTAATCTTATCAGTGTGGCTGAACGGATCAAGATAAATAAATCTGACAGATCAGATTAATTCAAACATTAGCACAGTGGAGTTCATTCATTGACATTTACAGTATTTTCCTTTGGCTTCTAGAAACTGAGAGGATTAAATATTTTATTCTATTTCTGTGGAATCACTTTTGTGGAATCAGCCTGTGCACTTCATGTGCTCATCTTGGGGAATGCAGTACAACAGAACAGGTGAAGCCCATCTTCATAGATGTAGCGTTCAGAATGACACAACATTCCTGCAATTGTTCCTGCTGTTATTGTGTTTGCAGGGGCAACAATAAAAAAGGCTTGTGTGGGGTAGAACTGTCATGTCTTTTAAGGAAGAATCTTCCTTGGCCACAAATATTATTGTGCTGTGCTTGCAATTCACTCGTTAAAAGCTGACAGGGAAAATAATGTTTGTCTGGAGAACAGATGTGGCACACTGTACAAAGGACTGTGGATTTATTTACACATGGACTACTGCATGAACTCGCCCATCGGTCGTGAATCATTCAGTGGATGTCCTACACCACAATTGGTTGAAAACAGCAATGACTGAAATGTTCTGTCACTCAAAGTAACTGAGGAGGAAATGACATACATTCCACTATTGGATGTACAGTCTATGAAACGAAAGGGTTGCGCAATGGCATGTTTCCGTTGCCATTAGGCACAACCTGAATTACAGACTCCTGAAAGAAAAAAAAGTGTAGTGTTATGCTTTAAAAGTCCAGTGTTTCTGAAACACCATTTGAGTGACCACAGAAGAACTATTCAACTGAATAGTCACACTGTTCAAATACACTGAAAAGTGTGGGGAAAATACAAAGTATTTTTATTTCTGACAATGTAACAAACCAAAAAAACTGACGATTTGCAACACTGACATCGTCGATAAGGGGTTACATGGACCTGAGTCTTGTTGCCGCTGTCAACCTACTGTATGATAATGGAGTCTGGTAAACATTCTGAAACAGCTATGGGCCAAACACAACAGCTTATCATTTGCCAAGATTTTGGTAGCAATTACTGAGAATATATTTTACTCTGTCACCTTCTAATGAAATATAACTAATATACCCTATATCTGACAAAATCTGGAGAAGGTCTGCAGTAGGGGGTGCAGGTCTTATAACACTGAGAAGTGCAACTGACGTTTGCCCCTGCATTTCAAGTTTCTCCAGTTTTCCTCACGCGAGAAACACAAGCTGCCTGTCGTTTCTTTGTCCATTTCACCCTTTCAGCTATTATGTTGCAGCCACATGATATGAAATCAGCATTGCAAAGCACAAACCTGGCCCAGAGCCATTTGCAAAGATCAAATGGAATTCACAGTTCATTATCAAGCTATGCAAAAGCTTTCATTTGGAACTTCTTACAAATGTTCCTTAAAAAGCTAAGACTGCTTCACAGAGAGGTTTAACAGCAGAACTATTCACAACAGAGCTGCCGATTTATAGTTAGCATGTGTAATTAATAAGCAATATCAATTAAAGGCCCACTCAGTTACGTTGGCTGCTAATATAATGCTAATGGCTTTCATACTGTGGTCTGGGTGAATACTTGATTCTGATTGGATGCTAGGTGGTGATTATTTTTGTATAATCATTCAACATTAGGCAGGTAGTACCGGTCAAGCCTAATTCATACGCTGCCTGCAACTTGGTGCAAGAGAGACCCAAAGCCATCAGTGGGATACGAGTTAAAAGGGTTTTTTTACCACGATTTTGCCATGCCAATAAAGCGACTTGCATTTAGCCAACAACGTTACTATTTGACATTCTGAAATGGTTGTTTGTAAACAGATAACTCTCAATTATCTGTAATCTTTTCCTTTGTGGCTAGCTATCACCAGCACAAAACAGAGAAACTGACTATGTCGGCTAAATTGTGTGATATAGTTGTGTAGCCCAAGACGATTTTTATCTTTGGTAAAAGATCATGGGGTACACAGAATAATCCACTCTGAGGTGGTCATTACACGGTTAATGCACTCCACAGAGGCAGAGGGTTTTTGGCCCCTGCATCGTACGTTAAAACTGTGTAATGACAACTTTGTTGTGGATTATTCGTTACTTAACGAGCAAAAACAAAGCTATGGTATGTTCACTAATTCGTAATTCAACATTGGGCCATAGGGAACTTCAAAAGACCAGGCCTGGTCTAGAGATAAGAAACTGGGGGAGAGAGAGAACTGGGGGGTTGGCCGTGTGTGTGTGTGAGTTTGTTTCTGCGTGTGTCTGTGTGTATTGTGTGTGTCTTTCTCAATCGGGGTGGACTGGCAGACCTCATGCTGACATCCTGCTTTAAGACCTGGCTTTTTACTTTTTGGCCAGAATTGGGAATTAACATCTAAGTCACCTTGGTCTGGCATTCTAATTTTCATCACTGGTCTTTTTGGAATGTTGGCTGCCTTCAGGTCTTGACCATTTTGGGAGGAAACAGGCTAGGGGTTGGTATTTTCTTTCATCCATTTCCATTGTGACTATTATGTGTAACCTTTACAATTTCTGACACTATTGCCTTGTTCACCTTCCATCTTCCGCATTTCATTCTTCTTCATCATTTTACATAATGGACATTTTGGAGTCCTTGCTCAACTCATCACCATGGAGGCAAACTATCACTCACTCGTCAGACAATATATGGAAAGAATAGTTTGATAATGTTTTGCCAAATAATCCATGCCTAACTACCTCAGCTGTAGGTTACTTGACATTGTCACAGTAGTTGCCAACTGCGACAGCAACAAATCATGGTATTCTGTGGGTTAAGCAAAGTTCTTGCCCAGGTTTCCAAGACACCAGTGCAAGCCGTTACATTCTACAAGTAACATGATCCACCAAGGTACTTAGTTGCTATCCGCATCATTTTTGTTGAAAAGCAACCAAACATTCTGTGGAAATTACTGAGTGGGCCATTAATGTAGAATTCACTGAAGTCTTAGAAAATATATTGAAAATCTTTGTGAAAATTTGTGCTACACATGGTTACACATATTTTACAGGGAAAACCTTCATAATATACTGGAGAAATGCATTGGAATGTGTGAATTCAAAAATGCATTGTACTTTTTGAAAGTATACAGTTTCCAAGTACAATACAGATAATGATCTGCTTTGCCAAAGATGCAATTTGAATCTCTTTTACGTTTAGACTATTCCTATACTTATATCTGTAATGCAGTGAAAACACAGACCCTCTCAATCATTTACAGGAAGCCTTGCTAATAATTGACATTAATATCTCTTATTGCCGTTTGCCACTGCAGCGTGCTCATGAAAGAAGGGTATACTTGTATACAAGCTTTATACTGCTCGTCCAAGGGCATGGATAAGTGACATTCTTCAGAAAGTTGCAGAAAAAGCCTGGCACCTTTTGGTTTTTGACACAGACAGAAACAGTGCAAAATAATAAATCAAATACGTACCACAGTAAGTAAGTGAAACACATACACCAAAACAATACAGTTTGAGTTCATGCCTTCAGAGAGAGAGAGAAAAATGATATCAGCATTCATTTGAATTAGCTCGGATGCCTTTGTTGAAGCCCTGAAAAATGTGCAGAAATTATTTCTTCCCAGCTGAACAAAAGGATGAGCAGAATTAGGCAAAAGCCATTCATTGTAAGACTGATAAAGAACAATGCACATCAGCTCATGAAATTTGTTAAATCAGCACTGTAATATTATTAATAGTTTCACACTGGCTTATTAGATGCTATTTGATAAAATATTGGCAAAAATCTATAATGGAAAATTTGGCATACCCTATTCAATTTATTCTGTTGTATTTTTTTTTCTAAAAATGTCATTCAGTTGAACACTGACGACAGTGACTGAAGATCACTTAAATGATTATTTGAATTTTCATTCATTTTTGGTGGCCAAAGCGCTTAACATAAGCCCAGCTGTTCAGGTCTGATAACATCTTGGCTTGTGATCTGTTTTGTGGGTGAAGCAGCATGCGGTGCACACGTGTCTCTGGATGCAGTGATCCAGGGCGGGACCCATGGCGTGCCTGTGCAGGTTACAGGGGCAGTGATGCCTGCACCAGCCAGGCTTAGCCGTACCCCATCTGGTATCGCCCACACCAACAGAGCCAACGCTTCACCATGGAGATGAACAGTGTGATGACAAACCGAGACTCAGCAAAAAATGAATGAAAGAAAGACCCGATTGCCAGAAAAAGAGATAAATGATTAAAGGAAATAAATAATATTTCAGCATCAAGTCTTCATGGACAAATAACATCTTAACACATGTCAACAGAAGTAAATGTACAGGCAGAAAACCCTTCTTTGATTTAGGAGACAACTGTTTGAGACATCTACTCCTCAGCTTAACGCCTAACATGCAAAAACATATCCGCCCCATTGCTGCAATGGCACAGTCATGCTGGAATGTTACATTTGGATTCTCAGTTTACAGAGTTTATTCCAGTTTACAGAGCTGCTGGGCAAACTAAAATCACAAATTGGATTTCCAGCGCAAAGCTCATTCAAGTTCTGACAACCGAAATACATGCATTCTAAAACTTGTGTTTCAAATAGCATCCGTAATGTACACCTTAAACAGAAGACTGTTTGTTAATTTGTTGAGCAACCAGCTATTGCAGAATATCACAATCTCTCAAAGCACAGGTGAGATTCACAATCATGAGTTGGATTCAAATCAGGTACATCTACTGTGTTCTTTTTATATTAAATATGGTATTGATTCTTAAAAAATCAGGAATGTCTGCAGTGTCAGCTGTTAATTTAATTTAGAAGCACTAGTTAAAAGTATTCTCATAGTGAAGTACTAGTTAATAACACAGCATCCATGTGCAGTATATACTGTCCAGCACATCACACATGAAAGAGATTTACATTAAGGGCACCTATCATAAGACATAATGATTCTAGCAACAGTAACAATAAATTGAAAGGAGAAATGTATCCCGTAAAATCTAGCCAATTTCCTATATGCACAATACCTAAACTGTAAGTTAATGCAGTTAATGTTGTGAGTTCATATGAAGGTTATGTCTTAATGAGCATAGTCAATTCCCTGTATTTACTAAATCAATTCGCATTAGCTATTAGGACTGCTTAGCTGCTAAGAGGGCTTACCAACAAGCCCAAGGGATTGAATTTCATTAAAACCTTACTTACTAATAGCTCATAACAACATACAGTAGCATTGTGTTATGAGCCTACTTTTCATTTCAGGAGCTCAAGATCAAAACAGAGAAATGTGCCATTCTAGTTTTTAAATCTTTGTTGCTTTCTGAATCTCTTTTACTTGCACACTAGGCAAATTACAATCTATTTGTACTGTCTCTGTTTTTATAGAAAGTTTTGATTTTTGGCTCAGGCAGGCACATCACCTCCAGACCTTGTGGTATCACCTGCTGCACTTCTGTTCAGTCTTCCATTTTAACATGCGATGCCACATTGCCCTACTGTCATTTCCACATGCCCTAATAGGAGTCTCCTATGCCCCAGTTGTGGACATTGAAGCTTGTTCTTGCAATTGAGAATTTCTGAGAGGAAAATATGATTCTGTCCAACCACAGTTTTGGCTTTTGTGGGGTTGTTGAAACCCTGTACAGGGAGGTAGTGGGAAAGACGGCCCAATCAGCTTCACAATGTCGGTGTGCAGTTTCACAATGCTGTACCACAAGATATTGCATTCCCCATGCTTCTGACTGTGTTTACCCTCATCTTTTTCCCCCACTGTTTCGATTGTGCTCTTCTATAATCCCCTCACCCTTCACCGTCCTCATCATCACTCGGTCAACATTACCATTTCTGTCTTCCACCCATCTATTCTCAGGTGTTGTCTCTCTCTGTCTCCATGTCTATTTTTAGTAGCCATGAATAAAGCATGACCCATGTGTTTAAGAGCTGATTACTTTGCCACAGAGAATGGATGGAACAGAGGCTAAAGTTTTTGAATAAAAGGTCACTTACGTGCATCAATTCAAAGCTAGCTGGTGGTGCCATTTCCATGCTATAAAATACCTAAATACAACTACAGATATTAGAGGGTATGAGTGAGGTTTTTGCAACTAAGACACATACATGCAGTGCCTGAATGTGCACACATGCACAAGAAAACTTTCTACAAATGTAGATTCTAATTTCAAGTCTTTTCTAAGTGCTGTTCAGTGCTCTTTTCCTGTGCAGCATCTTGTCAAAGGCATACATCAGGCCTAGTGATATAAATATCTACAATAAACTGGTATCAAAATTACCCTTTGTGGCAAGCACAAGAGCATCATGGGATACCGTGTTGAAAAGCAAAACTTCAAGTCACAAACAACATAAAAGAGAACAAGCAGGGATTAACTTCTGCTGAAAAATGTTCCTGATGAGTGCATTCTGCAAATTGTTTTATTGCACCAATGCCATAACAAACGTTTCTTATGATTCATGATAACAACTTCTGGGAAGCTGCGATGGAAATGGGTGACTTTCATCAACACATTAAATCAGCAAATGTTCCAAATGCAGAACTTCTTAGCCTGAAGTCAATACAGAATAAAATCTGAATGTTTTTCAGATTATCTTCTTACGGCTAAAGTCAAATTTTTGACATTGTTCAAAGATAAGGATAGAGACAATAGAGACAATTCTAACTTCAAATGAACAAAGTGCCTGTTTTATTTATCAGTTTCTTAAACTACCAGTACTCAAAATGTCAGCTTTTACATAAACACACTGTGAAATATTAAAGCCATAATAAAACCTTTTGGTATAAAGTGAAGGGGCATAAATGTACAAACATAATGCTATAAATATTTGAATTTTCAACAGCAGCGAGAAAAGAAAGAAGAAAAATAATCACTGCGAAACAGTCAGAAATGAAGGCGACACATCTGACCATATACAGTATGCCTAGGCAGTTGGGGTGCAACAAGAGGATTGGAACCAATCAGAGAAACTGCTGTCTATGGTTACATACTGTATGTACAGGATTGTGAAACTGACAGTACTGTAGACAACAGTCACTCACAATGTGGATCAATTCACAGATAGCTGGTGCATACTGCTTTCCTTGAAGATTATGCATCATAAAATATTGAATAAAATATATTTATGTTTTTGTTTTACATGATTCTACATTTCTCTTTTCTGAAATAAGATCTTTCTCCCCTCTTTCTCTGCAGAAGCTGATGAATCCTGAAAAGTATAAATGGTGTTATAGTCTTTCCCTTTTCATTTAGACAGTCATTTTTTAAAAACAATAAAACAACTCCACATCAAAGTAAGTGACTGATCTAAATGGATAGTTCTAATTCTCTAATGGAGAGTTTAAAAGACACCAGTGGACTCCAGAATTATAGCCATCCTTGATATCCCATTCACAAAAAGTAAATAAAAAAATAATATAGTTATTGACATAAGCTTTATTTTCCAACATGTATAAAGTAGTACACTTTATTAATTATTCAATGGAATCAACCAAAGTTTTACATTTTTCAAATAAAACTGTATTTCCCCAACAACAGGGACTCTGGTTTAATATGTTGTCCAAACATCCCTGCAAAGATAACAGCCATGAGTCTTTTCCTATACTTTGTTAGAGAACACATGTGGATGTATTTTTGATTATTCCTCCATGCAGAACTTTTTAGAATCATTGAAAATAACTTTTCAAATATTAGCTTCTGCTCTGGCTTGAGGCAAATGGTATGCAAATCCTAGAAAATACAATACCAAAGACATCTCAAAAGAGTTTGATGACGTTCTTTCAAATGGTTCCAGTACCACTTCATGAGACAGAACAAACAGCTTCCCTTTTGTTTTGTTTTTTGTTTTGTTTTTTCCCCCTGCAAAGGCAGTAAAATAAGTGCTTTGCCTTTGGAAGGCAAAAACAAATCAGTTTCACAAC
Source organism: Conger conger (assembly GCF_963514075.1). Classification (NCBI taxonomy): domain Eukaryota; kingdom Metazoa; phylum Chordata; class Actinopteri; order Anguilliformes; family Congridae; genus Conger; species Conger conger. Next base: position 30,021,427 of record NC_083768.1, read on the forward strand.
AGGCAAATCAGAGGATAATGAGGGCCTTGTCTCTCCATTCTAGGAGAATTCCTCCAGGTGTCTAAAACACAATGCGCATAATACTGTATAGGTAGGAAGAAGGAAATATGGGCCCACCAGACACCATTTCACAGCTGGTTGTCCCAAAGGGGTTCTGATCTTGTTGTTCACTTATTTTACCAGAAGGAAAATATTTGGCTTTTACTGTAATCATAGTGTGTCAGTTGAGTGGAAAAGATTCCTTTCAAAAAGATTGATCATACTGTATGGTTCTTTTAAAATCTTCAAAGCCATGAACTGCAGAAAACTACAGAAAAACTGCAAGAAGTAATCCTAAAACTGGGAACACTGGAAATTTGAGAATGTACACTCAGTGAGCACTTTATTAAGTATTTATTATTGGTCCTCTGCTACTGTAGCGTATCCACTTAGAGGTTTGACACAATTTGTGTTCAGAGATGCTCTTCTGCATACCACTGTTGTTATGCGTGCTTATTTGCATTACTGTCACCTACCTGTCAGCTTCGACTAATCTCACCTCTCTCATTAACAATGTGTTTTGTCCCGTAGAACTACTGTTCACTGGATGTTTTTCGCGACATTCTCTGCACACTCTAGAGGCTGCTGCATGAGAAAATCCCAGGATATCAGCATACTCAAACGACCCCGTCTGGTACCAACAATCATTTCACAGTCAAAATCACATAGATCACATTTCTTCCCCATTCTGACATTTGGTCTGAAAAACAGCTGAACCTCTTGACCACCTCAGCATGCTTTTATACATTTAGTTACTTCTACATGATTGGCTGATTCAATATTTGCATTAACAAGCTGGTGTACTTAATAAAGTGGTCACTGAGTGCATACACTTCAGTCTGGATCAACCAGAATAGGTGTCATACTGACACTAGAACTTCGTGGCTCAGCACAAATACAGTTTTGACCGTAAAAGCCAGGATTCAACCGGTTGCCGCATTACTACATTAGCGATGAAACACCAGATACCCTTACGCTACCAGTTCTTGACGGGGAGATAATCCCTTCTTTGATTGGTGCCACTGTCGTTTTGAGTACAAAACAGTCACTGGCTTACAGCCAATTGCATAAGGGAAGTGTGCACACTTGAACTGCCTCCATTGATGTGTGTGTGTGAGCATACGTGGCAAGTGCAATAGGGCCTGAACACACCATTAACAAAATAGCATATAAAGCGCTATTTAGGAGAACTTACTGATGTCGGGGAAAAATGTATTCTCACAGGCTCTCTCCACTAAAAATGTCATCTTCGGTGAGAGAGTGCGTTGACAGCAAATCAGTATATGGTTGACATCAAGGTAATTGATTCTACTGCACTGGGATTGAGACACGTGTGTGTGGAGGGGGAGTCACTGTAGTCAATGAACTGGAGAATGTTAAAGAGTTCAAACAATTAATTCACACAGCTGCGAATAAAATGATATAAAGACAGAATGATGTCAGTTGTTCATTCAGCAAAGGATAGTAAAGGACAGCACAGATATTCCTTTCATTCTCAGCAAAAGCGATTTAGCCTACTGGAAACAGAACACCACTGTTCGGTTATGGTTTGAAATGCCAAGACTTTCGAGTGTCTTATCAGTACACGTCTTGTACCTTGCAGCTCTGATTTGCAGATGCACACTCATTGGGCCGCACTCCCAGGAACCACGTATGCAAAACAGAGCTCCTTCAGTGAGAGCACATGCCTCCGTGACCTGGTCTGGGAGGAGGAGCAGTTTGTGAAGTTATTCATGCGCTTCGAAGGGGAGAGGCCCTATTTGCCCAGGCAGCATTTCGCAATTGGTTGTTCTTAAAGGAAATAAGAACACTTTCGTCACTTACAACCACACCAGTAACAACATGGATTAATCTTGAATGTGTGGGTGTGTGTGTGTGTTATTTGCTTGAGGGACCTCTGTGCATCAGGTGTCGGGACTAGCATATACTGACTTGAAATTTGAGAAAAATACAGGTCCCTTGTCTCCCTAATTTTATTTCCCTCATTTATCCCTCCATGAGTGATATGTTTGCAAAGGTTTTCAAAATTGACACAGCACGGAGGGTTGTTGTCAATGTGACACTCTCATGCTTATTGTTGCTTCTCGATGATGCGGTAGAAAATAAAATGAATGGTTGTAGTGTAGCAATAACCTCACATAACAAATCCATCGCCCTATGTGGCAAATGTTTTACACAACATATGATTTCCAAATGAGGCAACTGTCAAACAGCTAAGTGTGTGCCCTTCAGCAAGGTTCTTCAACCTGAACTGCCTCAGTAAAAATCAAGAGTGGACACACCAATGAACTGAATGGAGAGTGAGAGCCATAAAGTTGCTTTAGATTTCAAATTAGCTAGCGAACTTAAACCTGATTTATACTTCTGCATCGAATCTAAGCAGAGCCACGTACCTCCCCAGAAATGTAACTATGCGTCGTAGCCTCTGCATAGCCTACAGTGTAGGGAACGCGGCTACGCGTAGGCTCTGCCGTAGCCTCTGCGTGGATTCAACGCAGAAGCATAAATCAGGCTTTAGTTATTTAAATAAAACATAGTGTTTTGAATGTTGTTACTCGCCAGGCATTTAAGCTAAATAATTTGGTCAAGTCTGCCCTGGAATACTATTTCTCATTAGGATTGGGTCTTTGTTTTCAAAACACCCATTGAATCCTGTATTTGATTACAGTTAGATTACTCTGTTTGCTCATAGTCTTTTGCCCTAAACACTTAATTCATTAAAAACATTAGCACAGGTTATTGATTTTTCCCAAGGATTCACAGAAAAGTGAAGATGAGGAAACTACTGTAACAGGCGGATGGCTGTAAATGGTTGATGTTGATACAATGCATTTCTGTGCCTGCTTTTGAAGAACAAGTGGAGCTAACAGCTAGAACTGCAGCTTTGGATAAATGCACAGAGCACTTGAATGAGATAAAGCCTGTGTAGGAACAACACTGACAGATTTGCCTGATCACATTCCAGACACTTGTGATGAAAACACTTTAAAAGTACCTTTATCATCAAGTGCTCATCTTAAAATTGAAACATGGTTTACTCTACACAGATGGCCTCAGCTGTAAGCTAGGGGCTGTAGCTTTATTTAGAATGTACCTTGATCTATTTTAATAGCTAAAACACAGTGAGATTAAATATATCTTTGTCAAGCCTGGCCTGGCCAAGAGGCACCAATACACCAATACAAATAAAACAAGAACAGTAAATAGATATTCTAGATATTCAAAGAGTAAAAATACTATATTAAATCATAATATGCTTAAATACCTAATATAAGTATTCATATTAAATAATTAATATTAAATACTTAAATAATATTGAATGTACAAAGCACACATCTAATCAGCCTAATTTATGAATGATTGTGCTTCGGGCTTACTTCTCTCACAACTGCACACGTTATGCCTTAATTAAAAATGCAAACATACTGTATGAACAAATGATTTCATTATAAGAAAACATTTATGACAAGTATACAATATGATTTTTGGGGGATTCAGGGTTAGAAAAATTTCTGCACAGTCTTCTGATGGAGGAAGAGGTCTAGTAATTCCTTTGATTACATACCACCTTGACCATATATGATCATATGACCACATACCAGGAAGTCAGAGCCATGCAGTGTGCACAGGAAGTTCTGTATCAAGATGTAAGTAAATGATTGTTGAGCATCATCAGGTGGTTGATCTAATTTACCTCCCATAAAAGCAGGAAATAAGGTTGGTTTCAGTTTAACCTTTCACAGTCACGCCAATGACACAACCACTATTGGCTTGTGTCAATTTGCCCAGTTTATTTGCAAGAGTGAAAGTGTTGCATAGAAAAAATAAACCCAAGGCAAACCAATGGAGATTACTGAACTCAGGAAATTAACTTCTGAACATTGGAAACACTAGGAATTATGTGTATCATGTGTCATTTGCAAAAAGCACAACCCTAAGCTCCCTTAAGAGAAAAGGTATTTTGAGGTCTTGCTGTTGAGGTCATGCTAAAAATATTCTTGTAGGAGTATATTAATTACTTTGGTGAGTCCCTTTGACAAAAAGCTTCAGAAAAATGACTGAATAGTAGATTGTAAGGAAAGACAGATCATCTTGTAATGGGATGACTGAGATCTTAACCTCAGTCACCTGGAATGTCCCTTAGGAATCCTGAAGGGCTTCTGCATATATGCATCTTCTACAGGGCACTGTAAGGTCAGTCATCATAACAAGAACAGGGACATCTCAAGCTAATACGGTGGGTTCCTAAATTCCGAAATAATTTGAAATTATATTAAAGAATCTCACACTCATTCTCTAATATTGCCTGTTAGCTTTATATTGAAATCACCACGTAAGATGTTGATAGCATCAATATACTTGAAAAAGCCATAAAAGTTCAACATCTCAAGAACTTGGTTCTACTTCAGTTAAATAACCTCAATTATATAACACTATGAGGAGACAACAGGAAGGCAATGGCAAGTTCCCATTTTCAAAACTGGATTATTGGCTCTTGTATGTCTAGCACTAATCACTGAGTAGTTGGTGTCTAATCTTTTCTTAGGCTGTCTGAAGTGTGGTAATGGATGATCCTGGGAAAGTAACACCAATCATTCTGGGAAAATGTCATGGAAAAGCCTTAAATATCCTCTACCAAAAGCTTCTAAGCAAGGGCATATTCAGACTTATTCTAAATAGAGCTTAAGGCCAGGATCTGACAGGCCTTTTATTTTCAGGCAGAAAGAAAATACAGACCATGTTATTAAAGGGGGCATGGCACTTGGTCATTTGCTTTTTACCTGAAATTAGATATTGCCCTGGATTCAAATCTGAAATTGTCCCGTAAAATGAGAAAAAGTTAACTTTTTTGTAGCTACTAGCACTAGGGTGCAGCCATCTTGGAACAAGCCAGGTTGTGACGTCACTAGGCTGGTTTGTCTCAGCTGCTCAAGCTATTCATATTACCAGACTGCTAACTTTTAATGAGGTCAACAATGAATCGTGTGGAAAAAAAAAACGGAGAACCCAAGGAAGAGTAATATCAAACAAAAATTGCTGCCATAACCAGTTTGGCAGTTAGTGAAAGTTTAGGTCTTGTTAAGTACTCATTTAAGCATCCTGGGGCCATATCGTATTTAAAGTGGTACTCATTTGACTATGCCAGGGGCCATATCCAAGGTAAAATGCCAATTAAAGAGTCATACTACTGAGTGCTTTACTGCCCCTTTAATCGTAATTAATTGGAGTACCTGAGCAAATGTAAAGTGTCTGTCGTACATGAAAGCTGGTGTTGGTGACAAGCAGCTTAAAAACAGTTTGTTATCAAACTCAGTCTCTTCATCTGAGGGCAGCTTCATTTATAACATGCTTTTCTGACAGTCTAAATGTGCATAATATTCGGCACATTTGCCATATTCTGTACATTTATTCAACAGAGCCGCCTTAAAGTAAGTAATTTACAAAATAAATTAGATATCAGTTCATTTAAATGTTATTTGTCTAACACAGAGACACGGCCACAAAGATGTTTTACAGAAAAAACAGGAAATAGAACCATGGGGAAAGACAGAGCCTGAACCCAAGAAAAACCAACAAGTGATGTTAACCCAAAAAAAAAAGAAAACATAAAACACTCAGTGACTAGAAAAACGTATTGGTGGGATCCTGCTATAGAAAGGAAGCCCAACCTTTACTGGACAGCCCAGTGTCAAAGATAGCCCATAGTTGGAGATGAACTAAATGATTATAAGGAGGTAATGGGGAATCTACTGGAGAGTACTTGACTCAGTGGTTAGGCACTAGTGTAGGTACTAAACTAGAATAAGTAGTGACAGCATAGGCATCATTAGGCCTGGTTATTGAGAGGGAGAGACTGTTCAACTCTAAGATTTGCCTCAGCTGAGCAAGCCACAGGCATGAATGGTGACAGTGCTTTGTGGTTAACCAAGACCAAGACTATAAATATGACAAAGGAATTACTGAAAAGCTGGAGGAGCTTTGTTTCCATCCTGGAAGGACCCTCAGTGGCAGTACAACTTATCTAGAAGAAATTCTAGTATTCAAAACAACTGCACAGTAGAGCTTTTTATAAATAGAATTTCCAAGGGATATATAAACAGTAACCCCCCCCTTAAAATCATTAAGGGATTCCTCACTGTTAATGACGTCCAGGTGTAAAATCATTAGCGCAACATCAAAGTCAATGACAACTCCAGCTGGTAGAGGTTGAGAGAGAACAGCAGACTGACTCATGGTTCTGACCACACCGGGCAACCTCAACTGCAGTAATAAACTGCTGGCCCTCTGGCAAGTCATGAAGGTGAAGGTAGGGTCAGCTGGGCCGGCACCGCTTCACAACCAAACATGGTCTGAAAATGCAGACACTTCATAGGCATCAGAGCAGAAAAGAAAACAGCCTTTGCACTCCTTGTTTGAAGCCACCTAATCTAGTACACAGGTGTGGTTACCGGCCTCTTGGCAGTACAAGCTGCAACCCCTTTCTCTACGAAGAGCAGCCTCAGTCCAAGTCCTGTTCCTCATACGCCCACAGATTCCACTACATAGCCAAATCCAGAAGCGGACCTTTTCACCACTTATCTTTTCAATGAGTACACCCCGGGACCAGTTTGATCCCTATCTTGATTCCTCATCATCGTAGTGTGGATCTGGGAAGGCCACTGACAGAGGAAGCAGCACGGGGGGGGGGAGGGGCTTGTGGGTAGAATGACACCAGGGACCTCACAGAGCCAAGGTAGTGGGTGGGAGTAGGAAAAATCTGATTTTGGAAAAACAGTGCTCAGCTTGCCAACTTCATGGTGAGCCATATAGCGGGAGAACTAGGCTAACTAGTTTAAGCCTGATCAGTATTCACTCATTCAATTAATATTTGTGTCTCTGAAATATTGTCTGAACTACTTGTTGACCATGTTTCAAATTGTATTTTATGCTATTCTTTTTTGAAAAATAATATTATTGAGTCATAGTATAGTCTATGGATCACACACATATACACCCAGCTATCCCCATACCAAATACAGTATTTACACAACTGAGCCTTAACCGAAGAAGGTTAAGAATTCCTTAACCCATCTGCTCATGAATAGTATTCCATAACCTCCAGGTTATAGATCTGGCCTTTATTTAACATCTACACCACATAGCCTATAGGCCCTATTACCCATATTAATGGAACACTTCTGTCATGGCATGGGCAGGTTTTTGAAATGCAGACTGATGCTCAAATGAGCTATAACGGGATGGGAATGAAGACATTCTAAATGCTGGCCACCCCAGCCCCTGTGGTTGAATCATGTCACCTGGCCACCCCAGCCCCTCACCTTGCAATCATGTCATCTGGCAACACTAAACAGTCAACAGCACTATCACAAAACTGCTATTACGCAATCTCAGAGCCCGAGACCAAAATATATTTGGCTCAATGCAAGAATCAAAGTCAGGAACTTGTTAGAAATCACCTAAAACAATACACTGAATTCCCAGAATTGTTGCAATTATTGGTCATTCTGTGAATCAAGGAATGCCACAATTCCAGCAAATCCTGTTCCACCTACAGCATGCAGCAGAAAATCCCAAAGACATTCAGAAAGAAACTTCACTTACAGTCCACCTTTGTGTTGGTAGCTTAAAGTGAAACGTGACCCCATATTTATGGGGTGAGAAGTTAGTGTCCTGAGGACAGAATCAGATCCTTTACAGTCTAAGCAGGCAGAGATAGTGAACAGGCGTGGATGATCAATTTCCCATGCAGGATTAGAGCTTTGCCAGAAAAATCACTACAGGCATTACAACTGCTCAAATACCCTCAGAACACATGGAAGGAAAGTTCCTTTCCAGCCCCTAGCCAACCATATACATGGGAAGTCTTACAGTATCTTCATTTTATATGCATACAATATACACTCGCTAAGCACTTTATTTGGGATTTATTAGACTTTTATTTCGCTTATTGGTCTTTGACGCATTGTGTGTTCAGAGATGCTCTTCTGCATACCACCGTTGTAATGTGTGGTTATTTGTGTTACTGTCACCTTCCTGTCAGCTCTGACAAGTATGGCCCTTCTCTGACCTCTCTCATTAACAACACATTTTTTCCCCTCACAGAACAGTTGCTCACTGGATGTTTTTCATTTTTGCACCATTTTCTGGAAACTCTAGAGATTGTTGTGCGATTTTGCTTTGTGACATGGTGCATTATCATGCTGGAAGTTAGAAGCCATTAGAAGATGGGTACATTGTGGCCATGAAGAGATGCACATGGCCAGCAACAACACTCAAATAGGCTGTGGCACTCAAGCAATGATTGATTGGTATTAACAAGCCCAAGAAAACATTCTCCACACCATTACAACACCGCCACCAGCCTGGACCTTTGACACAAGGCAGGTTGGGTCCCTGGATTCATGCTGTTGGCGCCAAGTTCTGACCCTACCATCTGTATGCCTCAACAGAAATCGAGATTGATCAGACCAGGCTACGTTTTCCAGTCTTCAACTGTTCCAGCCTGTGTCCACTGCAGCCTGAATTCTGTTCTTAGCTGACAGAAGTGGAAGCCGACGTGGCCTTCTGCTGTTGTTGCCCCTCTGCCTCAAGATTTGACGTGTTGTGCATTCTGCTCACTACAATTGTACAGAGTGGTTATCTGAGTTACCATAGCCTTTCTGTTAGCTCAATCCACTCTGGCCATTCTCTGTTGACCTCTCCCATCAGCAAGGCGCTTCCGCCCGCAGAACTGCCGCACACTGGATGTTTTTTGCTTTGCTCACCATGCTGAGTAAACTTTAAAGACTATTGTGCGTGGAAATCGCAGTAGATCAGCAGTTACAGAAATATCCAACCTAGTAAAAATTTGTCTGGCACGGATGAAATCACTGAGATCACATTTTTTTTCTCACATTCTGATGGTTGATGGTTGAACAGTAACTGAAGCCCTGGACCCGTATCCGCATGATTTTATCCATTGCACTGCTGCCACATGATTTGCTGAATAAGTAGGTGTACAGGTGTTCCAAATAAAGTGAGTGTATACAATCCATGCATTGACATTTTTTAAAAGGGACAGCTATATTGCAAGAAACCAAATTACTGCATGCATCATTAAATAAAATAAATGGCCATTTTAAATATTGCAAGGCAATACTTTCCCTATTAGTAGTAGTACTATATCTGATTCTCCCAAGTCAAGAAAAACATCAACAATGGCACACCTTTCACTGGAAGTTACTGTTAAGCATGCGGTACAGTGTTTAGTCAAAATAGTATTGAAAAACTTGATTGAAAAAAGGCATACCCAAAAGCCTATCACATCAGGAGAAGCAGGATTGACAACACTCTGAAGGTGCTTTATTTTGGCCTCAGCTGGACCTTGAGTCTGGAAAATAGGGCGTACCTCGAAGCTGTTTGTGCCCCATTACATAACCACCCATGACTTGTAATTCTGCTGTCATGTGAAATGATCTCTATTGTACTTCTGGCAGACCTGGCAAATTCCTGATCCTTCCAGAACTGATCTCGGAGCAGGGCCAAACTATTCAGAATCCACCTATTACGTCACCGACTGCAAACAATTGCTGAACATATATCAGTCATCGGCATTGTGACGCTAGTAAAGAAGTAAGGGAGCAGCTTCTAGGGGCTGTCCTCAACCAGGGGCAAATTGGACCAACATCTCAAAATAATTGGAAGCTTCATTGCGAATACAAAACAAGCTGAAGATTAAATTGATCAATATTTCATGTGAAGGCTTAAATTCCAACTATCCAGTATCCATGTAATCCCTGCTTTGTGTATACCAGCATACCAGTCGTACACAGTTACATTCCAAATGCACAAGTGTTCAGCATCTGTGAAAGTACTACCAGGTCTACAGTTCATTTTTATTTTCTTTCCCAATTCTATGTGATTTGTTGAGTCATTATTGAATTGCTTCTTTCAAGAAAATGAATCACTGCCCAGATACAGTAGTGACATTGCACTCTTAAGGGTCCTTTGGATAACTGTGATCCAGGAAGTACCGACCTCTTACTTGCTCATCACAAGAAGTGTGTTAAATGGTCCAAGCTGAAAAATGATGTACCTGTATCTTAGAAAAAGACATTTAAGAAAGTGTCAGGTTGTTTATATGTATTTATATGTATGTCCCATGACACATTACAACTGAAAAAACCAAGTCATAAAACATCTTCACATTCTTTTTATGGTGGCATGGCAACAATCAAAAGAAAACATTCTGTAGAAATGATGATCATTTTACCCCCTCATATTAAGGTATATGAAAAGAAAAAGATTTCCTTAATGGATAGAAGCAGCCATATAACACTTGTGATTCAACTCAAATAAAGAAAAAAAGATTTTGAAGAAAAAAAAATACATTGGAATGCAAGACATTTAAGCATATAAAAGGCCAGAAATGTACTATTTAATGTAGACTCCAGAGTAATTTCATGGGTGATAATGGTCTTTCTGTAGGCTTGTCAAATATAAAAAAATGTGTATGTCAAGTGCTAATTAAGCATGCTAATAGATCATATGTCATGTCGGATAATACATAATATTAAGAAATTAAACCCTCTTGATTTGCTTCATGTGTTCTTTGTTTTTATAATGGTTCCTTTCTCAACAACCACAAAAAATGTGTATCAAAGCTGTGGTGTTATTGAGGGTGCATTGTGGGTCTTTTCAGCCAATAGAATTACACTATTATTACAGTTGTTTCTCTGTTTGCCTCCAGGGCTATACATTCATAACACTATTGGCTAGGTTTAAATGCTCTGTTGCACACAATGGACGTTCTCTCTTCAGATTAGTGGAGATACCCTTGTGAAATTCCACAGACTCAAAAATGTCTGAGCATCATACACAGAGACGATGACAACATTCCCCTTTTTCTGACACAAAAAGCTTTTGAATATTGCTTATTTCCCTAAAATCCCCTGTGTTACCTGCATGTAAGACGTGCTCTATTAAAAACATATTGAACTAGTCACAAACAAATTTTCCCCAAGAAATGTGTTGGTTTTGACGTAATAAAATACAAACTTCAGGAAGTGAATAATTTAAAAGCAGACCCCAGCTGATAACGCTCAATGATTGAATAAGTGCATTTCTCTGGTAACTTACATTATTGATCAGTTATTTAGCTTAAACATCTAGAGCCTAGAATGCTAGCAACTCAATTCTCAATTAATCTGTTAGCCACATATTCTGCATAATCTTTCTTGAGAGCAATTGAAGCAATTGAGGTGAACCACCTTGATCATGGTGAAAAAAGCAGTAACCTGTATAATACAGCTAGCTATTTCAGCAGAACTACACTAAATACGTACATAACAATTACTAATGGCAACAACTTGCATGTTGTAAAATTTTCAGTTGGATAAGTGGAAATATGTGGACATTAATATAGTTCATTATTACAAATTATATCATACGGGTCATGAAGAAATTATCAGTTGTTTTAGCTTTTTGACAGATACAAGCTCCCATTAACTGTGGGCTCCATGCTGCTTTTTTCTTTAAAGATTGCTCAATATCCAGTCAAATCTGCAAAATATGTCTAGCATTTAAAATATCTGGTCAATTTATAATAGTAGATAAAGAAAAGAGAGCGGTTCATCATTGCAGACTACTCTAACTTGCTCTAGCCTACAATCATGAATCATAATCTATCAAAGAACAAAAGCTCATTGTAAAACTATAAGGTATAAGGTTTATATGGGGGAACACTTTGTTCCAACATTAGCTAACAAAACTTTCCCAGGTCTATAGATCTAATATAATAATAACTGCTCGCAAGAATGAAATTGTAGTAATAAATCTCTCAAAGGGTAAATATTGCAGTTAAATCAGAGGCAGATTTACTGAGCAAGGGCTATGCCTAATTAATATATTTTAGAAAGTAAGCATAATATTAGCAATTTGTCATGTTCAGGAGTGCCACATGGCATGTGATGTGCAGACCAATGGCCAATGTGATTAGTGCACAGAAGCCATGAAATGAGGAGAATGTCTGGAGTCATGAGAAGCACTGATACTTCCGCTGGCTGTTTAGTGAGAATAATGCCTTCTTCTGCCTGAAACTGCCCTGAGGACTTAGAGCACGGAGGGGAGTGGAGAGCCCCTAACCACCCCAGACAGTAAACTCCACTCACCTGCGCAGTGCTGCTCACTAGCGCAATACCCTGTACACAGAAGTGCGGTTGAAACCTGTGCACGCCCGGCCTTGTGAGACCGCCCCCACCCCCCACCACTCACCAAACTCCTACTGTGTGCAAATCCTAATTGGTGGGAGTCCGAATCAGAGCTGGAAGCATCATTTGCTTAACAAAACTTGATGGAAAGAACAGGTAGAGAACGTCCTCTGCACAGCGTTCAGATATTTCACAGGTACAGATAATGTACATGTGCACAAGTGAAGCAACTTATGCGGGAAAGGGTTTACAAGTAGATTCCCAGTTTATAGAGAGAAGAGTGGCACTTCTTTATAGTTCCAACAGGTAGTTACTAACAAATGAGTTAATTTGATTCCTTTTGGTGTACTCTCTTAGGACTACTATTTTCAGAAAATGCTTGGTGATTGATAACTGGTACTGGCAAAAGACAAAATCCTTGATTGTATAGTTATTTATGGCCAGATATTACCAAAATCGCAGATATTCTGTATTATGGTGTTTTACGCATTCTAGGGGGAAATATAAATGTTGTATGCACATCAGAACACGGCAAACTCGAAACATCTACTCGAATGTGTGAATGTGACAAATTATACAGCAAGTACTGTTCTTTTTCCGCAAAGATTATAATACCACTGGTCATATAAACTAGGCTGTAGCCTATTGCAGATAGATTTAATGTTAAAAAAACATTATCTCAGTCTATTTACATTTAAAAATAAGTCAGCAAATCACTTGCACATGAGCATGCACATATACTGAAGCCAAAGAAAACTTCTTTATCTATCATTTGAGCTGTATCCACATGTTTAATATTCATACTGTGATATTAACGACCATCAAGGCATGTTGTCTCTTGCTCACAGACATGCCAGGAAGAGCTCTGTTTAGTGGGACTCCCATCTGTCCAAACTAGAAAGAAGGGCAATTCAGGATAAACTGTGACTTTCTCTCCCCCATCTACAGTATAATGGAGCAAACTCTTTGCCAGTTCAGTCATGGTCAAGCGGAGTGCGTACATAGCGAGTATATAAAATAGTTTAGAGTTTTAAAATACTCTCAGCCATAACAATTCTGGATTACAATGGTATGCTGATTGCTGACCTCTTTTGTGTGTGCGCAGCACTCAAAAGTACACATTGACAGTGTCTGTGGCAAAATCTTACACACTGGGCCTCATGCAAGAACATATTTGTATTCTTATTGTAAATTTATCTTATTGTTTACATACATAGGGCTTGTACAAGTGTGCCATGTGTGACTCAACAAACATTCCAACAGCATAAAACTGTCTGAAATGAAGTTGTGGGTTAAAATAATTTATATACGGTACTGTAGATGGATTTTGTCAGACAGAGACAAGAACAAGGGATGATGATATAAGAGAAATAATCAATGCAGTTGCTTAATCTTTATTCATATTTGACAACGACTGTAACGCCCAGTTTGAAAGTTTGATCTGAGTTCTGTGAGGCAGGCGGGCTGTGCTGACATGCACTGCATGCCTCTCCATAGAAAATGAATGTCATGTATTGTTTACATGATTTGTACGACAGGTCAGGATCACTCAAATGTTGTTCCGACCTAAGAAAAAATGTTAAATATCTGTTCGTACGAGTGGTTCTTGCAGGAAGCCCATTGTTTGACAGGATATTAACAAAAAATTCACTAGAGTCAAAATGAAATAGCTAAATATTTCTCTCTCCACCTCAAGCCTTTTAAAAGACTCTTACTTTTTTCTTTTTTTCAAATTGTATAAAATCAGAAAATCACTGTTCTCATGTAAGGGGACTGGTCACCTTATATAAGCTGGTTTATTATTGTATAATTTTTTTTAAATTCCACACACGATTGTACCATGTTCCAAGTGTTTTGGATAATGCCTGGTACTCATGTCTTTAATATGCCTCTCCCCCAACATATCACTGTTTCTTCATTGCTGCAGTCCTACTGGATGCAGTCAACATGACATGAAACAGCTGCTAGGTTCATGCAGTAACATGGATGAATGGCCACATTTCACTGGCTGCTAGCAGTGTCTCATAATGAATCCCAGCATCCAATGTAATATCAGCAAAGCGGATATAAAACTTCTATAAACCTTAAAAGCAATGAGGGACGAGGGATTCGGTCATACTGGCTACCCTAAGCTTTGCCATCAGTCTGCTGGATGGTAGATCTTCACTATTCACTACTAAGTAGATTCATGAAATAATTGTTTTTAGGACAATCTGCTACAAGACAGTTTAGCTCACTATTCACAAAGAGCCATATTTAGAATGTGATCTCACACTATTTTAACATTTTAAAGTTAATTTATATCAAAATCTTATACAGGTGGTAATTTTTTCATAAAACTACATTTTGTTTAGATTTCGTTCTTTAGAATGTATTTATTTATTTAGTATTTTTTTAGATTTACTCCCAAAACTGGATTTTACAGTAGCCTTTGTTTTTATTCCACGGAGTGATACACTTAGGGGAAGAGTCAAGACAACCTTTGACCTGTTGTCTTCCAAGGCTATTGTAACACCCTAACAAAGGTGTTAATGAACAACATTTCCCATGGTCTTGGGAAATGTCTCAGTTTAAGAGACTACAAATCAGAAACTAAGAGTTAAGAAACACACTCGAAATTAGTTATTTGTCTACCATTAAATTCAAGTTGGCATTTACGATACAATGACGTATCGTTTTAAAACCATAGCTTTCTGGTGATGCACAGTATTTACAAATCAGCCGATTATTATGTAAGCAACTATAGAAAAACGGCTGTTGCTTTTTTCTTTCTTTTTAATCGCGCATTTATTTGCCTCAATAAATTACCTGTGTCGTAGCCGATTGGTTATTTTGGTTGTGTACATAGGTGAATGACCATTCACTTTACTCCAGTACAATTTAACTTGTATTGTTAAAAACAGAAAACGCATGCCTGAACGATAACGGAATGGAGAGAAATCCCAAATTATAAATGATTAAGCGATTACTTAAGCGAGAACTAGCGATTTGCGTCAAAATGGAAGAGATGAATAGGACTATTTCGATAAATGTAATAATAATCGTATCAATCAATCTACAATTCAACTAGGCTACAGCCTAGTTTATATGATAATCGTTGTCATTACATAACTTATCGATTATGATCAGCCTCATTCTTGTCGCAATCCATAGCATGAATGGATTTAATTGGCATTCTTCGCTGATTCCGATGATAAGCTACTCCAAGTAAACACACGCACTTCTCATTTCTTACGGCTGAACGTTTTGTTGCGAAGACATCGGCTCTCACATTAAACCCTCACTGTAGGCTACAAATAATAAGACGTGTGTGACAATATGAGGCTATAGCCTATTGCAGCCCAAATCAGGAAGCTCCCGGCGCAGGCTACTTTTTCCCACGCCGCTCATGTTTTAACAAGAGTCTACATCTCATGGGACGCTGCATGCGTCCATTACATCTAAGCAGTATCGGCTCATTTAGGTCAGGACAACTATTGAAACACAGTCCATTTCGAATGAACGGTAAGAAGTAATATTTTCCTTCACTTAGCCTACCTTTCTTTTCCGACAAAGCACAGTAGCCCAGGGTCAGCAAGCATGCAAAGAGGATTCCAGGTTCGGTCAGTATTGCCATGGTTTTTCCTACGATTTTCATCCTTTCTATCCAGCCAGAAAGAGTTTTATTCCATAATAGTGCTGACCAAGTTCCTGTGGTGAACCCAAGCTGTTTTCACTAGTCTACAGTTGTCAAAAGGGTAAACTATGTAGCCTAATGTAGCTAGCGTCTGAAATTGTACTTTTGCTTTCCTTAGCGCTGAAACTTTGACAGCTCCTCCTTCGGTCTCTTGAATTGCTGTAGTTAAAGGAGTTCGCCGAGGAAACAGCCATAGATTGCTCTGACGTCAGACGGAGGGCGGGATATAACAGGTAACGAATTGTTCTGCAAGAGAACACTAGTATCAGACACTATTAGAAGTTGTAAAATTATTTGTAGGCTGGATGTAAATGTATCAAATTGTAAACATGCTATATATGAACGACGCAGTAATTTCTTAGCTTCTTAGCTTGACATTTCTCCTGATTAAATTGATCAGTTCCTCTTTTTGAAAATGTTTATTCTAGCCGAATTGCCATTATCTTGCTGCCGTATGAAATAAAAAGCTACGTATCAACATAGAATCACATTAAAAACCAAAACATATGAGTACAATAACATACACTCACAGCTTGAGTAATAGAATATCATGGGGAGACAAAACCTGAACATGCAATAGATTATTAAAAAGATCATTTCACTATTATAAGCTTTCTCTGTGGGTGGAAAAGTCTTTCATTGTTATCCAGGGGTTTTAATAATATGTTCGTTCCGGATTAAGTAATGGAATCCCACATCACACGATGGTTGTAAATGAAGACAAAGGCCCCCATTCTCAAAGTGCCCCTCAGGTTGCCATAGCATCCAGAAAGAGGTCTTATCTGGGCGGTGTCACCCTTCCAGCAAACCACAAAATTAAGTGTCTTCTCATGTGACAGCATGTTTCCTGAAGATGGACTACAGCCGCGTTCAGTTGTTGAAGTGCACCACTCTTTCCATTCAAACATTGGTGGAATACAAAAATCCCCCTGTGGAAAACAAGGGTAACTGTATGTCTTTCTAATTATGAAGGTAATTTTAAAGCCCACACTTTTCTTCTCAAGTAGGAATTGCCCATTTTCTTCTTAAGTCACTATGGTGTCACCCTAGACAGAAATGTATGCAGCGTGCAGTGTGAATTCATTGCAGCTGACTCCTCCAATGAGGTTATCAGTAAGCCAGTGGCACTACCGAAAGCAAGCTCCCATCTTACTGATGGCAGTTGGTCACCGATTGAGTAAGAATGTATGGTACAGTGATTCAAAGAGTAAACCCTGAAGGTGATGGTCACAGGGTCCAATATTGCTGCTAAAATTCTATAAAGGTTTTTTTAAGACACATGTTAATCATGTAACAATAACAACACCCATTTCTGGCACAACCGTGGTGCCATTCCCCTATGTTTCTCTCAGTTATGACCACTCATTATAATGAGCCATAACATTATGATCACTCACAAATGAGGCAAAACTTTATGACCACTCACAGACGAGCCAAAATCCCCATGTTGATATTGTGCCTATTGTGCTATATTGCAAACAATTGGATGAAAGAGGCAACATATTTTTAAATTAAATTAAAGACAGATCAATATACTCCTAATTAGGTTGCTGAACACATTGTTAACACAATGAAGGTTTGGTTTATTATCATTTGCTTTGTCTTTGAATTCTCTATTATTTTCCAGGTTTGTTTTAGTGGCCCAGACTTTCACCTATTGAGCCTACTGATTGAGCTCAGTCTTTAATTTGATCAGTTAATAATTTGTTATTTCGCTGACACTTTTATTCAAAGCAACTTACAGTTGATTAGACTAAGCAGGAGACAATGTCCCCTGGAGCAACGTTGGGTTAAGGGCTTTGCTCAAGGGCCCAACAACTGTGTGGTTCTCCTCATGGCTACACCGGGGCTTGAACCACCAACCTTCTGGGTCCCAGTCATGTACCTTAGCCAAAAGGCTACAGGCTGCCACAGTTAAAAAGTTATCTCTTTTTATCTAATTGTTTGCAATGTAGCATGTCATGCCTAATATTGTGTCATGCACAATATTAACAATGGCATTTTATTCCTTGTGGTATACACATCTTTTTCTGACATAATTTGGCCTCGGAGAGTAAATCATCCCTCTAAACCTTAAAAATTGCCAAATGAGAAAAATTAGCAGCTTGTTACAATTATAGATTTGCAATTGTGATTGGAACAAAAACCAGCATATACAGTATGGGCCCGGACCAAGTGGCCTTAATGTGTGAATGCAATATTTGGCAGTGAATGGTATCTCATCACTGTTCAAAGCATTTCCAGCAGTTGCTGTAAATTCCATTTCAGTCCAGTCTGCTCAGGAAATGGAACCAAATAAGGCTTGTGAATGAAAAAATATGCATCATTGACATTCACAGCTATCCTATTAACAGAATGGTGCCAGCTTACTGATACATGCTGTAAGTTTACTTTTATTATTAAGGTGATTCCTGGATATCAGACAATGCAAAAGAAAGGGCTCTATCTTCACAAGTAAGATGTAAGTTTTAGTCAGGCATGACATTGAAGGCACGCATGCAACTTCCACAAGTCACAATCATGATCAGTGTGACTAAGCAAACATTTCAGTTCTAACTAAGCATTACAAGCAGCCATTGCCTAGATGTTTGAAGTTTAACATTTAATCTCAGTAAACAGTGATTTACTGTAAAAAAAACTTTACCTTTCAGCAGTATCAGAACTCCCGGAATGCATTTTTAAAAAGTACTATTATTCAGTTAGACAGTAAGTTACTGTTAATTTACCTACACCTACATATTCAGATGTTTATATTGAAATGTTTTAATGAGGTGATTAAGTACATAGCTTATAGAATAAGGGAAGTGCACAAAGCTAGCACAAATATCATTGCTTATGAAAACGTTTTATAAATGACTCTTCCTGTCTTCTGACATTTGAAACGGGTTCTGTTCTTGGGTTTCAACTGCATTATGAGCACCATATGGCATGAGAAACAGGATGGGGAAAAGAGGGGGGGGTGTACTGTGGGCGGCGTACCTTAGAGACAAAGAATTGCAAAGAGATGGCTGAGCTTTGTGCCTGCTTAATCAGTTATAATACCTGAGCCAGAGAGCAGCATGTGGGTTATTTAAAACTGAGCTGATGCTGTGTATAACAGAGGAGATTTAGAAGGAGTCAAAACTTCAGTCGACTACGGCTCCAACAGTTTACACCGCCTCTGACTGCTTGATTTTTAAGTTACTTTAATCCTAAAATCTTTTTATATTTTACTCAAAGAATAAGTGGTTAAAAATAACAGTGGCCACTGTGGAGACTGTGCAGACAACATGGGTTCATTTACAAGATTCAATATTTCACCTCAGAGCCTGTTAATTGCACTAAACTGGTCCTTGCATTGCTGCCTTGCACCAGAAGACACCATCACCATGGCATTCTCTTTGCATGTTGGAATGCTGTAGGACTTACATACAGTACTGGCTCTGTATACACATACATGGTTGTACATTAACCAACTGTATTATGAAGTTTTGACACTGAAGATATTTATTGCCCTGTTTTGTTCTGAGAGCAATAACTTTGCCCATTACAGGAACCATGGTAGTGTGGGAAGCATGTACGTTTATATTCTCCTCACCACTTTCACACAGGTTTCAAAATGTTTATTCAGATATGTTGTGCTAAACGCATGCACATGGTTCCTAAATGTGGTATATCCATTTTGGGGGGGAAATCATTTTATGAAAAGTAGGTGGATATCTAGTTTTGGAACCAAACTCCTCCGCTGCAGTTATGGGTTTATCTGAGGATTTGAAAGTAATTGGAATAGATTTGAAACAAATGGATTTGTTTCCAAGCAATTGGAAGAGCTGAATTTGTGCTTCGCCCAATGCTAGAATGGCAGCTCCATTGAGAGGCACAAGGAAAGCGCTGTGTGAACGCATGGCAGAAATGGCACTGTGATACAGAATGCACACCATGTATAGGCCACAGCTGGCCTGAAAAGCTTTACTGTGAGCTGGGCTTTCATTTGAACAGGACACGACACAATGTCTTCTTCATGCGTTATCCATATAAACTGTGTTCTCATTTCCCTTTTCTTTAGACTGAGGCTTGGATTTGGTTGGACCAACATTAACAATGACTAAAATAACTGTGAACAATGTCTCAAAAATAATAATCCCTTTATAATAAGAATGTATTATAATCGGATTTCCCTAGGGACAATGGGAATGAATTGATTCATTTATATTGTAAAAAAACCAAAAACTAAAAAACTAAAAAACATTGGTTCAGTACAATGACAACTGAATAATCACTGATCTGATCAGATCAAATCAAATATTGGCGGCTCTTAATGCATATTTGATATTATAGTATTATCTTTGATGTAACTAGTTTTAATCTTCAATAAATTCCATGACAAACAGTATATTCCAATTATATTTTTAGTATAATTAATTCATTATACAGGTAATTTAAAGAATGGATATGCAACACTAATTCTTTTATAAAATAAATTAATACTGTAATACATCATGCTTTATATCTGTGAACTTGCCACTCTATAAACTAGAGCATTGTTTGCAATGCATCAAAACACGTATGTAGAAAAATTAATATTTACAGTATCAGTTGACTTATCAGTTGATCTCAATAACAGTTTGACTATTTTAATAATAATAATAATAATAATAATAATAATAATAATAATAATAATGCAAGAGCATTGTCATGAATTGCATTTGGTGGATGACCACCATTTTCTCTGAATCACTAGCAGAGACCATGTTTTCTTATTTGAGAGGGAGGTTTAAAGATTAACTCTGACCCCTTACACCTCCGACACCTGACAATTCTGGAGTAGTTTCCCAACCTGCGGCAGCCACTGTTTCCACAGATTCCTGCTGAATATCCGGTTGCTGTTTGCATTTCCTTAGCTTGGAAAAATCTCCCTTCTGCACTTTCCACAGCTTCCATTTGCGCTTCAGAGGTTAATGCAAGGAGAAAATGTTTTGACACAGAAATCCACAAACCGTGGTGGAGTGGTCCTATTTTAAAATGGGCAAAAACATATATGTAATATAATCATAGAGCCACATTTTTATTAGGCTGTATTAAGAAATATTATATAGCCTATCAATGATTTTGACATATTTTAACGTAATCTTTTGAGCATTGTAAAACATGAAACATAAAACACAGGTTATCTTAATTAATCCAAATCCAATCTGCTTCTGGGGAAACGATTAACTCCAAAGTCGTGCATTGAGTATAAGCTCATTTGCATTTGATAGAGTGCTTCCTTTTTCCATTATGGAACTTTCATATGCCTTATCAGTTGTACTGGTTAACCCTAATTACAGCACATGCATGCTGGACATACGCTTCCCTGTAGCATCTATTTTTACAACCATGTTAAATAAAGAATGTTTTATCCAAACAGATGGTAAAGATTGCTTCAATGGTTCACTAATTGTAGAGATATTATAATGTGTTTTTCATGCTTAAACATCGAACATTTGAAATGTTTGTTTTAGGTAAAGAAAAGTACTTATTTAAACCAGTTAGAGAGGTACAAAAGAGTATTTGGGCCATGAGAACAATTAATTTTTTTAATTTAAAGATTAAAATCTGAATTTTTCAGACGAAAGTCCAGCTATGTACCACTATTGGGGAGTTGCACCTCAGAACTGGTTTCTATAACCAGGAAATTCTTTCTATTTTAGCCCATGAGGACAGAATTAAAATGAGAATAAGGACTTTGAAAAGACTTTGCTGAAAATTGTGTCTGTCCAAACAAAGGAATTCAATTTTTAATCTCTACATTAATCTTCATTCTCAAGCGATAACATTGTGCATAAACAGGAGGTATGAGAAGTGTGTTAAAAAAGCTTTTAAAAAATAATTTAAAATCTGAATACCCCACCAGAATTATGCACATAGACAGAAAGAGAGAATATTAGTATTAATTTCACTGAAAACAGGCTGGCACATAACAAGTCATCCAAATGTGTAAATGTCTTAAACTATGAAAAACTGGATCATTATTTCGTTTAATCTTCCTTCATATTAGATTAAATTAATTACAAACGCATGAAAGTGGGAAAAGTCCCATCCTTCAGCTTTCCTGGAAGCCCTTGATTAGCTCATGCAGTCATTCAAAAACACAATATAAATCTTATGGTTTGGCACTGTAAAACTTAGTATTATGGCCAAGGTACAGGGGGCATGATCTGGAGAGCTAGTCAATATGATTACAATTACAAGTCATGGTGGAGTTGTACAGTCTGCAACATAAAAGAAGCAGTGCTTTCGGACACCTTTCACTGGCACAGAAAAGCAGGCTATAGTTTCCCCAGAGGAGTCACCACTCAGTGACAATGTGGGGGCGACACCATGTGGCTTAATCCCTCTGCCACTGCGCAACGGCCCTGTGAAAATCACACCTCACCTCATGGGATTCCTGCCCACCGCTGACACTGACACAGTTAAGAACTCATCTGTACTTTAGGGAAGAGCACTGCACACAAATAACAACTGCATCAGTTACAGTTTGTGTGCCAAAGACAAAATATTCCATAGGACATTACAACACATTACCGGGAAGATGACAAGTCTTAAATAATTCATTAATGATGTGCATAGAATTGTGAATAAGTTCATCATGCTTAAAGGAGTAGATGGTACCAACAAGAACCTCCTAGATAAGGATGACAAACCCATGAGTGGAATATCTAGATACACAGCCAAATTTGGCGTTCCTGCTATTGCGACACATTCTCCTCCAGGTTGCCTTCAGTGGTCGCACGCCTCTTGAAAACTTTAAAAGACATGAACCAAGTCTTCATTGTATGTTGTGGTAGAGCCGTGTTTGGTGAATAGAGGGGTATTTGTATTCCAGTGACTGCTGACTCTTTGATCAACCCACTATGTCTGAAACTATGTCTGCTCAGAGTGACTCATATACAGTACATGCAGGTTCATTTCAAATGCGTTTATGCTCTACAGGTATTTCTTACAATTGCACTTCACCTTTCGCAGTCCTGGAGCCTGGAGGGTTTTTTTAAATCAGTGGCACAATGACGAATGAATGGAGATCTTCATCCAGCATATAGAACTGATCTGAAAAATCGATCGGAATATGGGTTGTCATTTGATTTGGGAAGAACCAAGCATGAGGGTGTTGCCTAATAATGTAACTATTTTCAATGCTGCGTAAATAATAGTAGCACTGCAACATTCAGGACATTAGAGATTAATTGACAACTTTCAATTAATGACCTCCTTAATCATTGTTCACATTGGCCTGTTGTCCAGTTTACTGCAGGAAATTACAGATACAGGGTCCATCAACTCACAGCTCTGAATAAAAAACAGTTTAAACATTTTGTACTTTTTCATGTCATCTAATACCATGTTGGCTAGAGAGACCACCCATTTGTCAGCAACAAATGGAATTTCCATTACGGTCCCAACAGGTATAATCATGATCTTTTTTTCTGATTGTATGCAAGAGCATAAGGTGGAGAGGGGGTAAATCAAATTTGAGACAATGGTTTCCATATTATTATACCATTTTACTGAAAAGTTCACATTGCCAAAAATATGTGGACACCTGAAATACACAACAATTCTATTTAGGTAGGTCATCAATTTTATTTTTCAGTGATAATCTGGGAAATGAATGTACGGAATGCAAGGGATAGTCCAGCCAGTCAGGTGAAGGGTACGAGTTGGGATTGTGCAAATTACGCAAGGAAGAACATAAATCAACATAAAGGTTTTCTGTGGGTAAGTTGATAACCATCAAACCTGTATCATTTTAACCCATGGTATTATATGAGAAAAAGATTAGTCCAGAGTAGGCAAGAGCCATTGTTTGGAGTACATTGCCTAAACATCTGCTGCCATTTTACAGTTGGAAAGATGAAAGTCTGGGCAAATCTTTGTTCTTAAAACAGTTTTATAGTTGTTGAACAGCATGATAGGACTGCAGAGAGATGGAAATATTCTCATTTCATTGAGAGCATGCGAGCATCCTTACAATGCCATTTATGACAGTTTCTGGAATAAGACGATTTGCTGTTTTTTCCACCGAAACTGATTGCCAATCAGATTGAAAATACATTGCCAAAACACGCAGGTGGGAAAATGGTAATGGAAAGGTAAATGATAGTGAATTCTCTGAGCAGAATGAGTGTCAATATTTTGGCTTCAAGTCAAACATATGGCCAAGGACCAGATAAGACAGCATTCAAATACTGAGTCTGCAACTGTAGCCATGTACATGCTACACTGTAGTAGTACAAAGTTACACTGGCAGGATTGGCAAGTTGTGTCCTCTGGGTATGGCAATGCCTAGGAAAACAGCATGGACACATTTCAAAAGAAGATGGGTATAAGGTGCCAGTACAAAGCATATATATATATATATATACAGTGCATCTGGAAAGTATTCACAGCGCTTCACTTTTCCCACATTTTGTTATGTTACAGCCTTATTCCAAAATGGAATAAATTCATTTTTTTCCTCAAAATTCTACACACAACACCCCATAATGACAACATGAAAGAAGTTTTTTTTTTTTTTTTTTTGCAAATTTATTAAAAATAAAAAACTAAGAAATCACATGTACATAAGTATTCACAGCCTTTGCTCAATACTTTGTTGATGCACCTTTGGCAGCAATTACAGCCTCAAGTCTTTTTGAATATGATGCCACAAGCTTGGCACACCTATTTTTGGGCAGTTTTGCCCATTCCTCTTTGCAGCACCTCTCAAGCTCCATCAGGTTGGATGGGGAGCGTCGGTGCACAGCCATTTTCAGATCTCTCCGGAGATGTTCAATCAAATTCAAGTCTGGGCTCTGGCTGGGCCACTCAAGGACATTCACAGAGTTGTCCTGAAGCCACTCCTTTCATATCTTGGCTGTGTGCTTAGGGTCGTTGTCCTGCTGAAAGATGAACCGTCGCCCCAGTCTGAGGTCAAGAGCACTCTGGAGCAGGTTTTCATCCAGGATGTCTCTGTACATTGCTGCATTCATCTTTCCCTCAATCCTGACTTGTCTCCCAGTTCCTGCCGCTGAAAAACATCCCCACAGCATGATGCTGCCACCACCATGCTTCACTGTAGGGATGGTATTGGCCAGGTGATGAGCGGTGCCTGGTTTCCTCCAAACATGACGCCTGGCATCCCGCCAAAGAGTTCAATCTTTGTCTCATCAGACCAGAGAATTTTGTTTCTCATGGTCTGAGAGTCCTTCAGGTGCCTTTTGGCAAACTTCAGGCGGGCTGCCATGTGCCTTTTATTAAGGAGTGGCTTCTGTCTGGCCACTGTACCATACAGGCCTGATTGGTGGATTGCTGCAGAGATGGTTGTCCTTCTGGAAGGTTCTCCTCTCTCCACAGAGGAACGCTGGAGCTCTGACAGGGCTACCATTGGGTTCTTGGTCATCTCCCTGACTAAGGCCCTTCTCCCCCGATTGCTCAGTTTAGACGGGTGGCCAGCTCTAGGAAGAGTCCTGGTGGTTCCAAACTTCTTCCATTTACGGATGATGGAGGCCAATATGCTGATTGGGACCTTCAAAGCAGCAGAAATTTTTCTGTACCCTTTCCCAGATTTGTGCCTCGAGACAATCCTGTCTCGGAGGTCTACAGACAATTGCTTTGACTTCATGCTTGGTTTGTGCTCCGACATGCACTGTCAACTGTGGGACCTTAGTGCACAGGTGTGTGCCTTTCCAAATCATGTCCAATCAACTGAATTTACCACTGGTGGACTCCAATTAAGCTGTAGAAACATCTCAAAGTTGATCAGTGGAAACAGGATGCACCTGAGCTCAATTTTGAGCTTCATGGCAAAGGCTGTGAATACTTATGTACATGTGATTTCTTAGTTTTTTCTTTTTAAAAAAATTGGCAAAAATGTCAAAAAACTTCTTTCATGTTGTCATTATGGGGCGTTATGTGTAGAATTTTGAGAAAAAAAAAATAATTTATTCTATTTTGGAATAAAGCTGTAACATAACACAATGTGGGAAAAGTGAAGCGCTGTGAATACTTTCCGGATGCACTGTATATATATATATATATATATATATATATATATATATATATATATAAATTTGACTCCACTGTTTCCACAAGTGTCTACATGTTCCGCAACATGATATCATGTTTCCTGGTGATTTGTCAAAAATGACAAATTTGATTGGTGCATTGGTGTAGGTCTGTGTGTGACTGCATCTGAGGGGTTCCCTGGAACATCTTGAGAGTGTTTTGGTGTCGTTACTGAGCTGAGAAGTACAAAGTGGACACCTGACAATAGTGCAGCACACTCTCCCTTCTGTGGATTCAGTTTCACACAAAGATCTCCAGAACGTTTTTGGTCTTAATGTTTAAGTTTTCCCTGGGAAATATTGCTGTGTTACATTGCTGCCAACTGGTAAAATAAAATGTCAGAAGTGTTTCTTTGTTTCTTCTGTTAAATAACTCATAAGTAAACACAAAGTCACAACCAATGCATTGCAGTATTCCGTGGCACAGTGTCAACATTGTTTTGACATGTTGTTTTGTTTTAACACTGTTGACACTGCGCCACAGAGAACAGGTGTGTTTTAGTGGAGGCTTTGTGGGGATACGCACAGTTGGTGTACTTCTGTAGAAAGTCGTTTTTGATGAACCCTTGAACAAGGTCTGTGGATGTTGATGTTGAGATGGAAAGAGATGTCAATTTTTAGTTTTTCTGTACATTTGTGGTGCTTTGAGCACCACAAACGTTGGCACTGGTAAGTTCAGGGTGAGCTGCAGTCCATGAAAGAGAAATAGACAATAGCACTGTATAATAAATTATAGTTCACAGAGATAAACCACAGACTGTTGTAGAGAATGCAGTAGATTTCCCCCCTGTTCTGAATTTGATAGGATTACTGCTGAAACATATTTCATCTATTTGGAGGAAAGAGATTATTCTACAATGAATGCATATTTTAATCTTGGTTTCAGTCAGTAGACTGACCTAGTTAAGTGAGGGAATCAAGACAGGCTGGTCACGCTCCATATGTATATTTTGGCTGGTCCTGTCTAATTAGTTTGTATACTGATTAGGAGGGTTAATTACCCATAATGAAGTTCAGTGACAGCCTGTCTACTCAGTTTTCATACAGGCACACAAAGAGATGGGCATGGCAACATTTCAGCACACATGCACATAAAAACATCCACATTAATTGACACACTTCAAATTTACACACACACACACACACACACACACACACACACACACACACACATATGCATGCACAAAATATCACATGCAAAAACTCTTAATCACACTCAGTATCATAACCCCAGACCAATTAACACCTCTTGGAGGATTTTAAAGATTTGGTCGGGCTGATTTCACTGTTAGGGAAAGACTGAAATGAGCGGATTCATTATCACACTGGTCCCAGCTGCCACTAAGGACAAATACACCGCTGTGTGGCCGGTGTCCTGACAAGTTCTATTAATCAACTCGGCACCCCCTGCCCCCTCCCACTCACATTCCCCAACCCAGCCCAGCTGCCGTCCCTCACCAGTGCGTCTGGACCAACGCACAACGGGCCTCGCCTTACGGGACCGGCAGTACGGTAAGGACATGGCAGGCTCTGGTGATGCACACCTCTCCACCTTTCTCTCACTTCACTTCTGTCAGGGCCTTACTTCCACAAGGATATATTAAATCACGCTCTGCCTCCTGCCTACTACTACCCATTTTACCAGGACCACAATAATTTACATGAAGTAGGTATACCGAGGTAAAAGGGGTTCTTAAAAAACAGTAGCTGTCCGCAACACAAATGTAAGAGACACACTAATTAGAGCCAAAGAAAACATTTATTTTCCCTCGCAGATAGAGGTGAGTTACAAGTTAAGTACCATCTGGATTTGATGATTTTACACTAAGTGGTATCTGGGCAGAGAGTAAAACTCACATGGCTGGGATAGGTGGATACTGTTGCTAACGCACTTGGTTGAATGTTAGCAACCAATGGTAATACGAAGCATCAAACTATTATTACTGGTATGCACTGAATTATTACTTCTCATTGTGTGTTTAATACCTACCACAAAGTCACGTCCATGCCTGAACCTTCAGGGTCAGAATTCACCCATTCACATTAAGCAAAACAAACACTGAAATGAAAATCTATATCTATATAAAACAAAAAGTATAACCTGGCTGTCACAAATACAGCTAAAACCTGAGAAAGAGGGGTTTGTGAGAGCAAGGATGGGCTGGGTTGGCTAGGATGCAAACAAAAGCGCTTAAGCAATTAAAATGTGTACTGGTGCAGAGTACAGGATTCATTCATGCGAGGGGGGTTCCTAATCATAACACTGCTTTGATCTGTGTGACAGAGTCCAGCTGGATAAGACCCCTGCATAATGAGCTGCTCCTGACTCATATGTGAAAGAGCCCGAGCCATACCTTCATAACATCTACGTACATGAGTGTTTATATTGATAAAACCAGCAGGAATCACCTACCAGCGCCGATCACAAAATGGCTAATGTTACAAAATTGCAAATATTCAGTCCTAAAACAAACAAAAAAGGTAGATGAAGGAGAAAAAGTACTGCACTGACATATTTTTCAGCTGAGCACAGGTTGCTGTAAAACAGTACAATACTCCAGTGAGGTCAAAGACATCTCCTCCTAAATCTCCTCCTAAATCCCAACAAGACCCCTGGTGACATGACAATATTTCTTAAATATGACTGGATAGCAGGGAGAACTTGATTTGTTAGCTGGCCTGTGCAACCTGTGTGGTTGGTCTGTTAAAAAAACAACATTTATTTCTGGAGAGAGTCTATAAGTAATTATTTAAATTGATGGATTAGAAAGATGGTTGGGGCAGAGACACAAGACATTGGTGCCTGGCTAGTACTGATGGATAATTCCCAAGTTTATTTGTTTTGAATTGCAAAGGATTCCTGATAAAAAGGAATATGACTTAAATTTTCACTTAGGGGGAAACGGGATTATGGTAAAATCTGAATATTGTATGTCTTCTTCATACATAAATCTTTAAAGGCCATAACCAGTTACTGGGGAAAAAAAACATATCTCATGCTTGAACAGCAACAACATGGACAGTAAATTAATTAGCAGTAAGCAAGGGAGCTGGGCAGATTATGGCCTAGAGGAACAGCTGTTTTCCTGCTGGCAGTTATCGCTAATGACTGGCTTTATTAACATGCACTGCAAAGCACAAAAAACCCCTGCATGTAAATAAATGATTTTGTGAGCCAAGCTTGCATATATACTGTACATGCCAGCTCTCAGCAGTTAATTTATTTTGATTGGTCAGGTATTAGTAGTGCTTCGCTCAATAAGTAAATTTATGCTAGGGTAGAGATTGGCACCCTGTCCAGGGTGTATTCCTGCATTTTTTCCAAAGAATGCTGTGACCATGTGACCCGTGACCATGACCAGGAATAAACAGGTTAGATGGGTGGATGTCAGGATAGCAATGGCCTAAGAGGCCTGAAGACATCTTTATTAGGCTGTGAATACTGGACACAAAATGACAGACTGTCCCTTATCTTCATGTGGTTAAGATAAAGGCAAAACCAAAAGTATACTCTTGTAGGTAGTATGGCTTTCAGAATATACAATTGTTGATGTATAAAACATATTTGTACATTTAAGGAAAAATTTTAATCAGAACAGTCATCATAATTTTGTTTCGTATTTAGGTACAGCACTATGGTTGTGTCACTGGAATACATTGTGAGGTAAATTATTGAAGAGCGAACAAAGTCAATATTACATTTATGGTAAAGTTACACTGGAAAAACAGAATTTGCATCTCTGTCATGTTTATTTTGGCTCCAATCTCAGTGGCTTAGTTTTCTGAAGAGCCAGAGGGATATTTCTCAGGAAGGCCTTGTCAGAACGTGTGGTCCGATCAAGCTTGAAATGAAAATTCCCCAGTTTCAGTAGAAATGAATGGGCATCTGCGACAGAGAAAAGAGCAACCAAGCTAGTCACATCCTGTTTCTAATGCAGATACGGGTAACATAGCCAACTTAATTCAAATCTTTACCATTGCTATTTCCAGACCGAAGCAAAGCAATGTCCAAAAGCACACTTACTGTTGCAATTGAGCTAGCATAGGAGGGGTGGCATTAAAATAGGTGTGGTTATGAACATCACCTGAAGTGCTAGCCTCACCCAGGCAGATTAGTGTACTTGGCTTGAAGAATTGGGTCAGCCCAAGTAGTCATTCATCCAAACTAAGAAATGTGTATATGTAAGAAACAGAGGTTGTTTAGTTGGTGGAGGTGTTGCACTCACTTCCAAACTACAATATATCAGCAAAATACTATGATTACATGCAAGTGATAAGATTAGGTATTTATTATGTATTTATTAGACTTATTTTTTAGACTTATTATTCTTCTGTACCACTGTTGTAATGTGTGCTTATTTGTATTACTGTCACCTTCCTGTCAACTTTGACCACTCTGGCTGTTCTCCTCTGATATAAGCCGTTTTTGCCTGCAGAACCGCTGCTCACTGGATGTTTTTTTATTATTCTCACCAACTCTGAAGACTGTTGTGTGTGAAAATCCCAGGAGATCAGCAGTCTGATATCGCATACCACCCTGTCTGGAGCCAACAATCATTCCACGATCAAAGTTACTTAGATCTAATTTCTTCCTCATTCTGACATTTGGTCTGAAAAACAGCTGAACCTCTTGACCATGTCTGCATGCTTTTATGTATTTAGTTGCTGCCACATGATTGGCTGAATAAATATTTGCATTAACAATTTGCATGATCACGGAGTGTATGCGTGTGTGTGAGTGTGTGTGTGCGCAAAGACAACATTTCAGCCCCTAGTCTTTTCATTCCACAGTGCAGTGCAACAATTACAAAATTACTTAGAAGGAGAGACTTCAGTGAGCTGTGAATATCCTGCCCACTGAAATCCCTTTCTCCCTGGTCATCTCTACAGTAAATCCTGCCCCACCCTGCAGGGGTAACATGGTCCAGGAACCAGGAACTGAGCAGTACACATATAGCAATGCTTTAGAAGTGGGAAAGTTAAAATACAATGAAAGCAGAGCATTTTACATAATATATTTCTGTAACGGGTTTGCCTTAAAATAATATGTGCCCTATAGGTCCAGATGAACACCATACTGTATATCCCTCACACACAAACCCCTCTTTCACAAAAATGTTCTTGCGTCGCGTGCCACTCCTACATTTGGAAATGTTCAAATGTGAACTGTAATTGAGGATTGTTCCATTTCACCCCAAGCAATTCATTTGAGAAAATACTCCCTTTAAAAAAATTCCATTATTTCTACTCAGTGTGGTATGACTCTAGCTGTAATCTGCTGTTTGTCAAAGACATAGATTCAAAGTGTTACACAACTTCACTGAACAAAAATTTTCCTTTCAAGCTATCTGTTTTCCATGCATAGCTCTGCATCTTATCTCCGATGATACACCGAGTTTATCTCTGAATGTCCATTTCATTCACCATGGGGTTCCTGGAAATGCCATACTCATGGCTTGATGGGACAGCTCATTGCTTGCAAATCAGTATAAAACCACCATACGATTCATTAACTGACTTAAGAGGTTGTACAAAACTAGCCTTAGTACAGAAATACTGTATGTTTGAATATGGAGTAAAGGGATATGAAATGCAAGGAATTAGTCTATTTCTGTATCAGTCTCCATATATATTGCAAAAATACAAATTATTAAAATGATTATTTCATAATATAATTTCAAAAGATATTAATTTTCATATATGGAATCGTACCAATTGAATTATTTGAAACAGAATCTGCTAATATTGTTCAGATATATTTCAGAGTATATAAATAAATACAAAACAATTTCTTAGATATCAGGGAGGTACTGAATGCTGTTTAAAATGAATACATGTATTGGCTATATTTTTTACTTTCATATTTCAAAAGGGGGGGACCACCTGTGAAAAATGTAAAAGAAAGAAAAAAGTGTAGATGTGCATGCATTTAAAAAAAAACAACAGTTTTTTTTGATGCAACCCCATTCTTTCAACTTTTCACTGAACATACCAATTACACAAGACCGTATTCATGTTTAGCAACATGAAAGGATTCTTATAAAAGGCCTCAGTCCTCTTCACTTATCAAAAGAAGAATATTTAAACAGCAGCACTTTGGTACAAAGCGTGTAATTACATTAGTGGGCATCAGCATTAGTCAGAGCAAGTAAATCATTCATGAGAGCATTCACGACCACATAATGGAGTCTGACAGCCAGATGAACACTAGAGCAAAATACAAAGTTAAATTGACAGAACACAAATAAGCTCTTTTTTGTGGACCAAAATGGAAATGAGGTTGGAAGTTGTCAGGTATGGTGTTCTTGAAGATATTTCTAAGATGCAGTTTTTTTGCTTTTATGAGCACAAGGTGAGGCAGCCATTAATAATTCAAGCATACATTTGTAAGCATGCATATACAGCATACTTGGAAATAAATGGGCATATTAATGTCATCTATTTGAAAAATGACCCAAGATATCTACTGAACAGTGACATTCAGAATTAACACTAAGTTGGACTGACTATTTGAATCTTATTTGTGATGTAACACTAGTTTACCTAATTTAGTTAGTTTAGTTAGTTTAGCACTGCCGCCTCACAGCAAGGAGGTCCTGGGTTCGAATCCCCGTCGGACAGGGCCTCTCTGTGCGGAGTTTGCATGTTCTCCCCGTGTCTGCGTGGGTTTCCTCCGGGTACTCTGGTTTCCTCCCACAGTCCAAAGACATGCAGGTTAGGCTGATTGGAGAGTCTAAATTGCCGTAGGTATGAGTGTGTGAGTGAATGGTGTGTGTGCCCTGCGATGGACTGGCGACCTGTCCAGGGTGTATTCCTGCCTTTCGCCCAATGTATGCTGGGATAGGCTCCAGCCCCCCATGACCCTGTTCAGGATAAGCGGGTTAAGATAATGGATGGATGGATGGATGGATGATCATAGCACTATCAGTAAGTATGAAGTTTGGAAAAGATAAAATGATAGGTCTCAATGAGGCAATAAGATAAATGAAAATGTTCTGTTTGAAGCTGACTCACATTTTTAGCATTTTCGTTTTTATCCTTCTCTCCTCAATTTTGATTGCAAGGCAATATGACATGAATAATACATGGAATTATGCTATCAGCAGGACAGCAATATGTCTGAAGTTTGAGAAGTCATTGTTATTTTCCCATATGACATAAACATTCTTGGTTATTATGCATTGTCTGACAGTGATTTGGTTTGGTTTTGGTTCAGTTGGTTTTCAGTCCAACCCTGTCAAAGCACATCTCATTCAACAGCAAGATATTTAGAGAGCTGCTAATTAGAAGAATCAGGTATGGCAAATTAAACTGGTTAAAATGGTTCAAACAGGAACAGGTTTGGGAACTACTGATCTCTGTGCAGAATTTCTCACCTTCTGCATTGTATGTCATTTACTGATTTTCATTTTTGTGTCTTTGGCTCACACTAGTCAATGAACATCACAGTTTTTTATTTTCATTCTTTGCTTTCATGTTCTTGTTAAGGGCTCCCTCTGGTGTTGGATTTCCACCCATTAGTGTCTATTTTCTGCGGAGTGTTTTTCTAGAGTATGAGGCTTCTTAATCTCAAAGTGGGTGGAGCTTGAGAGCATGTGGTAGCATAGGGTGATGAAGTGTCACGCTTGTCTGAATGACAGGAAGGTTTGGCCACATATTTTGCTTGTCACCAGCGGAAGTCATTAACCTGCTACCTGCTCCCTACACTTTCGGTTTGATTCATACAGTCTTCGCTGAAATTGCAAGACCTGGCAAGTTCTTCAAGATAAATAATTTTATCTTTAAGTCTCAAAATGTGTCAAGCCAAGCCTCTGAGGTCCTTCTGTGGAAAGTTGTGATTGGTATTTCATGGATTAAAATACTGCTGTGTCAATGTCCGTTACCGTAACTAATTTACATCCATACCCACCCTTTCCTGGCAGTTCAAAACAAAAGTTACTGGAATCCATTTTCTTTATCTTTTCCTTTTAAAAATGTAAAACTTCAGAACTCCACAAAATATATCCCCTGTGACTTTTTCATTTGTCATTCATTTTTATTGAATATGTCTCATTTTGAAATGAATTCCATCTGAACATACAATAGAGAATTGCAAAAGGTTACTGTAACTGATACATAGAAGTG
This sequence comes from Conger conger, assembly GCF_963514075.1. Taxonomy (NCBI): domain Eukaryota; kingdom Metazoa; phylum Chordata; class Actinopteri; order Anguilliformes; family Congridae; genus Conger; species Conger conger. The sequence goes on from NC_083768.1 coordinate 30,055,515, forward strand.
AATAGAAAGAAATGGTTTGGCTAATGGTAACTATGAAAATGAAATTCACAAGCCTTATCATCTCTGTGGTCTTGATTGGGCTTGTCAAGGTAAAGGTCACCAAGAGTGTGGTTATCACTAGTTGCTTGTTATCAAAATAGCAGCCATATTTAAATAGAACTATGGTATTATCACCAAGAAAGGACTGTAGGGCGCCATGTTTCTACCAGGAAATACAGTATTTCATGGCAAAAACTTGTTCCACCAGTTAAAAATCTGACCTCTTAAAAGTACCCACTTCATTCCCAAGCGATTGAAAACCAAGTTTAAACAATATAAAATTACAGAAACTGTAACCCTAATAAGATAAGGGGTAGCAGTGTCATTCAGACAACTATCTGTACTTGTCTGGGCACTGGAAAAGACTGAACACATTTGATATGACACCTCTCTCTGTTATAAGCAACCATTCATACTGTACGCAGGCGCAATACCCGGCAATACCCTTCTCCCAGCCGTTTCCCACAATCCCAGCAGCAGTCTTGGGGTTTTGTCCACCAGCAACAGTTGTGTGGATCTATGGGCCTGCCAGCCAAACTGCTTTCTACCCAGAGATGTTCTACAGCCCACAGTGTTCATTGGATTAATGCAAGGCAGGTTTTGTATTAGGTGTCCACCTAATGAAGGTGAATCATATGATCCTAAAGAGGAAAAAGGGAGTGCCTGATGTTTTGGAGTGTGCACTGTTTCTTGTCATAAATCAGCACAGTGAGCACACAAATATCACATGATCCATTGCTTGATGTAGTGTTCAAAATGTTTGTGAATTGTTGTATGCTTATACCTGCACTACAGTAGTGCACAAAAACGTGGGCACCTCTGGCCAAAAAGCCTTTTACAATTGATATCTTAGTGAACAGAAGCGAGCCTGACCTAAACATTAAATATATTTCTTAAAATTTTAAAGCAAGATTACTATTTTATTTTAACAAAACTTACTTTGTAACTCCTCCTCGGGCAACTATAACAGCTTGTAAACGCTTCCTGTAGCCAGTGAAGAGTCTTTCAATTCTCGCTTTTGGAATTTTCCCCATTCTTCCTGGCAGAACACCTTGAGCCCAGAAATATTATTCAGCCTCCTTGCATGTACAGCATGTTTGAGATCTCTCCATGGATTTTCAATAATATTCAAGCCTGGTGGTCATTCAAAAACCTTCATCCGTCTTTCCTGGAGGTACTTCATGATTGATTTCAAGGTGTGTTTTGGATCATTGTCTTGCTGGAATATGCAACCTCTTTTCAACTTCAATGTCTGGACTTACCTTTGAACATTACCCTCTAGAATTTCTTGATATTTGGTGGAATCCATTCTTCCTTCCACTCGCATAATATTTCCTGTGCCCCCAGCTGCCACACAAACCCCAAAGCTTAATGGATCCACCTCCATGCTTAACAGTTGACAAGGTGTTCTTCTCTAAAAAGGCTTCACCCTTTTTTGTCCAAGTATACCTCCTTTGATGGTGGCCAAAAACCTTTTAGTCTTCCAGACCTTGCCTTGACTTCAAACAGTTTTTGTAGTCTTCTCCTTCTTGGAAATAAAAAGTTCAGCCCTGGAATTATACTCACCCTATCAAGTAAATAACCTGGGTCTGGGCCTATGAAAATAAATCTTGCTTTAGAATTTGCAGAAACTCTGCACCATTTAGAGTCCAGATTTGCTTTGATCACATTCATTGTAACAGACGATTAAACCAGGGGTGCCCAAATCTTTGCACCCCGCTGTACACTTGTTTTGAATGACTCCAACAACAATGCAACAGGGCCAATGTGACAGGAATGTTCTCAGCTCTGCTCGTCACTTTGGATAAGTGTCAAAAAAGCTAAAAGGACTCGTAATGGTGTTGGTAGACAAATATTGCAGTCTTCTACAGTATTCCTTGAAGAAATAAAGATCTGGGAATATCAATGGGCTTTCTGAATAATAAATAGTTAATGCTTCAGTGCATTCAATGCAATCTGGCAACATGCCACTTTGAACTATTAAAACCATTAAACGATTAAAAACATTAAACATTCTCACCACACTATGTAACTGCAATTGAATGCCTTTGTGATGCTCATGAATGTATTAATGCTTCATGAAATATTCAAGATACCTTATATTCATTCACCATTGACTGCTATTTTAGCTTCTGCCTTTTTAGCTGTTAATTAGGGATGTTTTTATGTGTTGAAGGTACATTGCACATCTGTTTAACAGAGATCCTTGTGCTGGGGATCATGCGTTCCATTTACACAGGGACATGCTGTCAAGCGTTGCATGGTGAGGCCCTCCCTCAAGGGCAAAAAAGACTAGGCTGCTCAGCCTATATGGATGCATTTACTGCTTGTCATTCAACATCGCACCTATGTTAGAAAGTTAATTAATTGAAGTTATCCATATGTAAAATTTATGTATTGATATATTTCTACTAGGGTTATATTAATTACAGTAAATGGAGTAATCAACGAAAACATTGGTCCAATGAAATTTGGTAACGGGACTACATTAAATGGGTTTGATGTATGGGTTTGATCATAAAGCGATAGTTTCTTTAAAATAAAGATGATAGTCATGATGCAGTTGTGAACAGATGATTTGAGCAACAGCACAATGTAATATGGAGTGGATGCTGACGACAGTAGCGTACGAGGTAAATGCAGAAATGAGAGAAGCACAAAGGAAAGCGTTGTAATCTCTAAATGTACTTTATTTTCCTGGAATGTGGGAGCACACAGGTATATCTAAAGCTGCCTGACATACACAATGAACAACAGACAACACACATACTGATTCATTTCAGTAGTTCCCTTCATTTAGCTCTAACAAACTTAGTGCAACTAAAACATACTAAAATTGCGGCCAAGGCATTTGTGTTATTCGGCACATAATGATAAGACATTGGCAAGACACTGACGTTAGTTTTATGAATGGTGGTTCGACTAACATTACAGACACACATCATGGAATGACTTGGTTAGTATACTTTAAATCCAGCCGTGTAGAGAGTCCCGGCAAAGCCACTCTGGAACCGCACCAGGAAAAACAGCAGCTATGATAACAAATGCGAACTGAAGTGGCACCGTTTGACTACCTTGTCCTTGTGCCATATGGCCTTCTACATCTGTGTCTAAGAGACGGGCATCTGTGTAAATCAAAGTCATGTTAACAAAGTGCTTTTGTTATGGATTGCACATTACATGGAGAGGGTAAACAAAGAAACGGGTTACCTTCATTTCAACTGCCTACATGCAGCTTGGTCTTCAAAATAATACGCAGCCCTTCCAACACGGTGGATGCCAACCCATTCAGACTGGGTTAGCCGGCTACGCCACTTTGGTCACACATCATAATCAGTCATAATTACCCCATTTAAGCACAGCATATACACAAGTCATTGCTGTGAAGTTTCAGTGGAACACTAGAGTTGACCTTGGTTTGGCATTTATTATAGGTTTGAACATAGGTTTACAATAATGGCTAATCGAATAAATAGACAGGGATATCCTATTGTAACCCATGTATCACAATACTGTCGTTACTAGTAACAGATGACACGTGTTAATTCTCATCCGTTGAGCACAGTGAGAAAATTACATGTCTTTTATTTTTCATGTAATATTAAGTGGTACTTTCACAACAGTCAATTGCAGCAATGAAGCGTACAACTAAAATGTGAAGGAACACTGTTCCTTATTTAAGTCAATGGGTCATTTCTGCATGAAGCAAACCTTGTAACAGCCATTTATGTTAAGCCACATTCCAAAACAAATGCAATCGGGACAAATGACACGATTGGAGCACTGCCTAAAAAATGTCTTTCTGGGGGAAAAATAAATAATCGTTTCTTTAAATGAATCTCCCTTGCGGAAGATGGCTGTATCCTGGTGCAGTGGTCGGGACTGTTAGAGGCCGATGTCCAGCTGGATTTTGTGCTCGAAGATGGCAATGAGCAGCATGATCCCAAAGCCCATCAGGATGCCGGCGTTCTGCAGGAGGAAGTAGCCGCAGTGGCTGAAGCCCTGATCCCCGGCGTCGTTGTGCAGCATCTCAGGCACCTGCGTGCAGTGACGACCACATACAAGCTGAGGAACACTTAATTCTCTCAGTGACAACCACATACAAGCTGAGGTAGACTTCATTCTCTCAGTTTCAACCACATACAAGCTGAGGAACACTTCATTCTCTCAGTTTCAACCACATACAAGCTGAGGTAGACTTCATTCTCTCAGTTTCAACCACATACAAGCTGAGGTAGACTTCATTCTCTCAGTGACAACCACATACAAGCTGAGGAACACTTCATTCTCTCAGTGACAATCACATACAAGCTGAGGAACACTTAATTTTCTGTGACAACCACATACAAGCTGAGGAACACTTAATTCTCTCAGTGACAACCACATACAAGCTGAGGAACACTTCATTCTCTCAGTTTCAACCACATACAAGCTGAGGAACACTTCATTCTCTCAGTTTCAACCACATACAAGCTGAGGTAGACTTCATTCTCTCAGTTTCAACCACATACAAGCTGAGGTAGACTTCATTCTCTCAGTGACAACCACATACAAGCTGAGGAACACTTCATTCTCTCAGTGACAATCACATACAAGCTGAGGAACACTTAATTTTCTGTGACAACCACATACAAGCTGAGGAACACTTCATTCTCTCAGTGACAATCACATACAAGCTGAGGAACACTTCATTCTCTCAGTTTCAACCACATACATTACATTACATTACAAGGCATTCTTATCCAGAGCGACGAACAATGAAGTGCAGATCAAACACAGGAACAAGGGTGAAGAGGACCCGAGAGGACAGTACGGTTCCGAGTCCTAGCGTGACCATACAGATACAATTGGAACCCTTGAAGAATACATCGAATTACAAACCAGCATACCACAGTTGGCAGCTAGAATACCCAGAGTATAACAATACAATAGCTAAAACAAAAACAAAATATATATACATATAACTATATAAGTGCCATTATTGTCTACAAGCTGAGGTAGACTTAATTCTCTCAGCTACAACCATATACAAGGTAAGGTAGACTTAATTCTCTCAGTTACAAGTAACGACTATGTTGAAGTTATACCTGCATTCAAAAAGGAGCAATAGGGAACGCGATAATGCCTCTTCATGTGAAAGACTTTGATATTCCCAGATCTTAAATTATTTTTTATTTTTTTAAATCCAGCTATACCAAATACGAATATGGTCTTACTGACTTCAGAGCATGGCCACCAGGGGGTAGTGTAAGTCACCGGTTCTGATATTTTTAGGCGTGTCGCTGACAAGTCAACAGAAACCGCAGAGTATTCTGAGATAACTACATCACCCACAGTAACTAGTTAACTTCCTTTTGGTTTGCCTGCAGTGTTGCCTTAAGCAAGTGAGACATGCTCAACTCGACTCAGGAGGTGTGATCGACTTGGCCAGTGAAGAACACACCATGTTTAGTCCTGAGAAACCCATTGGTTGCTATGCTCATGGCCATTTTGTCCTGCTGCAAGATGGAGTCCCGAGCGTTGCGCCATTTGGATGGATCTGGGTAAGACGTTTCTGCACATATCAAATTTCATTCTGCTGCTGCAGTGAGCAGTCACATAATCAATGAATAAAAGTGAGCCAGTTCCAGTGGTCTTAACAGCCATAACAATATCTCCACCATGTTTCACAGAAGGGGGCTTTGGAGCATGAGCAGTCTGGTTCTTTCTCCACATTTTGATATCGGTTAATAGCTGGGTGTAACCAAACATTAGGCTACATCAAACTGGATCCATATATCGGTTGCAAGGGTGAACGATCTGATCCATACAACATACATGGATGGAACTGTATCAGGACACATAGTCATATTTATTTAAATTAAATCTTATAGCGGTTTGCTCTCTGGCAACACTGCCAATGTCACTGTTTACCTTTCCAGCCTCAACATGATGTGCTCATCATGCTAATGCCTTCAGTAGCCACTCTCAAATCAAAGAAAATGAGAGATTTCCAAACACTTTTTCCCTAAAATCAAATGTGACAAAGAAGTGTTTATAAATAATTATATAAAATGACACATTCAACAGACCACGTTCAGATGGCAGACTGTCTGGGATGACCTTTTTTCAAAACTTAATTATTTTACATGTACTTCAGAATAAAGGGGGTTTTCTTTAAAAGAAATGTAAAGCATTCAGTGGTTAGCCACTACAGTGGTCTTCTGTGGTTTGCCAGGTCGTGCCATTACTGAGCTCACCAGTGCATTCCTGCTTCCAAACACTGTATTAGTTGGTTCTGGTATGCCCAATTTTTTTTGCCATGTCTGATGGATTTGTCAGCCTCAGTATGGCCTGCACTACTGCCATTGACACTTACAGGACTTCATGCCGAGAAACAATAACAAACTCAAGAACTTTGGTTTGCTTTCCTGCACAATAATTAATGATACAAAGACACACAGCTGCCAAAGAAACACCTAAAATGGAGAGACTATGTAATAAAAGGGGCTTCCAACAAGGATCATCATGCAGTATATGAATGCAAGTACCCTTGAATCAAAGCTGACACACTGCACTTTAAATTAATACTCAGTTTCATTTCAAAACCAATGTGCTGGAGTACAGTGCTAAAATAACAAAAACTGTGGCCCTATATAGATATATATATTGTGTATATATAGATGGACAAACATAAGTAGTGCATGCAAATAAACCTTAAAATGAAAAAGCACTTCATTTCCGTTTTTTGACACAGAACCAAAGAGTCCAGGGATAGGGAAAATATATGCGTAAAATTAGATTTAGGTGAACATATTTGGTATAGCTGGAAACAGGACTTACCATGTCTACCAGGGCCACATACATGAACAGCCCGGCAGTGAGGGCGAATATCCACATGGCGATGTTCTCGGCGTAGTGCCCAATGAGGATGCCTGTGATCATGCCCAGGTACGCCATCATGGCTGACAGCACATTGTAGAGGATGGCCTGCTTCACCGTCATGCCTGCCTTCAGCAGGACTGCAAAGTCCCCTGCACAAGAGTCACACGTCACCCTCCGCCATTACACAACTGGGACACATTCAGATGCCAATTAAGGCTGAAACTGTGAATGACTGATGGGGAAAACACTCAAATATACACACGCCCATATACATGGCGCTGTTTTTATACCCCAGTCTTCATTACCCTTCCCTGGATATCCATCTTGGATCTTGGTACATCCTTTAGCAATGCAGTGAAACTACATGTGAGCCTTTAACTGGCTCTACAACATTTAATACCAGTCATGCAAGTCAGACCAACCATCATACCTGGGTAGGGTGTGGGACTAATTAGATTACACAATATTGTCCGTGAACAAACCTTAGCAGCATAATATTAGCTTGACATAAGAACACTACAAGAGCAATATCAGATAAAAAATTTTGAGAAATTATGTATAAATCGATCTGGATGTTGTCAGTAATAGTTTTTTCTGTAACCTGTTCCTTCAGCAACCAGGTGATGCATTTATCTGACAAATCTATCCACAATAAAGAGAAACTGAAATGATGGTCTTGAAGTCAAAAATCTTAATATGTGCTGCACGTGGCATGACCATGTGCGACCTTGAAGTACGTTGTGGTCTTACCCAGCTCGTGGGGCAGCTCGTGACAGAACACGGCTACTGAAGTGCTGAGTCCACTGGACAGCCCTTCTGTGAAAGCTGCCCCTGTTGAGGAGAGGAGAACGGAACTGTCACATGACTACGTAGACACACTCAGGCACTCAGGTTAATATTTAGCTAAAAGTTTAATCTACTACGATGGCTGTTATATAAATCGACAATAGTGTGAACATCCACTGCAAAACCAACCAAAGTTTATGACTGAAAGGCGAGAACTACAGCTAAGGGCTACCTTGCTCCTAAAGGGAACAGCATTAGCTACAAACCGGTGTAAAAGCTGCAAGTATGTATTCTGAGCACAGAAAATGTGTAAGAACAATCTAAGAATACTGAATGTGGAGTCCAATGGGTATCTGTCCCAGGCAGACCATTCCCGTTTGATGCAATTCATACTGTTTGAAACCTCACAATAGCAAGGTAAAAAAAATGGAGATGGGTTGGGGTAGCACTGTGTTGGAACTGTGCTTTAGCTGGGGCGACTGAATCATATGGGTCAAAGTTCTTATGGTAACTTCAAGATGTGTACTGTAAATGCTTTGTAGTTTTCTTTAAACAGTCGTTTTTTTCCCCAGCAAGGGTTATGCACTTCTTCTCAACATTATTTACACAAAACCCCAAAAGTGACAGCCCCATACCAATGGCCAGCCCGTCGCTAAAGTTGTGTAGCCCGTCGCCCATGATGACCATCCAGGCCAGAGTGGCCACGCCTGCCTCCTGGAAATGCTGCTGGGAGTAGGAGTGTGAGTGGCTGTGGGGGTGGTGGTTCTGGGAGTGGTGGTGGTGCAGGATGTGGTGGTAGTCGTGGTGGTGGTGGTGGAGGTCGTCGGGCTGGCCCACGGTGTCGTGGAAGTGCGAGTGGCACTTGTTCTCGCAGTCCTGGGCCATGTAGCCCTCGTAGCCGGCCGAGGCGGCTGCAGGCGCCAGCATCACCTCCTCCTCCTCAGCCGGGCCCTGTCTGGCCAGCTCCGATGTGAAGGTGGACTGGTCCTTGAAGACCCCGGCCCCGTTCGTCTCAACGTCTTAAACAAGCAAACGGGTCGTTCTGTAAGTTCCTTACTGTACCTAAATTTAGTATTATTGCTCCCCGGGTGATGCAAATCTGTGAATCATGCCAATCTGTTTTCACTAAAGAGATGAAAATAGGCCTTCAAATCCATGCAGGCTCATCACTTTGCTACAATTTAGTCTCACACCAGAACTCCTAGTGTTACAGCTGCATAACTCAATGCACAATAACTATGCAAGCCAGATCTGAATTAAACTGAAGAGAAAATGAACAGGAAGCTTGAGTGGAATGAAAAAAAAGAGGAACCCAATGTGATTGCGTAGTACATTCTGGGCAATCGCTTGATGGAAGTGTACTGGAACGGACATTTTTGTACCTTCAGATGGTTTGAGATTGTCATTTTCTTCTGTCACGGGCTGCTTGTCAGCTTCGACGCCATCTTCATTTTGGCCCCATTTCTTTTGATTCTGTATGAGACACGGACGAGTTACAGTAGATGAGCTAAAGGGGTTATAACACCGTGGCAAAAATAGTGAAAAATCAAATGAATTGAATAGAGAAAAAGACCCTCACCTTCTGTTTCTTGTCCTTGTACATCTTGCCCAGGGTAAGGAAGTGCTCAATCAAGAACATGAAATAGACGCCGCTTAAAGCCGTCAGACCTTTCCACACCGGATCCAAGTTATCTTCCTCGTCACCATGGTGAAGCTGTCCCTCACTCACATTGGCTGAGTGGTAGTGATGATTATGACCCCCCTGGGACTTTTTGATGCAAATAAATAAATAAATAAATAAATAAAAATAAAGGGGAAAAACAGATTTAATCGGTGCCTATGTAAGAACTGCTTGTCTTGTGAGCCTACCTTCAGCAGGTAAATTAAGTTCTAATTTCTGGGCTTCAGTACAAAATTGCAAGTTGCACAAACCTTGAATTTTGAGCATTTTACTTTTGCTTTCAGAGTAACTAAAGGAGAAATCTGTTGTTGAAATTATATATTCATGTGATTATTTCATTATTAATATATCATATTATTAATTGCTTATCCTTTACTAATTGCTTATACTATTATTGGTTGCTTATGCTGAAGTGATCCAGAGCATACACACTTATTAAAGTATCATAACTTGCTTTGTATTAATGGAAACTATTTTCTGTAAACTGTGTGAGTTGAGATGTCTCTTTTCCTTCTCTGCCCTGCGGGGCTTTGAAGGCCACAAGGCACCGCGAGGCATAGAAACAGCATGGTATCTGTTTATTTGAGAAGGAGCGGGTGCCTGTGAATCTCACAGATCATCAACATTCAGCGTTGACAGAATGTTGATCTAGGGAGTATCTCTCCCTGGAGACTGGGAGTATCTCTCCCTGGAGGCAGGGGGCTTAAACAACATAAGCGAGGGCCTTTCGGAATGTTCCCAAAACATACATTCACGTGGACAGATACCTTAAGGGAGGAGAAAGTTAAGAAATATCTGTTGCAAGGAGAAGAGGGGTGGATTGTCTTTGAATATTGATTATTGGAAATACTAATGAATACTAATGAAGGGGCGTACATTTGTTGCGCTCTGCGCATACATATATCCAGACATAGGTCCTGGAACCTTTGTCCTTGTTTTTGCATGTAACTTGGACCCTATGCGCATAGTAAAGATTGGATTTTATTTACTGTCTCTGAGTGTTTTCTTACAGGAATAAATTAAAATTCCCACCACAAAATCTCTTTGACCATATTTATCAACCTGCTCTGTTCATGAGAAACATAAAAGTAATCTGTGAATAACACTGAAATACCTCTTAAATCTATTTAAAATAATCCTTACTGGTTGAAGTCCAGTTTTGTACTTCTAGAATTCTTTCTGTTCAGACACAAAAAAAATTACCCCAGGCAAGCAATCCTTTTTTTCCCTTACATTCCATTATCAAACATTCAGAGGGGGTGGCATCAAGGCCTCTGTCTGTTACACAGCATTGACTCACATGTGGAATGAGGTGTAGGAAGGCATCTCCACTGAGGGTTCCTACTGCCAGGGCTACGAGGAAGCTGAGCAGAAACTTGAAGAAGACGCGGTTCATCAGCGGGATCAGGACCACGCCCAAGAGGGACAGCAAGCTGATGATGGTGATAGAGACAAATCCCCCAATCCAAGCTGGAGGATGAGGCCATCAGAAGTTAGAGAGCATTTTTACAGACTAGATTATTTTGCTTAGGAGAGGCTCTGGTGCCATCTGCATTCCTTCTGCAAGTTCTACCATGAATATCCATAGCATAATATAAAGCAATGCAGAACATTTCCTGACACCAAACCTGATCAATAAATAAAATTAATTTGGCCTAATGTACTAAACCAGTGAAGGGGCGAAAAATGGCTTCAGGAGCTACGACGTGTGCAGATGTGTCATTATTGTTCAGTATGAAGAGATGTGGACAGGAAGGCTTTAACAAAGCTCTGCTTTTAATCTACACTTTCAAAGACAAAAATGCACCAAGGGGCATCAGCAATACGGCAACAAAATATGAAGAGACTGTATTTACCTGCTTTGATTGAAGAACCATTCTGGTTGTTGTCATTAAGCTGGTGATCATGATCATGCTCATTGTCATGATCATGATCATGATCATGATGACCGTGACCATGATGACTGTGATGATCTCGGTCTGAAAAGAAGGAGCCTATTTAAGCAGGAATTTAAAAACTGGCAAACAGTTCACAAAGTTTAAACTTAATTTAAAGACCCGGTTTGAAATGCCACCAAAATGTGTAACTTAGACCTGAGATTAAGCCTTTTTTAAAATCAGCACATAAATCATTTATATATAGCCGTTATCCTGTTCAAATGGATTCCTTCACCTTGAGGTATACCTCAATATGAGGTATAGCTGTTAAAAAAGGAGGGTAAATACCAGTATTGATTTGGAGGCGATCCTCAGCATGTAGGATGCAGGACTTAGTGTCCATCTGATTGAGAAGAGCTGGACACAGATAGCTGAAGTCACTGACAGAGAGGACCACCTTTGTCATTCCATGTGCAGACAAGATGCTTGAGGCATTTAAACACTGAAACAGGACAAGGAAAAACATTATAAGGACTAAGGGGCATGAGGTTTGAGTTAGAGAATTTTCAAATGGTTTGCTTCGACAGCATACCATCTTTACAGACAACGTAAGAAAAGTTCTGTTTGAATCACACCATTTTATAAGATTTCTCTGTCCTATTTACCTCTTCTTTGTGATCTATGTGATCATGGCTGTGGTCATGGTCATGGTTGTCAGGGTCATGACTGTGATCTGGATCTTGATCTTGATTGTGACTGGGATCAGGGATAGGCTCATGGGCTGTGTCTGGATTGTGGGTGTGATCGTCATTGTGGGAGTGGCCGTGATCATGGTCATGGTCATGAGAGTTTCTACCCACATGGTCTTGGTCATCCAGGTGTTGGGGGTCAGGGGATATGGTTTGTTCCTCTGAAACAAGCAGGTTGTCAATGAGCTTGGTGGTGGTGCCCAGGACATCAACGTGAGTGGAGTTGTCACCTTGGGAGGTGGAGGCACTGTCCTGGGACGGGTTATAGTCAGCACTCCTCCGGCTGCGAAACTCCTGAGACTTCAGCAGGACATTGGTGGTGTATACTGGGGTGGTGCTAATCTCCTGCTGCACCCTCTTATCGTAGAGGTTGTGGTGGGCGTTCGAATCCTCGATTTTCTTTGCCGGGGCCCCTTCGCTCCTCTGGACCTTTGGGGCTTCAGCAGTTTTCTTAGTGGCAGGAAGGTCTTGCCAATGGGGATGGCCCTGATGTTGCACATGGTGGTGGTGCTGGTGGGTGTGGTGGTGGGTGCCTCCATCCACATGCCCTTCCCCTGGGTGGCCAGCCTCCTCCTGATGCTGTACCATCACTTTCCGGATGCGGTCCAGTCCCACACTTTCAAGCAGTCTCTTCAGTCCCTCGAGGGATATGGTTCCATTCTCCCCATATTTGCTGAACAGCACCTCCAGGTGGCGCCTCTGAGCATGCTCAGCTGTGCGCAGGTCTTCAGCCAGATCTGGGGACCCGGTCTCTCCCACCGGGCTGCAGTCAGTACTTGCTTCCCCATGAGTGTGTACCCAGCACAGGACAAAACACACCATTGCCAGAGGATTCACCGACCTCTCCTCTCCCATATTCTGGAATACAATGAATCAAGTTAAAAAATATATTATTTGTACCAATCTTGCAACTTTAAAGGGTTAGTTCACTTTCTGTCTTTTTAAACCTATCATTTTACTTTACTGTGTTTTTGATTGGTCCATATAGTTTTCATGTGCAGGTTCCAGCTTTACAATGCCAGGAATAGGGCACTTTGGGGTTTCCTAAAGCAAGAAAATACACCTTTAAAAAAGTAAATACAAAAATAAAAATAAAAGAGCTTGCATAGCTTTATTACATCATGCAAGTATTTACTTCCTTGAGAGGAGCAATCTTAGATTTGATAACACAATTTGGCAGGAAAATATTCAAAAATAATATTAACTGTATACATTTGTACAATCAGGTAATATAAATATGTACAACCAAGCCAAAGAAAAATATGCAGTTAATGAAATTTGCTTAAAAAAGCTTTTACATTTTTTTTAGCTTTTAAAATGTATTCTCGAAATGTATTTTCCAGAAGACAACACAAACACGTACAGCCTAAAAATCTATTCAGTGACAATTACACAGCACAAAATCAATGATACAGTACGTGTGAGTGTGGAGAATCGCACCTTCATAAATATTGGCTTTGACTGACAGGTGCAATAAAGATGCAATACAGATGCAATCGATGCTCTATTCAAGACCTTTATTTTTCACTTACTTTTAACTGAGGAAAGGAAAATACCTTATTTAAAGGCAAGTGTAGCAGGCACACAGAATGCCAGAGATTTTGTAAAAAGATTTTATAGATCACCAATTTGCATTCAACATGTGTATTTACAGAGGCATACGTCTTGGTCGTGTCTCCAATCTAATCAAAATTATGGACAAATATAAGACTTTGACCACAATAGCTTTATATGGAATTCCATATGAATGCAGAGAATACCCTGTCCAGTGCCCAACTGTCCATCAACGATTATGAATCTGAGCAGGCCATTATTAGTTGGAACCAACCAGCCCATATATTTTAATATCTTTATTAATCATTTTTTATCCAAAGATATCAAGACATGCACCATTTGTAAAAGGGAGTCCAATCTGTTATGATCACGGTTATGAAGTTGACTCCATCCAACAAGGAGACAGGGAGCCTATTCTTAATGAACTCGTGTCAAGTAATAGTGGAAATATTTGCCGTTAGCAACTTTTAACTTAATTTATAATATATTATAGTATTACCAGTATGAACATTTAATTGAGTAAATCTTTATTGTTGCAAAATTCATAGAAGGGGAATGCAAATTAAGAATGCAACTTAACTAACATGTTTTTGTTCGCTTATATTTGAATGCCCGTGCTGTGATAAATGATTTTAGGAGTAGCAAGCCAGCGATTGGATAATCCAAGTGGATAACACGGCGATATAAAGATAAGAGTAATAACTATTCTTGCCAACTAACTTCGTTCGCAGTGTGAAATGAGTTAATAGTAAAAATAGCCACCGCTGCCGCCCAAAAGCGAGTGTCAATATAACTAATGCACAAGATGCTTCCTACTTTGTTTGCACAATAGTTCATTGTAAGGAAATGTGAAAAAAAATGACAGCAGACCAGACACCAGAAAAGCTAGCTAAAGCATGACCATGCATTAAGTCTGTGTACTCCAAATCACCAAGTTATAACGTTAGCTACATTAGTGTTAGCCTAGCGTTAAGATGGAGCAATGCATGTTAGTAGTTTGTGTGAAGCCAGTAAATATTGTTTAGATTAAAACAAATCAACACGGCGATCAGAACATACTGTCAGTTTTGTGTCATTGAACAAATCTATATTAACGCTAGCTTCAAACAAACGGCGACATTGCTGGTTCATGACCGCTAACTACGAATTGATACACGGTGGCAAAACAATAGCTGGTAGCTTTACTTGCTAGCCGCAAAATGGTATGTTACTGCACATACAAATGAACATAAATTATATATTTGTAAACTATATGTACGTTTGCATATGTCAAGTAATATGGCTAACATTCGCTAACACCAATTATCTAGCTAGCAAGCAAGCTTAGAAATACGTTTTATTTCGCCAATATAGCTAGCTGGCAAGATATGAACAAAGAACAAAATGGATGTCATCTAACGTTAAGGCCCAAACGCGGCCTTGCTGACAAACGCAGAATAACGTATTTTTTTTACCAAGATAAACACCAAAATTTAAAACACATGTGGCTGCATCCGTAAAGCTCCCATGGTGTGCAATGCTCGAATACACACCAAGCTGTCGAAAGAAAGCGCCACAAGTTGATTTTATGCGCTCCGCACTCGTACTAGTGCCGTGTGCAGAGAATACGTCAAGCTCCGGAAGCTCACAAACGCCTTCAACAAAGGACAACGCGCGTTAAGGCTGGCGGCATCATTAAGATATGCGCTAGATCATTTTTATTACAAACAAATTCGAACGTTTCAGTACCGAAGTCAAATATTGATAAACAACAATTAATACGTACGTAGCTGTTGTCGCAATAGACGTTTATATGGCGTGGTAGTGTCAAATTATTGCTAGAAACACCAGCTCGTCGTTCCGAAGATTTTCACGCGGCTTCAGGTTCCTAACATGTAGGAAGACATGTAGCTAGATGCTAGCTATACTGATTGGGGGGAGCAGGGCATGTGACCGTCGTTTCTGAAGTATCCCGTGGAAATAACGGCAAATGCAGTTACAGTTGAAAACTGAACACTTAAAGAGGGAAACCGTGGGGAGGTGTTAGTTTATACATAGTATGATTACAGCAATACCTGCGCATGAAAATGGCAATTTGCTATGCACCTTCCTTTAACCGTGGGTGAGGAATAACTGACATTATGTAATATTTACTGACTGATGCGTAGCCACTGATTGAAACTTTAAAGCGGCTATGGGATACAGTTGGGTATCAACAGGGCCCAGTATTTCAAAACGTTTTTGGATAGGATTGATACTGAAAATCAGAATAATATTGATTCCACTGAAATGATAGATTCAAGGTTGATGTAAGGACATGTGGGACACATGGCACATCTTTAATACATTTTTCAAGTTTTATGATTTTAGTGATTCAGTGAGCACATTAACGCATTCCAAAACAATATCTATTCTAAATGGACAATAACATATTTCCAGACCCCACAACACTAAAAGTCGTCTAAAGAAAGCCTTAAAAAAGGTAAATTCTTTGGGATATTATTTGAAAATATATTGCTATCAATTCTAAAATAATTGCCTAGTGGGTAGGCGCAAAAACAATATCATAATTCTTCCTCTAGATCTAGAATCTAGATGAACCAGTTGGACAGTCAAAGAGACACACTGTAGTGAACCATTAGTTTGACTAGGGTCGATTGATCAGTAAAAAAACAGTATGCTCCCAAAACAGTTGTGTTTGGAAGTAATTTTTTTATTTGTTTTTAAAGTTAGGTATTTTTAATTATCTGTATTGTTCAGTGAGACATTTAATTTTGAAATTAGACCAACTTTGGCCCATACCTGTATATTATGTACTGCTGCAGATGAATATGACTTAATATTCAAACTCAATTACACATTTTCCAACATGTTTGGAAAAATGTTTGTCTTAATGAAATGTTGCATTATTCTGACCAACAGAGACAGATCCAAAGACTGCAAATCTAAATTCGGTAATCCTGATCTTTTGGTATCTGGATCATTCTGATCCAATCTGAAAATTATTTGAAAAACCTGGACAAAACCAACAAGATCGATTTGATCTGGGATAGCAAAAAAAAAAAAAGGATTTCAAAATCTGGATAGTCCTGATCTAGATTAAAAATTATGTAAAACTGGGCCCAGATAATTCCTTTTGGTCAATCAGTCAGATATGTACAGTTTGTCTATGTATAAAACTTCAACATGGCTGCCTAATTTCCAGCAACATTATTCTACTCATCACATAGATGTAAACACAGAGGATAGCATTGACTGATGCTTTAAAAAATAAAAAACAATACAATACAAAAACCAATCAGCTTCTGTGTCTGCCATTTTTTCCTCAACCTTCAAGGTTCAATGTTCTGTGGATTACAAATTCTAAGCTCTGATGACAAGCCTTCTATGTTGGCACAGCAACCATAAAAAAATGGAATTAACCCATATTGTGCATTTCAGATAACAAGACTAATGGGTCTTGTAAAATGTAATTTTATGAACTACTTTTTATTAATCCAAATAGAAAACAAAAATGACCAAATTCAATTAAGAATTTTACACTGGGGCGACCTAGAAAATATACGTGTTTGTAGGGGGAAAATGGAATCTCCTTTTCCCTCACAAATATCAGCATTTTGTTTTTCAAATATCAGTTATTTCTCCATTTATATTCTTGGACATATTCTTTATTCTGTTCCTCTGTTTGCTTCCTCCATCAACTGAAGCATCCCCAACTCATTCTTCAGTGTATTTAATCATGTTTATTCATTATTAATGTTTGCCATGATGGTCTGACCAAGTGTTCTGGAGAAGGCTGTCTGCCAAATGAAGGAGTAATAACAACACTGAAACTGAATAATATTCATGCTGAGTCATAAATCTACAACAGGACAGAGACAAAACAATAGTATGTGAGTAGTTCTGTGCCATATAGATTTACAACTGTATCAAGGCTTAATTTCTACCTGTATTACATTATTCTATATGTATTAATGTGTGTATCTCATCTTTATGCATGTTTGTGAAAAATGTGAATGATATATAATTACATATTAATGTAGATTTATTAAATTAATATATTTGATAAATGATTGCAGCGTATTTAACTATTTTTTCATATTTTTAATACAATTCTGACAGTTAAAAGATACACAGCACAAAGAAATCTTGTTCTGGGAGTAAGGTCTGCCTTTTCATATGATGCACAATGGACCTATAGTTTACTTTATATATTTTTTTCAAGAAAAGAAAATAATATTTTGTGAATCGGGACATAATCTATAATACATGTGCAGAATATGTAACATTTTCTTCAGCATGTGGCCTTTGTGAGGCTGCCATCTGTAGTTCTTCATGTCACATCACAGCTAGAAATCAACATTATTTTATCTGTGCCAGTTTAACTACTTCACAGTCACTCCTAAATACTCCCAAATCATTAACCCTCTTTATTATTTTTTGTTTGGCTTCATAAAAAAGCAAGGCTAGTATATGTTTAATTCTGTAGGTCTTCTATTTAAACTGTCATCTGAATGAGTAATGGTATTTTGTAGCTTCAAGCCTTTTGTGTTCATTCCCTACCTGGTTAGGTCACTACATCATCTCCTTATTAAATAAAATAAATATTCGAATATGTTATAAATATAATACCATATTCGAATACTATTTGTATTTACTATTATGTCAGATTATACGGGATTCTATATGATAATATATCGTGACAAAAGTGCTATAATTTCCTCGATCACATGCAACGTATCACAGCAGTACTAATAGTATTTAACTTATTTCTATACAGTCACAGATAACTGTTAGGCATTAAGAGTTTAAACTGAAACATTAGCGCTTAGTGTCAGTGTAGTATAATGGTTACCGCTGTGGAATGCACGGAGCGCTGACATCCCAGCGACGTAAAACCAACGAGCAGCGGCTCTAAATGCTATACATTCTAAAAGTGACATCGCGGCGATGTAGGCCCAGTGAGCAAATCGATTCCCGATTAGTGTGATTACGCAGACGTCGCAGCATACTGGGTTATGTGATTTCAGTTGTAACTGAACGTTTTTGTTTTTTATTCCCAGTTTGGGTGCTGCTGTTGTAGACCTACTTCTTAGCAAATCACTGAATTGCATTAGAAAAAAATATCCGTCTGAATAAAGGGATTGTGTGTGAAATTTAATCGGCGAAAGTTTCTCGAAATAATAGCATCCACTAACACTAACACTAATTCAGTTCGCCGAAGAAAATACCCTCTGCAATGAAAACGCATAGTTGAGCACGTAATTTTGTTGTGGCATCCAACTTATTTGAAAGTCTGCAACTGCAACTGCAACTGCATCCGTCAAGAGAGATTTTTTGCAGTGACTGATATTGGCACATGTTATAATGAGGCATGAGAGTTCTGATGTGACGTCACAATGCCGTAGATAATTCGATTGCTATATTAACCCCGATAAGTCTCACCGACGGTTTTTGTGCATTCATTCATTTTTTTCAGGGTGCAATTTTCAATCACTATGGTAACAGGATATACCGTTTGAAGGCGTTAAAACTCATGGTTCTATCTGTATAACCTATTAACGGTGTTGCTTTCGCAACAACAGTTCCTCATTTTGTAACTTGTGGGTGGTAAAACAAGTGTGGGGAGACCTCACCTTAGAGATCCACATTTCTACTAGAAATAAGGTAATGTCTCTGTCCTTTTCACGACAAGTGTTCTGCATAATAGTTCCTCATTCTGAAAAGTTGATAGAATGTCCATTGTTTACTTAGAATTTCTCTGGAGCAATTGTCATTGTTGACCGTTTCGCCTTTGTATACTTTGTATACAAAAGTACTTGCACATAGAAATGCTATTATCTGCATTTTGTATAGGCTCTCTTGAACACGATGCGCCCAAGTACAACCATCTCTGACCAGTATTTGTGTAACAAATCTGTAGCATTTTTAATATGTCTGTTGCGCATCGGCAAAAACAGTTATTGAGATTTTATAATAAAAAATTTATTTTATGATGCCTATATCCAAATAGAGGACTTCCTTTTGAGGTGTTCCAAGGAATCTCTCATCTGAGTAAATATTTCTGAGGAAGACAGTGGAAACAAGGTTGACAGCACAATAAATACATTCCCCAAATATTTTATTATTATTCAGTATGCTTATAAATAAGGAGCCAGCCTGCTCTTGAATAATAAAGCATGTGAAATTATGGAATGTGTTTGACTTGTTGATGGGGGCTGGGTATTTGACAAAAACGTATATCAATGAACTTCATTGAATATATTAGTATACACGATAGTATTATTCAGATTATTTAACTTATTTTTTATTATCTTCTCGACTTGTTGCGTTTGGGACCGAGTGGTAGGGAAGGGGGACAGGCGGGGGGAAGTGCAAACACTTTCTTCAGTATAAAAAGTGTTCTATAATTTCGTCAGCAAAATGCAGTACAACAAACCCCAAAGGGGTTACCTTTCAGTAGAGACCAGGATTATGCCTGCAGTCAAAAGGGCTCCTATAGTAACCATTTTATTTTGGGTATGTCATTTTTAAGCTTATATAAAAAAGGAGCCATACGTAAGGGGTTAAACCACATTTTGGTCGCTTCTCAATAGCTTCAAGACAAACATTTGGTATGCAGAAATACTTTATCACAATTCTTGTGAAATAATTCTGAACCAAGCAGATTTTGTTGGCAAGTAGAACTATTTTAATGCTTCTGAATCATTTTAAACAGGAACATGGAGTTTCATTCTGAAGCACAACTGGAGGAGTGGAGGGAGTACATGGAGGTAGAAATGAGAAGAAACTGGAATGAGTGGTGTAAGAATATTTACGCTACTATGATGTGTGAATTGAAAATCAGTTTCGCACGAGAGAGAGCAGAGATGGAGAAAAGGGTGCTCTTTGAAAAGCAATCCATCATGAGAGAGGTGTCGCAAATGATGGCAAGGAAGAGTGAGGATGAAAGGATGTGGAGGAAAAGATTAGAGGAGAGAAAACCAAAAGAAATTGAGGATGAGAGAAAAGAGATGGATAATAAAATGATTGAACAGCAACAAGAAGAGAGAAGTGTAAAAGAGAATATTGCGGTAAATACTATACAATGTATATATTTATTTACAGTGTATGTAAATGAAAGTGTTTTTGTATGCAAGGCAGTGAGAGTCCAGGGCATAGTCTTATAATCTGTAAATAATGTTTGTTTTCAGCTGTATTTATTCTTTTTCAGGGCCAGAAAACAGAGTCGTTTGAGATGCAGGCAAAAATGGACCCATGCAAAGATTCCCTTGAAAAAGAAATGCTTAGCAACTGGACTGACTGGTCAGAAGTTGTGCTCGCAAACATAAGGAGCGAGTTTCAAATGGGCATCCACAGGGAAAGAGAAATGATGGAGGGGAGGCTATTCTGTGAATGGCAGACCATCATTAAAGAAGTAAAGACTATGATGGCAGGGAATAATGAGCCAGTGGAGAAAGAGAGTGAGGAGGCAGGACCGAGCAGACAGGGAAAAAGTGAAGAGGAGGACATGGAGGAGGAAATATGGGAGAGAGAGAGTGAGGAGGCAGGACCGAGCAGACAGGGACCAAGTGAAGAGGTCATGGAGCAGGAAATATGGGAGAGAGATACAGACGAGGAATACGTATGGATGAAGGAGATGACAGAAGAAGCAGATGAAAAAACGTTAACTAAGAAAATGTTTTTTCCTCTGAATAATTGGAGTCGACTGGACGAAAGCAAAGAGAAAAAGATTATGGCAGAGGGGGAAAAGGGCCAGGCAAGACTGGAGAAATGGAGGAAGTGGAATGAGAAAGAGGAGGAAAAAGCCCAGAAAAAATTGGGGGAAATTCAGAAGAAAGCTGAGAAAACAGTGAATAAGGCTGAGAAAAAGAAGGAGAAAAAGAGGATGAAGGCAGAGAAAGCAGAGGAAAAGGCTCAGAAGAAACTTGAGAAAAATATCAAAAAACAAAATGAGACAAGCTGGTGGGAAGTTTATAGAAATGATGTGCTTGAATACCCTTTTATCAGTTTTATTTAGTTGTGAAAATCAAGCAGCACAGGGAAGCACTTGCAAAATGATCTCATCATCCAACAGCATCTAATCAGGCATCTCCAGTTAGCCTGCACAAGCTAGCAGATAGAAACGGACAAAGGCGCACAGCAAACTCCATGACGCCACTGTACAAATGTCCTGCACTCTCACCCCTTGAAAACGTGCCCAAGAAGCTGCCATGCCTCGAGTAGAGTGGGCGCGAACCCCCGCCAGAGGGGGCAAGCCCATGCACTCGTACACCCAGTTGATTGCATCAGTAAGCCATAACAGGTTCTCTGTGCCGTAACAGGTTTTCCTCTGGCAGCAGCGCCATAACAGACAGCTGATCTGATTGTCGAATAGGCTGCAAACATTGTACGTACATCGAAAGAGCACACACTGGGCAAAGTTTGTGAAGCATAGCATCCTCCTCATCACCATGAGGAGGGGGCTTAAAAGCCACCAGGTCCAATACCCATGAGCGAAAGGATGTGGTGATAACCTTCAGGGTAAACGCAGGGATCGGTCTCAGCACAACTCTGTCAGATCCTGAAAAAAAGAGACAGTCCGGGTGCACAGACAAGGCGCATAAATCGCTTCCTTGCTTAGCAGAAATTAGCGCAGTAAGCAGCGCCACCTTAAGGGACAAAGCTCTCCACTCAACGCTCTCCAGCGGTTCGAAAGGAGGGCTACACAAGGCTTTTAGTACCACCGTTAAGTCCCACTGCGGAACTCGGGGTGGGGCCACGGGTTTCAGATGCCGGATGCCCTGGATAAAACGCTTTACCAGGGGGTGGGCAGCCACCGTAGAGCCACTATAGCCAGTATGGCACGCAGAAATTGCGAAGACATACCCATTTAATGTGGACAATGATAACCCCTTATCACGTAAGCTCTGCACAAAGGTGAGCACTACGGATACAGGGCACACTAGGGGGTCCTGAGAGCGTTCAAGACACCAAGTCTCGAAGGTAAATGAACGTTCAGACAAGCCGGCTGATATCTGCCCGGACCAAGTTAATTCTGCTAAATTAACACGACGACAAGACAAATGTGGTGTGAGAGTCAGTCTCATCAGTAGTGTCGTTGAGTGGATGTGTGAAAAGTATGGTGACGCAGTGCTGTATTGCCCAAACTCAAAGCAAAACCAATAAAAGGGATGTTTGTTGCTTGCTCCGTAAAACTGGAGACAAGCCTTTCTTAAACTCTAAGAGCACTGGCCACAGGTTCTCCCAAATACTCCAACAAAGTTGAGAAATTTGAGACCAAGACAAACTTGGTCCGAGCACGAGATCATATGATCCTAGATCAGGGGTGTCCAATCTTATCCAGAAAGGGCTGGTGTGTGTGCAGGTTGTTGTTTTAGCACAGGACTAAGACAGCTGATTCTACTCATCAAGGTCTTGATTAAAGACCACGATTAGTTCATTAGAATAATCAGGTGTGTTACTGCTGGGTTAAAACAAAAACCTGCACCCACCCTTTTAGGATAAGATTGGACACCCCTGTCCTAGATGATCCTCCGACAACTCTGGTAGGAAGTCAGAAAAACTCTGCTGACTGTAAGTAAAGACATTAATTACTGTTATGCTTTGTTACACTTTGGGAAGCATGAATGCTGCCATCACCTTTGGCTTCTGAAGTTTTATATTGCTGTTCATGGAAAACCACCAGGCAGACACTCTGTTTATAGTTAGTATATTATTCTGACAGTTGAACATTTCTGTGTGAACAATAACTTTTTTGGTAAAAGTAATGCATCGGTGTGAAAACACACTGAGCTATTTGTATTGTGACTGCCATATGCGTCTTGCATTTCATAAGACTGGCTGGCTAAGAATGAAAAGGGTTGAAGTGCAATTACAGGCTGTTGAAATCCAATCATCATTAGGGTCCTTGCAGAGGAGTTGTTCACCATCGAGCACAGTGGGTGAAGGATTAAATTGGCCTGAACAAACACTCCCATCAGATGAACCCAGTTCTCCTTCAAAGTGGAGAATAAAGGGAGTAACTTGTTCATCTGAAAGCTAATTCCAATGACCCTGGCAGATCTTAAAAGGGATTACCGGACATTATAGGTAATGGGTTTAAGCTCTGCAAAATATTAAGGGCTTGCTGAATAAATTACCATATTCCCAGCCATTGAGTGCCTGCCTATGTGATATAAAAATGGTATCATTGAATTGAACCAACATGATATAAGCCCTATGCGATCCAGATAAATGATTCATAACACAATTTCAATATTACATATAGTATACACCACAGATATTGTGATCATAAATAGAAAACTTTCAGAGTCTGTGCTAGACCAATGACTATGTTGTGGGTGGATGTAAATGGGTATACTCTATGTATTTGTTTATGAACAGGTGTCTGCTTTACCAGCAAGAACTATTAAAATTATTTCTTCTCTTTACCTCATAAAGGTAAATATGCAATGATGTCAATCACAAGTTGGAGACCAGAACTTTCCCTTTGAGCTTTGTACTACTTAACGACTTCATTTATTTGGCTCATAACCCAAGCACTGTGACAGAGGTCATACATTTGTGATTTATTGTGCTTATTACTGAGAACTAAGGAATGGGTCATTGCGAAAGAGGATCATTCCTTTTACATTTGCCATGTAAATAAAGGTAAATACAAAAATATTTATTTTCTGATGATTTACCTTCATTCTAAGAAAGTAAAAAAATAAAAAATAATAATGTAATGGTGGCTGATCAATTATAGGTTGTGCACAACCAACATTTTTCATCCAGGGGGAATAATGACAGAAGTCATGTGGATTCTCTTCCATCACACTGAATATTGCTCTCTGTAAGCTTGCATTTATAGGCATCTGATTCCAGGACACCAAATTGCCTTTCATATTGTGGCTTTAGTGATTAGCAGTACATCCAGCCTGTGAGCTTCATGACTCCACAGAGTCATGAACAACAGAGCTTGACTGGGCTGCTGGAAGGCTCATTTGTTTAAACAGATGGTGCAACTTTTTGGGAAATTCACTTTCTGGCATGCTTAAACATAGGTAAGTCCTGTGCCTTCAGCAGGGTCTTAAATGAACTGAAATCCACCCAGGTTTAAACATAGGAAACGCAATGGACAGTAACACAACAATCAAACAGAAAATAAAGTCAGAATGAAAACAGAGGTCAAAATGTATTTCAAATAAGACACACAACATTACACAAAATAGGCATCCAGGGAAACAGGCCAGAATTAGACTGGCTTCCATCCTGAAAACAGTGTTCAAAAGAAGCAAAGAAAATAAAAATGCCTGACCACTTGCATCAGGACAACAGAAAAATAGTTTAAACACAAAGGTAAATAACCACCTAACGACAAGCAGCAGCACATGGTAGCTCAATAAGCTAAAAGTACAGACTTAAAATGGAAACAATAAAAGGCGAACACAGGTGTGAATTATCAGCAGCAATCAGGTCAATTAGCTGCACCTGCAGGACTCCAAACATAGTGGAACATAACTCCTGCATCCCCAACTTATTGGCTCTTCTTTTCCTAGCTTTTTTCTTCTTCCAGGAAAATGTTACCATTATAATGTTTCCCACACTAGCCTCCAACAAAAGCAAGTAGCTTTGAGTGAAGAGAGAGGCTGGAATATTTGGGTGTTTCGGATTGATGTTCTTGATAATTGCCCAAAACCAACACCAGAGAGAGCGAAGTCTTGACTGTTGATCAATGTGGCTTAGCCCCTGCAGCAGTGCTACTCAACTCATGTCTGCAGGTAATGGCTCATACCATGCGCAACACAACCTGATTTCACTAATTATTTTACCTGCTTGCTTCAGATAATAAGCTAATTAGTCAAATCAGCTGGTGTTGCGCACGGTTGAAGCAAACACCTGCAGACACTGCAGCCCGCGGGACGTGGAGTGGAGTGGAGTGGAGTGGAGTTGCACTGACCTACAGAATGGCCATTGCATCGACTTCATATGTGTAACATTCAAATCTATAACCTTATCCAATCCTAGAAAGGTGTTGTATTAGAAACATTTCTGAAAACCTCAAATTGACTAAGGTATATTAGTTTTTAACAGAACAGGCCCTCAAATGGATTTAACAACAATCCCCATTCTATCTCCCATTTTCAATAGGGATAATGAATTCCTAGAGTCAATCTCTGCGTCAGCCTGCATAATCCAACACTAATGTGAAAAATGCAAAATCTATACCCAACATTCTTCATCATTCCGGTAGTTCTTGTTACCATAGCATCCTCTTTCTTCTTCCCCCAGCATTGTTTTGACATTATAGCAAATATAATTTGAAATAGTGTTTGGATAGTTAACTTTGGTGACTTTTGCTCTGTTTGTTTGTTTGTTCAAAAAAAAAAAAAAAAAAAATGGCCCTTGTCCTTATCTTTGTTGTACAGGTAGCAGTTGAAATTGTACTTACCTCTAGGGTCTTTCAGCGAACTTATCCCTGGTTATGGGTATGCACTTTGTTGTACGTCGCTCTGGATAAGAGGGTCTGCCAAATGCCAATAATGTAATGTAATGTAATGTAATGAAGCAGACACTTCAGACCAGGTTGACCAGGCATGACACAGTCCTGTATTCTAGCTATGCTGTAGGCAGATTTGCTGATTGGTCTCTTAATCTTTGTATGTTGTGGATGAAACCATATAGCCATAGACTGTGTTTACAATCTTGGCAGACTGTTGAAGATATATACATATCCTTTTTTTAGTCTTATCAAAAGCAATGTGATGTGTACATAAATTGTTCTTATTCTTATTAACAGTTATATGGCCTGCTAGCCTAATTGCCAGTAATTGTTAAGAATTAAACAATTAAAAATTAAAAATTAAAAATAAATAAAAGAATGTAGCCAAGGAATACCCTATAAACAGTAGACTATAGCCATTGTAGCATTTATTTGCTTTTTTTGTTAGTCTAATCAAAACCGAACAATATGACGTGCTTAATCAACACGTTTTTATTGCCACTATGAGCCGCTAGTTGCTGGTAGCAAGGGTTAAAAAGAATGCAACTGAGTAGCCTATTATTTAACCAATCATTAAAACATTTGGCCTAGATTTGAATGAGGTTTGAATGAGGTTTAGTTCTAATAAAAAGCCGGATTTCATTTTAGAATATTCAATGTCTAGGCAGGATTCTAAAAGGCCATTTGGTGACTTCAAATTATATTATGGGTCAGATGAGGTGTAAAATGTAAAATGAAGTAC
Source organism: Conger conger (assembly GCF_963514075.1). Taxonomy (NCBI): domain Eukaryota; kingdom Metazoa; phylum Chordata; class Actinopteri; order Anguilliformes; family Congridae; genus Conger; species Conger conger. The sequence goes on from NC_083768.1 coordinate 30,082,273, forward strand.
AATGTCTAAAACTGCCATGGAGTGATGGAGGTCAGTGAGGCTGGCAGGTGCACAGACACTGTCTGGAAGTTTAGCATTCAGGCATAATAAATATATATATATATATATATATATATATATATATATATATATATATATATATATATATATATATTATGCATCCAATAAGGACAAAAGTGAAATAAAAGATCCTCTTCCTCAATTTCCACTTCCCTCAGTAATAAGCATAATAAATCACAAATGTCTTGACGGCTGGTATAGTGCTCAGGTTATGAGCCTAATAAATAAATAAAGACAGTCTCATATTTTCCTAAAGTCTGATTGCTTTTAATAGTTTTTTTCTCGTAAAGAAATCATTGGTCTGACACAGACTATGAGCTCCTCTTTTACAGTTTCTGATCTATGATCGCAAGATCTGTGGCAGTATATGAATAATGTATGACATTTTGAAGCTCATGTGAATTTCTGTTATGGGTCATGGATCTTGCTCCCATAGGACCAGAGTTAGCTCATGTTGGTTCAATTCAATGATGTCATTCTTGTATCACAGAGGTAGGCACTCAATGGCTGAGAATATGGTAATTTGATCACTTAATATTTCACAGAGTTTAAAGCCATTACCTTTAATGTCCTGTAATCCCTTTTAAGATCTGCCAATGTCATTGGAATTAGCTTTCAGATGAGCACGTTACTCCCTTTGTTCTCAACTTGGATAGAGAACAGGGTTCATCTGATGGGGGCATTTGTTCAGGACAATTTAATCCTTCTTATGCACTGCAAGGGCCCTAATGATAATTGGATTTCAACAGCCTGTAAATGCTATTCTTTTAGAAATTTTGGTGGAAATGTTGGTTCTTTCCAACCTTTGTCAGCCAGTCTTATGAGTCAGACACATATAACCTTAAGAATACTCATGGTTTAGTGTGCGATATACTCTGGTGAGGTCTCTCCACTTGTTTGTGCACTAATGCATTCATTTTTACCAGGAAGCGTATTGGTCATCCAGACATGTGACTTGAAACTATCAAATGAGTTCCTGGTGGTTTTTGCATTTACAATAAAAACTATGGGAGCCTACTTTTATTTTTGTGGTCTCAGAGAAACCAATAGCGCAGTGGTAGCATACATGCTAATCTTATCACATATATGTCATCCAGGGGTTTGTTTGTCTTTAATAGTGTTTGTCACCTAGTATAAAATATAAAATTTTTAATGTAGTAAATGGAGTTACATTACAGTGGAGTTTTTAATGACAGTGACCAGATTTCCACAGTTTAAAGTATTAAAGCCACAGTGATTTCACCTGTTACTAACTAAAAGTGTAATTAAGAAAAAAATGTGTACCACATTATACAATTCAGACAATTTTAATGGATTAATGCAGGTAGAGATGGGATGTTTGAAGCCTTGATGCTTGCTTCACCCTTGCGAAGCATACTGAATCAATATGGCATGTTGAAGCTTGTATCAACTTTCCATTACCACGTGATTGATGATGTCTGAAGCTTCAAACTAGGTGTAGATATTCTAGTAGTTGTAGTTGTGGAAACTGTCTCATTACGATCATTCCATATTCGTTGTTAGGAAACCGATCGGGACCACACACTGACACCAAGACGTTGTAAATAGCAGGCTGCAATCAAAGTACACAGAAACAGGTCAATGTACAATGTCCAGGACAATACAGGGTAGGCAGAAACGTGGTCAGGTCCAAGCAACCAGAGCAATGTGGAGAAGGCAGGGCAATGTACAAGAACAGGCAGAGGTCAGAACCAGATGATTAATAAGCGGGGCTGGATAACAGGAGGGTGAAAGGCTGGAGCAGGGCTTGGACGGAGATGTGTAAGGCGGGCAGGAGGACTGGAGCAGGGCTGGATGGAGACAGATAAGGCAGGCAGACAAACTGGAGCAGGACGAGACGACATTGTACTCGGAAACAGGAACCTGGGAAACAGGTAGGAATAAATGCTCGAAAGTACTGGACACAAGCACAAATGCAGGGCACAAGACGATCTGGCACAGGACAAATAAACAGGTAGGTTTAAATACAATGACGAGACAACGAGAAACAGGTGAGAAGCCTACACATAATTTCAGGGAGATTTAGTTGATTTTGTAGCCTATTTAATGATTAATTTGCTGTTCTTACTCTGTAGCTTCATATTTGACTGTAATAAAGTACAGTGAAATTACCATTTGTTTTAAAGGTACAATAGGTAATTTTGGACTTCTAACGGTCAAGACAGGAATAGCAGCAACAAACAGCTTCAAACCACAACACTGTTTATCCCACCCCCTTCTCTGTGAACACGCTGATGTTGAAACACCATTGGCTGTGGCAATTGGAACCAATTTTCAACCAATGAGCTTGAATTATTGTACAGTTATACAATGTTTTGGTACAGAGTGTCGGGCCGTCAACTGTATATTTTGAAACCTGAATTTAACTATAAACACAGGCAGAGGGTGAGTCAACATGAGCCTTTTTCAAGATAGGATAGGATTTACAATGGTCTTGTAACAATGTTTTAACACAAAAATCTTACCTATTGTTCCTTTGTCCACATGTTTTTTACCTTTTCCTCACTGCATGGTGCAGTTGCAGATCAGGTTCCCCACAATATAAACAGTTAATTATACCAGCAAACAAATACTAAAATGGCAATGACCGCACCAAACCTTTTAATTTCCAAATTTACGTTTGAACTCATTCCCCGAGGAGGGTGCTTCATCTGCCCAACTTGCCATTACCACGTGATTGATGATGTCCAAAGCTTGTGTTGTGTATCTCATCCTTAAATAATCATGCTAATTTGGTACTAGAGAAAGCACAGTAATTTTATTAAGAGCAGCAAAACAATTGTGCTGTTTATTGAAGCTAAAACATGCCTCAGTTGCTACACTATCTAGTAGTGGCATTTCTAAAGTTCAGTTTTCATTTGAAAATGGTCAAAAAGAAACAGCTTTCTCAAAGACATACTGTAGGCCATACCTTATGCTTACTCTTTGGAAAGATGAAGTTAGGCACAGGTGAGCCCAGTAATCATTATTTAAGAATATAATGCCCTGTATGTATAACTTGTCATAATGTTGGTATAGTGTATGGGCTTCTGAGGGGCTCAGTGAAGCAAACTTGCTGGGATATTTCATTAGCCAGTTATAGCCAAATCTAAAACACTGGTAAGATGTTTGACCTCTTATAGGGACAGGGTGGGTTTAAATTGGTTAGGATTCCTCAGGCTACCACTGCATAAGCTCCTAAAGACACATCAGGTTTATCAGTGAGCAGTGAGACGTACGTACGGCATGGTTTGGGTGGGAAACAGTGACTTGAGAGGGCTAATTTCTTATTCCCCATTGGGCAGAAAAAAACCCCAATTGGAATATTTGAAATCAAATATTGAGTTTAGTAGCCATCTCATCTCCTGATCTGTCAATGCACTTTCAATAATGAACTGACAAAGAAAACTACAACTAAATTGATGGATGTGGTCTGGACCACTGAACATGCTTCCTTTCTCATACTAGCTCATGCATATTTCCTTCAGAAAGCCTAGGATTACAGAAGAACATTAGACTGGATGGTTTGCAGAGAAATATTTGGAGCTGCAAAATGCTCTAGGGTCTATGCATACACATTAGTTGCAATAATTCATATCTAATGAAATGGAAATTAATAATCATAATTAGAGTGTTCTGTTACACCCCTGGGGCAAACCATTAGCTAAGCTGTGTAGATGAATTATGGTTGGTAGTACACATGGGTGCTTTCTTCCATTTAATATGGAGTGTCATTGTTTGCATTACAGTACATGAATTTGCATGTCATGAAAACTGCATGTTTTAAGGACTATTCCTATTACCTTAATGATGAATAATTAATATCAATATATAATGCTAAAAGATTAAATATTTAAAAATATAATTTCAAAAGATTTATCAGTTATTGGCACTTAAATGTAACTTTGCAAGTATATTTTTGTATTGTGCAGGTGTTAAATGATCAATTCCAGAACACAAGAATGAAAAGTAACTGAAACATTATAAATACAGTATATTCTACAACCAAAGCTTATCAAAGAAAATAGACCTGCCATGCATGATGGCATTTGTTACATGCATCATAAATGCTTATGTCAAGTGATAATACAGTAAAATAACAGTAAATAACTAATAATAATAATGTCCCTGCACCGCATGTTTTTAGTCATAACATAATGATTAACTGGTTTTCAAATGTATATTCAGGTACTCTGTTTTGAAAAATTCAAAACTTCTCACCCCAGATACAATATTAAATATACTCGATGTTGGTTTGAACCATTTTATTTCAATGAAAATACTGTTTAAGGAAAGAGTGAGCTTGTTGTCAATATTCTTATGTGCACATTTCTGTTGCGGTTGAAGTCCATATGGATCTATAATCACCTCACGTAACAACAAACCTCGTTGCTCCATTAGTCCTCAGCTTTTTCTTCTTTTGTGCAATCTTTGGCCACTCCAAATGATTCTTCTGCATTTATGTCTGACATTTGACCTGATCTCGCAGAAAGAATGAGGTCCTTTAATGGAAAAAAAAAAGGAAGTGGTTGGCTGTATGACTCATAAACACATGAAATCCACCTGATGGTGTAAGGAAATAGCGAGAGGAATAATAAACATTTCTCAGCCGTTGGTGATCTCCCCATACAATGCCATCATCATCATGCCTTCATTGTCATGTCAAGTGAGACCTTCACATATGAGAACTAAATGGATTATTTAAATACAGCTCTTTCCTGCTATTTATTTTGGATCAATATTTCAGCATAATATTTTTAAAAGGAAACCCTAGCTTGAATACAACACAATTTAAAAACACACCTCACTCTTCCAGGAGAGCAACTTAACAGTCATTCATTCCTGGCTACCAAAGTAAGTAATCAAGACTGTCTGGGCCTTTAGATGTTGATGAATCTTTCAGGAAGACATGCTAAAATAAAAAAATGAATGCCTCTATTGATGTGAAATTAATTGGAAGAGAAAGCCTACTCTTTGAGTGGCATGCATGCAAACAAACGGTGTGGAAGTAGACTCTTCAGCATGAACACACTGCATGCCACACTGCATTTTCACCTGCATATTATAAATCATGGCACTGATTGGTACTTTTGCTTACTTTGCTTACTTCCCTCCACTGGCTGCCTGTCATGGCTCGCATCAAATTCAAAACATTGGTGCTAGCCTTCCAAGCAGTTAAAGGGTCTTCACCAGCTTATCTGCAAAAAATCATCAGACCCTACACCCCTGCCAGACCTCTTCGTTCAGCCTCCACAGGCCGCTTGGCACCTCCCCCTCTCAGAAACTCCACCTCACGCTCACGACTACTGTCTGTTCTGGCTCCACGGTGGTGGAACGAACTCCCCGTTGAGGTCAGAACTATAGAATCTCTCCCCACCTTCAAGCGCAAGCTGAAGACGCACCTCTTCAAGCAGCACCTCTCCCCATCCCTCCCTACCTCCCTGTGAACCTTAATTGTTGTCTCTGTGACTTGCTTTGTGTATCGGTATTTTTAGTTGGCTAGGTAAGCAGTGTTTGGATAGTTAACTTTGGTGACTTTTGCTCTGTTTGTTTGTTTGTTAAAAAAAAAAAAAGAAAAAGAAAAAAAAGGCCCTTGTCCTTTTCTTTGTTGTACAGGTAGCAGTTGAAATTGTACTTACCTCTAGGGTCTTTCAGCCAAATGCCAATAATGTAATGTAATGTACTTTTGGGTCCTCAGACATAATTCACATGCTCTTTGTCTTCACCTTGTCAGTTTAAGTTAAACAGAGTGAAAAAGGAAAAGAGCAATTTACATTCAAATTAATTAATATTGGTGTAAGAATCTCTCAGCAGGTGCATTAATTAGTACCCATAAATGTAGCCAGTAAAGAATGGTCCCTGGACCTGACAATGCTAATGCCAGGCCAGGTAATGTAATGTATATTTATTGGCAGGTAGGCTTAATCATTCAGATTTAATGGGCTGCTGAATTTCAGAGCAGTATCAATAACATTGATGAGGGAGTTTGGTGTTGTGCTATTTAAATTTGAGTGTACTTCCCCAGGTATTAGAGCTGAAGACTACTGCGCCAAAACAGCTGATCCTGCCCGCCCCATATTGCAACATGACATCTTTTACAATGATCATAAAATAAACCTTAAATTTGCAGTCACAAGTTGAATATTGAACTACAATCTGAATGCAATGGTGCCATTACACCACATGAGGGCAGGCGTTTACAAGACGTGACTCATCTGTCACACTAATGCACACTATATACAGTAGATCTGATGGTCAACTCTTGATCATGTACCTTACGAATGACATTTCAAAAAATAAACGTCCTTAAAACTTTAACATCCTATAAAATTTTGCATATTGTCTTCATAGGCTTGGGTATTAATAGGTTTCAGGCATTCATTTTTAAATACAAACCCATGAAAAGAAATATGGTTTACAACAGAAATGTTGCTGTTGTGTTGGATGAAACTTTTATGGATGCTTGCCACGAGACAGACTAGGGAAATGCTCTCTGTCAAGGTGCCAAGTACAGTGGGGAAAGGGATTATGGCAACCATGGAGAGAGCTGGAGAAATATGATATTTTGATTAGCCTGGCATACCCCTCCTCTCCTCTTTAGCATCTGAGGCCAGCAGTTGCATGAGACCAAGTAGTTTTTTTTTACACTTAGTGTAATTCAGGGATAATTAGAATATGAGAAGAGATTTTATGTCTTTCTTAATTGTATTTCCAATTTAATCTGAAAATAATAATTAATCATTGAGAATTCAAACTTTATTTTCCTTGATAGAGCAGCTAGTTACTACTATTACAATTAAACCCATGTGACTGCATAATTCCAAAAAGACAGCTACTACTGGGTGACAATACTCCCTTCCCATAACTGCGTCGATATGCACATCAGGAAATGCATTATTATTGTCACATAATTGTCTATGTTCTGTAATTGACTGGGTGATGAATAATATTACTGTATATGACATATTAGGTATACTGAAATTGAAAAAAAAATAGATGGAAATGTTTAAGCCTTAAGAGCTTTGCTGTTGGCATTCTATGAATAAACATTGCATAAAGAACAGTACAGTAAATGAGTTTGTCATGGCTGGCTTCACACTGACGACAAATACAATTTCATAATTATCTACTCAATTTAACAGTAAAGTCTGTAGGAAATAATTGTATATTATCTGTCACCAATCATGCTCCATTTAGTTTGGTCCCAGTGTTCTCTCACAAGTACTTACTCTGATGTAAAAGCATGGGTAATGATGGATAAAACAGCCTACGCAATAAATGTAGGTAAATTGAACAAACAACCCTCTTGAAAACCTGGTCAGACATTAGCATGCAGATAGCTGGACTTGATCGAGTGTCAAGGTAAGACCAATGGAGGAGATGGGGGTCGGTGCCGACACCCAGACAAAGGGGTCAAGGGAAGCAGGGCTGTGTGGCTGGCTGCTGAATCTCTGCGGTGTAACAGTAAATCTGAACCTTTGGTTCAAAATGCACTTTTTAAAATCAAATCCATTCTATGGGGACTGTCTTGGATAAAGAGTGATCATGGTTAAATCCCCTTCTCTGCCATAGTGATGACTAATTATTGCCATGTGTATCAACTGCATTCTATTCACATATACAGGTTGAATCAATGTTGACCAGCACAAAATTTGCTGAATAGATCATATCCTTGCCTTTAATTGTGATTGTAGATGTGCACGATGTGCATGATGTGTGTATACAGTGCGGTTTTTAAGTATTTGGACACTGACACATTGAATTTTAAATAAATGATGATGATGAAGTTAAAGTGCAGGCTTTCAGCTTTACTTTTTGAAAACCATATTTGGTGAGCAGTGTAGGAATTGTATCCATTTTTATACAAAGTCCCCTTCATTTTAGGGGACAAAAAGTATTTGGACAATTGGCCGCTCAAATGATTCTTGGACAGGTTTGTTTTAGTTTTATTGTTAGTTCATGCGTAAAAGAGCTAGCAAAAGGTCTAGAGTTGATTCTAGGAGTGCCATCTGCATTTAGAGTCTGTTGTTGTTGTTTCTCAACACGAAGAGCACAGAAGTGTCAATGGCAGTAAATCATACCATCAGAATAAATCGGAGACATAGGCAAAAGAATCGGTGTGTTAAAATCAACTGGTACATTGTTAAGACGCAATAACGCACTGGTGAGCTCAGCAATGGCAAACAACCTGGTAGACCACAGAAGACCAGTGTAGTGGATGACAGAAAAATCATTCAAATGGTAACTGTTCGACAGATCAAGAACACTCTCCAGGATGTTGTCGTGTCTAGGAAACGACAGAGTCCAAATCTCCAATTTGTCGAAAAACATCTTCACGAGGGAAAGGACACCACGGCAGCAAGCTCTTCAGGAAAATCAGACTTTATTTAGCACAAGTGCATAAAGCTGGACCAGTTTTTTCAAAGACATGTACCTGGACTGTCATTTTTACACCCATTTTATACACAATACATCTTGCTTTGTAAGCTGTTTTTTTTAACAAAATGGAATCATTAACATAGGAATCATGTAAAACACGGTGCTATTCATTATATGGTGCTTTCCGGAACTTCCTACGACCTATAGATCATTTCTGGTACTTTCCGCAGCATAATAATAATTTTTGGTACTTTCCACTTCATATTAATTCTTTTACTCAACTTTAGATTACACATGGGTCACTTATGCACTTCTAACACGAACTTATCAGCAGTAAATCACTGAAAAATATACAGACATACTAAACATTGGATTAATATTCTCTTCTAATATTCTTTTCTAATATACATACTAAACATTTGATTCATATTCTCTTCTAAGTGAGTAAATGTACGTTGCATTCTTTGCTCTCATTTCAACAGTTTTCACTGTGGTTTCTTGGGTTTTCATAAGCTCAGCTGTAATTAATGTTCTAGGTTCATTTGATTGGATAACAAGCAGCGTACATGTGATATATTGATTATAAGCCACTTACATATAGATACACTTCTGGCATGAATCATTAAGAGTTTTGGAGAAACCAGCTGTACAGGCATATCAGACATCTTGCTCTGCCCAATGTCCTTGACTGTCTACACAGTTCAAGACGCAGTTTGCAAACACGTACATTTAAAAACCTAATTCTAGAACAAAGTATTATGGACAGATGAGACAAAGATCAACCCGTACCAGTCATAGAAAGAGGAAAGTGTGGAGAAAAAAAGGATCCAAGCAAATGCCTCAAAATTGATTGGATGAGGCTTCATTGTGCAGCAGAACAATGAGCCAAAACAGCCAAGGAGTTTTTTTTCTGCCAAAAAGTGGAGTTTTTAAATTCTCCAATTACCTTTGGTCCTCTAAAATTGGGGGCACTATGTATAAAAAGGAGGGACCACAAAATTAAAGCAGAAAGTCTGCACTTTAACCACATAATGACTGTTTTATTTCAACTGTTTGTTTGCTGGAGCACAGAGTGAAAAGATGTGAAAAGATGTGTCACTGTGCAAAAACCGCACTGTACATTTTTCTTTGGAATGGCACCATAATTACCAATTTAATAAGCAAATCTTCTCTACTGTATGTCAAGCAGAAACTAAATCAGCCATTATTAATTGTTACATGTCCAAAAGGGCTGAGCAAATCAAATCCCTGCTAGAACCTGCAGTTACACTGCACAGCTCTTGCAGTTGAAGGCACTTGTGGGCCACCCATGTTCAGGCCATGGACTGGAATGTGAGTTTTGATTGGCAATCTTGCATTCTGCCCGGCAACAGGGCAGGTTAATGCCCTGTGCCTCTCACATGTTACATAATTAATCATTCCTCTGCTCAGGACAGCCCCCAAATTGCCACTCCACACCCAAGAAGAAGCCACAGCTTTAAACACACCACTGGCTTTTAATGGCCACCATGCTTCACATTTCATCCATTGCGCTGACGGATCTCTCCCTTGGGGGCTGTGCGACCCCTGACCCCTTGCTCGAGTTTCCGGAGTATGGCATCCGATTACCATTCAGGCCCCAACTGGGTGGACCGTCATTACGGGGTGGGTGGGGGTGTGGGTTGGGAGGGGGTGAGCGTGAAAACAAAGCCTTCAAGTAGTAGTCTGAAGGGAGGAGCAAGGTGGTTCTGATTAAAGAGGGTGCTGTGGGAGCCCCTTACGACGCCAGACCACGCCCGTCCTTGGTCAACAAGTGCATCAGTCACTCTAATGACTGTACCAGCGAGGGGTTCAATGGAAGTGCACTTCCTTGGTAATGACTTACCGTGGCCCTCCAGACAGCCAGATCCCGCGCCAGGCCAGGTGTGAAGGAGCATTGGAGGGCCTGGGGGCTTCAGTCTTGCAGCGCTGGCAATTTGGGGGATTGAAAACACTACTTTACATCTCCATTGAGTGACAGGGATGTGTAATTACCCCTGCAGGCTGTGCAGCCGAGTCATAAAATGTCACTTTGAAGCACTTAAGTTCTAATGCGAAAATCAGCGGCAAACCTCCCAGAGAGACCTGGAGGTGCTCTAAATCTTTACGGTCCTTCCTGCACAAAACGCTGGGGAGACGTGCAGGCCCTGTCATGAGAGAGGGTAATGAGTCATATACAAACTCTGCATCCAGAATGCATATGGGAAATATCTTTAATACCTTACATTTGTGAAGCTCGCTCAGTCTTATGCCACTCCTGGGGTTTTGGGCTTTTTTATGCTTAACTTGACTTTATGGAATTGACAATACACAATGTATTCATGATGTGCAATTACATACTATGTAGAAAAGTGGTTGTTAGACATCAAATCATTTCTAAGCCTGAAATTGTGCTTGAATGGAAACAATTTTGCAATGTGGCAGATTTTCAGTCTGTTGTCAGGTCATGGTAATTGGAAACTGGACATAGAATATATAGCATATTGCAGTACTGTAGCCAGTGTGCAGGAACAGATGAAAAACACAAATGTGTTCAGCAGTGTGCAGAATGCTTTGAAATGGTAAAGTACAGCCCCTGACACATATCAGAACTTCCTTGTGTGCTGTGGTAAATCGTCACATCAAATGTCTCACCGTGAAGCTGAAGTAATCATTCTGTCACTTCGCTGTCTGACCGTACATTATACTAGAACCTCAAACTGAGGTTCCATAATTGTCAGTCAAGGCTACATTTCAAACACAATTTGTAAGCCAAATTTGTGTGCTTATGGGTAGGTGGGTGCATAAGCATTGTAGTTGGCAGGGACATATAAAATGATAAAAAAGGCATGCCTCAGCACACCTTACCCGATCAGCTATCTAAAGTGTGTTCCCCACACACACACACACACACACACACACACACACACTCTCACACCAGAAATGTTATTGTCATTGCTATAGTCACCGTCATCATTACTACTTTGTCTTCCATTAATTATTATTAATTATCAGGGTTCTTCTATTAATTTCTGTAACCCCACTGTGTAGTTGTCTTTGTGTCCGATTATAGGATGTACAAGTGCTTACCTGTGTGCATGCTTTATGATTTCCCCGAAAAACATGGCCTCCTAATTGCTTCCCTCCTCCTTTTTCATATTCGTCCACATCCAGTACATTTATTCAAACATGTTTCAGCAATTGCTAAGAGTTTTCCTACTGTAACTTAAACTCAAGGAGGGAAAGAGCATGAGGCTTGAATGTGATGCTAAATGTAAATATCACCACAGACCAGCCCTGCCTGAGGTGCAAAATTTTTTAAAACCCAATCTTCAAAGTCTTTAAAAGCTTATGGCATATCAGAGACAACATGCAGTAATACAGACCGACTACAAAAGCTATTTGTCCGAATTTCATCTTGGTTTGAAAAATGGGTTCCAGGAGATGACTCTAGATGCAAAGTATGTGAATATGGTTTTTCTTTTAATTAACCTTTGGAACAAAAACACTGTTCTACAGCAGTAGATTATTTCCCTAAATCAGAATTTGAGAAAAGGGCGTTATCTCTCTTTCACATGCATCCAAAGAATTGTTAAAATGTATGTGCCAACTTATCCTGAAAATTCTTCTGCCTTTGTTTGATTCAGAACTCCATTATAACTCCATGGTGAAGAGAAAATACTTCTCCTTCTATGGTAGCTCCCCTACATACAGAATATACACCCATTACACCCATTCCCAGCCTTTGAAAATGGAGGGTAGTTAGTTTTCTGGCAAATGCAATGCCATGAAAAATTATTTCTCCCATTCCTGATTTCCACTATTAATGCATATTTGTCATGCTGAATGGTTTCAGATCATACAACAAAATGTAATATTAGACATTAGAGTAAATACAAAACACATTATTGTATTTAATGAAAGTTATCAAACACCTACACTCACCGAGCACTTTATTAGGAACACCTGTACATCTACTTATTCATGCGATTATCTAATTAGCCAATCATGTGGCAGCAGTGCAATGTATAAAATCATGCAGGTACAAGTCAGGAGCTTCAGTTAATTTTCAACCATCAGAATGTGGAAAAAATGTGATCTCAGTGATTTCGACTGTGGCATGATTGTGGGAGCCAGACAAGCTGGTTTGAGTATTTCTGTAACTGCTGATCTCCTGGGATTTTCACACACAACAGTCTCTAGAGTTGACTCAGAATGGTGCGAAAAACAAAAGGCATCCAGTGAGCGGCATTTCTGCAGACGGAAACATCTTGTTGATGAGAGGTGAATGGAGAAGGGCTAGACTGGTGACAGTAATGCAAATGACCACACAACAGCCTCTTTTATTTCAAAAATTCCAAAACACTGATTGTTACAGATTGTAATTTGCCAAATTCAGAATTGTAAGGAAATTATTTTTATTTCTCTTCTGAATTTGGGGACGTGGATGCCACAGGCAGAGCCACAGTATTATTAAATGTAAAATATTTATATGAGGATGTTTTAGAGAGTGGAATTTCAAATAAGCTGCATGGAGAACAATGATGGATTGTTTTGGCTAGGAAACCATAATGAACACCATAGCTGTATAAATCTGCCATTGATATTAACGCTGCACACTCCTGCTCCGTTTTGCTTGGACTCTCTGAAGAAAAATCTCCAAAAAAAGGCACGTTGCCTCCAAATCATGACAAAAGTATTTAGCCAAAGCAAATACTGCAGCAAATGACAAAGCTGTAACAGTAGCTAGGTTTATGACAGCTGCAAAAACGTATTACTGAAATCCACTGGAACAGAATACAAGGTATCCAGTGATTCACATGTATATATATTGTATTAATCAGTAACTTATCCATTAAATAATGTTCTAACAGGAATTATCTTCAAGAAATAACTGACCAAAGGCAGTGGTACATAGAAATTTTATCACAGCTAAGGTGCGTTGTTCAGCCCTTGAAGACCTTGAAGTCAGCAAGTGAAGTGCTATTTACATATTTACAAGTATTTGCACAAAAACAAAGATGCGGCTAGGTCACAAAGCCAAGGGACATGGATGTTGCCAAAGGCATGAAATAAACAAAACCAAACAGAGCTAGAACAAAAGATAGGTTGACTAACTGACTAAATATTCAACCAAACAAAAGATTGTCTATCTGACTACTCTGACTAAAAATACGCAAGTGGGAGCCACCCCTTACCTAATGTGTCTATACAGAAGTTCCTTACACAGACAACCGCACGTACACACAACTAGGGGAATGACCATATAGTGGTTTCTGCAAGTGTGCAACGCAATGCACGCACGTGTATCATCAATTATGTTACCCCCAAATACAGTGGGTTGGTTGGTTGGGCAAGGGAGTGGGAGGCAGGGGGGATAGGCGTTGGGAGATTAATTGTAGTGTCTAATAAGATACTGGAATACATGCACCTGCTGTTAATAAGAATGTGTACCATAACTGCAAACATCAGCATAGCATGAGCAAGCAGGTGGTGTACGATGCTGATTTGATAATAAAGTGGCTGTACTAGGTTTTGAAGCTGAAGCTTAGTTTTGCCCCAGTCCGCCCTTGTTCAGAGGATGGATGTTACAACTGACTGCTGGTGAGTATACCTAACAACCCTGTTTGCATTTGGTTTATTCCTGTGCATTTCTTAAAGTGTTGTCATGTTTTTATGTTTTTTTTTTTTTTTGCAAATTAGGCAAACATTAAATCCTCAAAGCAAAGGAACATGTTAAGGAAGACAACAGAATAATGTAAGAGACATGTAACAAAATTCAGTCTCAGCTTCTAACAAAGGTGCTTACTTTTTGTGTTTTACTTTCTGTCATTTGACAGATGCTGAGTAACGAGGTGACTCACAGTGCACTGTTATATAAACGCACTCTAAGAGATGGACCCAAGGTTTTTTATGCTGTCTGACTAGTGTTAATCCCATCAGCATTCCAGAGAGAATTTTGTATCCTCACAATGTCCCAAACTGGCTTGTTTTAAAAGGACAGACGCCCTGTTTCTCCAACATTTTCTTTCCTGGAGAAACTATTGGTTGATGATCAGACAAGCATCACTTGCTTGTCTGTAACACCTAAAGTACAAACCTCTCAGTCCAGCTGTCATCTCCATACAAAACCTTTAATCTGTTTTTCATTAAACACGAACAGCACTCTCTTTCACCGAGCTTTCTTATTACTACACACACACGCATGTCCTAATATAGGGCTATGTAGAAAAAAGTGTTGTGCAAGAGCATCCTTCAGATTGTTTACCTCATAATAGTTAAACTTCTTTAAGAATGGAGTTGTCTTCCCCTGAGCTCACATATAAGCACAAGTTCAGTCACAAGACAGACTTTATATTTTGCATTGAAGATAACATCAACCATCACTGTGCCTCCTGAGGAAGGTCTTAAAATAGGCAGAGACTTTAAATATTTCTTCAAAGACTACGCTTTGGGAGTACCGGAATTACATGTTGTCCTGGGTTGTCAGAACAACCATAGGAAACTAAAGTAAATTTCAAATGTATTGAAAATGAAGAGTTAGGTGACTGTGTGCAACTTTGTTCTAGTTCCATAAATCTACCATTATTATGTCAAAAAACAACAGATACAGAAGTGGACTTCACTTATGGGATTATGTAAATCATTATTTCATATGTGAATTTCTAATCTGTTATGTCCAGAAGTCCACCTGCATTACAATAACCAGGTTTATGCTATAAGCATATGTCCAAGCTCAGTGTAGGTTACAGGGTCTCACTGAGCAGCCAGTGCATAGACAGAACCCAAATCAGACTTGATAATAGTCTTCTTTTGTCCATCCTCCACTCCCTCGTAGATGCTCCAAAGTAGGAATTGGGGAAATCTTTGACTGTCCTCACAACCTGCGCTCTTGTCCAAAATATTTTTCTATACCGAGGAGTAACACTAGGCTACAGCTGCCAATAAAACAAGTGCTTGATATATAATCACTTTTTTTGACAGTGTTGTCAAGATCAGCAGACAGCAGATTGCAGACAGCGGACTATCGACAGATAGCGGACTGCAGACTAATGCAAAAAGAAGTACATTAAGTATTTATAATCCTGCATCTTTTTAATAATGCTGCTCTGCAACGTTCCTCTGCATCCTCAGCAACAGATGTCCCTCAGATTGATTGGCAGGTGACGCTCAACTGTGCGTGCCTCCTGAATAAGGTTTTCAGGCAATGGTGTGCATCTCCTCTCCCGGTGCATTTTCTGACCAGGATGGCACCATGACGTCATTATCTTGTCATTTATTGTGGGGGCGGCCTGTAGCGTAGTGATTAAGGTACATGATTGGGACACGCAAGGTCGGTGGTTCGATCCCTAGTGTAGCTGGTGTGCTCAGCCGGCCCCTGAGCAAGGCCCTTAACCCTGCATTGCTCCAGGGGAGGATTGTCTCCTGCTTAGTCTAATGAACTGTATGTCGCTCTGGATAAGAGCGTCTGCCAAATGCCAATAATGTAATGTGATGTAATCTTCACCTGTTGGGGAGACAGAAACAAATGCAGCGACACAAAAAGCAAAAAGAAACATGGGATACAAAAAACCAGGAACATAATCTAATAAGGAAGGGCATCGAGGAAGCATTCACCTTGAACCTTGTCCGTGAACCACCATGGGAGTGGCTTCTTGTTTAACTCGTGAATTTTTTTTTTCAGCTTTATTTATTTATTTCAATGTGCACATGCTCACTTCCCATTTAAGCTTTTATCTTGTATCACATAAAGTCATAAACTATTTTGATTTCTTAAGAGTTGTATTACAATTAGGCCATTATATGCTTTGAAATATGCTTTGAATAGAGTCTTTTCAGACAGCCAGAACAATGAAGATGTTAAGAAATATATGTATATACTGTATGATGAACATACATACTCAACATAAGTCAGCACTCTGTTTGGCAGTGACACAGCAATTAACTACAAAGTCGAAAGCTGGAGCAGCTAGAGCAGGTTTCTGTGTGAAGCATCTGTCAAATAGACTGCAACAGAAATGCATATTTATTGTGCATTGAATCAGATTGAAACTGTGACTATCTGCAGGCTAGGCGCTGACACAGCACAGAAAGTGAATGAACCCCCACGCTACGGCTGGATCAATAATGGCAGAGCATGGAGAAGTGACCTTTTCTTTCCCGTGTACCTTTTCAAAGAAAACCTCTTTTGCCACAAATAATTGAAAACAAATGGTATGTGTTCATAGGCCCTTTATTGTGTGACTGAGTTTATGGAAAGTGTATATATAGTAATAGTAATAGTAATAATAATAACATGAAGGTCACACTTCGGAGAACATGCAGACATGCTGTGTGCTTCTTGGTAACAATTCTGTATAAAAAAAGTGTAAGAAAATCATTATTGTGAATATCTGGGCTACAGATGGAAAACACTAGGCGCCATCTTGATTAACTGAATTTTTTACAATTACATGCTGTCTAATTCAGTATGATCAGATGCACAGTCACTCTGGTTGCAGTTACATACTGTAAGCAACAGCAAGTTAGTGAGTGAACTGAGAAACGTATTGCTATTTGGAATCGAAAAACAGCTGTCGCGCATCATATAATGTAATTATATTAAATAGATTCACTGATAAAGAGTAGAAATATGCTACTGTAACATTTAAATGAGTGAACCAATGGCCTGGCAGAGGGTGGAGATGTGTGTATTGGAGCAATACAACACTAATAAACAGTAATAACATCAATGTATGAGTAGATGGATAATTGTTGATGAAAAATAGAAACTTAATTATACTTGGATGGTTTCTGGTGGTTCTGTAATGGTGGAGGATTTTCCTGGGTGTGCTCATCCCCTAGGAGGCAAAATTGATTCCTGATTACTGGGTGGAGTTCCGAGAAAAGCCACAATATCTTTAATGCACAATTCTTTAATTGGTAAAATATTTTTATTTCCTGTTGCAAAACTAGTGGCCAAACAGGAATCTACTGTTGGGTTATGTAATTTATTTTGTATTGGTCTTCCATTGCGAGGGTAGTGTAAAGTCTGTGTATCTATATATAAATAATTTACCTCCAGCTGATGCCAGGAGAAATCCTTCATAATTAACTGGGGCAAGAATGATTAGACTTCATTCATTTAATTTTGAAGACATGGATAAACGGGACATGTCTCATTTCATTATTGTAATCATTAGGGAAATAATGCATTCCTCTCCTGGCCCCAGAATTGCTTAAAACTGAACAGAAATGCATTCTTTGTTTAAGCTAAATGATCTCTGAGCTCTGAAAATGAGCCTTTACATTTTTGACAGCTACTTTAATTTAGACTATTTTTTCTGTTGAGTGTTCACACATTTCTGGCACTGACAAAGTCAAACAATGGTGTGGATTTTAATGTGTGCCAAACTAGTTACACACTTAGAAAGTTACAGTGCCATGTGCCTTGGGGCAGATCCACTCTCTATCCGTAATAAGAGCTGAGAGATTTCACTAAACTACGGTTTAATGTGCAGACAGCCGCACTAACTTTCACAAGTGAGCCAATGCACCCAGACATTAAAGCAATTCCTTTACGCTTGATCTGGGTTCATGAAACCTGCAGAATCATAATCAAGTGCTGGAGAAAACAAGGCAACCGTGACTGAGTAACTATTCTCAGAGGATGGGGACTAAAAGCTGAAACATGGCCTTATAAGGAGGAGCTTCTTGATTGACACTTCTCCAAATGGCTAGTTCTCCTGTAGTACTACGTGGCCTGTCATGTGTACAGTTGTCACTGGTGCCTTGGAGTGACACAGCAGTGGGTCAAAGAGTAATACTGTATATGATTCCATATTGGGAAGGAAAAAAACAGGGTCTGTTAAAAAGGTAATTTTCAAATTACCCGTTATATTTTTTCCAAGCATCCATAACATATTTTTGCTCACTACATGGTATGGTTTGGTTCAGTATCAGCATTATTCAGGCACATTCATCTGGCATAGAATTCCAGAATCTTAACAGAGAGAAAAGGGTGCTTTTCATACCACTTCATACTTAATGAAATAGAAGGGTGTTTACTGTGGAGTTGAATAGCTAAATTCAGATGCCAGCATATATTAACATAATGCATCAGCAACCAGGCACTCTTTTAATTCTATGCCAAATGTGCTGCCACAGGTTATTGTACATTGAGCACTATAAAACAGCTGTGCACTGCTTCCTTGTTTTAAACACAATGTGATAAAAGCCTTATGATCACATAGGCCTTGGGAGGTTAATATTGAGGCCAACATTGAGAGGAATTGCGAGAAATTGAATTACCTGGTTAAAATATAAGTTCATTCATTATCGGACTCCTGCCTTACAATGAGTGAAAATGATATCTGAAATAGTATCGTTATCTTTGTTATGTCATAAAATATGATGATTTTGCAACCCACTAATATTTTCTGCTGTTCTTTCTGGTGCAGTGGTCCGGATACAGATTGAACCTAGTCCTGGATAAAATATCACTTTTAAATGTGGTGTAACCTAGTTTTGGAATTTGAATAATTGTGATTTAAAAAATCTGCCTTCCATAAAGAACTAAAGCTGTGGCTATGAATTAAACCTAAAAAAGACTTGATTTAGCTTCAGATCAATTATATATCCCCATTATACTGGAAATGGATGGAGGACAATGGATTATTTAAACAATATCACAATAACCAATGGGCTTCACATAGTCCAGTCACAATACAGAAGCAACCCAATGAACAACTTTGATTAGTTTGCATGACCATGTCCATACATACAAAAATGTAGCTGAGGTAGCATCACTGATTGATCCTATGCTTTTCCATGGCTGCTGTAGAAGGACACAGCTCTACAAAGTGTCGATCACATCAAGTGTTGATCAATGTTTTGGCTATCTGGAACTCTTCCCTGTGCAACTGGAGATTTGGCTGCAGTAAATGAAGCAGCCATTTTATAAAACAGTCCTTAAAGTCTGTGATTCTATGTGAGCTGAAAGAAAACTACACGCGGTTCCCCGAGGCAGCAGCACAACTCAATTACATGATGCCGTTCTATGAAAATATGAATTTCTCTGGAGGTAGTGGTTGCATAGATGGATGTTAATTGCCTCTCTAGTCGCCCTCTACAACAGAGACTGAGGAACACAGGAATCATAACATTTTCAATAAATTAGAGTTTTTGGAGGAGTCAATCTGTCAAACGAACACATTGTGTATCCTTGCTAGAGCAGTGTAATTACCTGAACCAGCATAGACATCATGAACATTATGACTATGGAGTGAGACAGACTGGGTGCGAGCACCAGTTCAGTCATGTCATTCCTAAACACGAAAATGTGTGCTCTTATTGTGCGCAACAAAAAAAAGAAAAAATACAAATTGTCCAGACTGCCTCACAAAACCTGTGAAAGCAGCACTTCTTTCTTTGTGTATATTTCAGACAACAAAGAAAACTGCAAAGTAAAAGTCACACAAAGAAACATTTAGATGCAGGACAGCTGGAACTGTGGGCCTTTTTGGCTTTCACCAAATTGGAGAGTGCATGATCACTTCTCTGCGTCTGCTGTGACATTTGTTCACTGAACTAGATAGAATGTTCATGGGGCCAAAATCAGTCAAGAGAGAAACAGAGATCAATGCAACTGGGGTGGCAATGGAGGTTCAATGGTTTTAGAACTGGGCTCGCAACTCAAAGTCAGTGTATTCGATTCCCAGCTGGAGTGCTGCCATTGTATTCTTGAGCAAGATACTTCACCTGAATTGCTTACAATGAGGCATCAAAACAAAAAGTATCTGAACAACCAAATGCACAAAATCAAGACTAACATCTAGTGTACCATATGAATCAGATTATAACAAAATGGTTATAATGATGCCAGTCACAACTGAAAGGATGCCAGTCACAAAACAGATCGTCACTGAGTGGCCATTGTCCACATGCTAAGGCCTCACTTTGCCTTTAATGTGAACCAGAATTTCCAACAATATGTCTGCTGTAATGTTTACTGTGAAAGATTGGTTGGAATTGAACCAGGGTTCACCACAGCCCAACATCCACAAAGAAGGCATTGCTACCTGTATCAAAATACAACCAATTATATGGAGGGCCATTGTATTCCACTGCTTGATGCAAGTTTCAGGGCAGCACATTATAAAGGTTACTATGGCCGTGTCTCAATCGCAAGTCAGCTGCTTGCTGCCCGTGTCCTTAGGCGGTAGCTGTTTCTGAAGGTAATTGTATTTGTAAGCTTGTGTTTGTAATCTCAGGGTTGTCAATTCAGGAGACTTTTTTTGGTAAAAACAAATAAGTATATGAATTGTTTATAAGAGTTATCAGTTCATAGTTTCATGACTAAACTACAGTACATTAACTAGCTGTAGAATATGGTGATTACTCACTCTCCAACTTGCAAAACATTGAATATTTTTAGACATAAGTGCATCTTGCAATTGTGAATTGATCTGAAGTTCACGGTTACAATTGCTGCTCGTGCTCAGCAATGAACAGGGGGAAATGTAGCATAAAGGTTAGGAAACTGGGCTTGCAACACCGAGGCTGTAGGTTTGATTCCCAGGTTGGGGCACTGCTGGTGTACCCTTGAGCTAGGTAGTTAACTGTTTCAGGAAGTATATAGCTGCATAAATGGATTCTATGTGTTATGAAGGCTGTGTTACTAAGTTACTTATACTTTGGATACGAAAGGGCAGGTGCAATAATGCTGTTTCCTTGGAATTGTGAAACAACTTGTCACATTTATACAATTCTGTGTAAACAATGCACTGCAAATCATTGAACTGCATTACATATTACTTGATAAATTCATATTTAAAATATATGGAACCCAGAAATACAGTTAATGGACTTGTAAACTGTGTGATAATCCAGCAGCAGTGAGAACACACTGATAGTGATAGAGCAGACAAATTTGATGAAGTGGTATAGGAGACAAAGAGTTTAAAGTTGGTCAGTGCACACTAACTGAAGAGCCAGACAGACTGTCTGTTAGATCCTGTTTGATATGTACTTACAACAATCAATAAACTTTGTGAAGTCATCAATTGTTTTGAATCCCTCATAGCAGCAGGCATAATATCTGAGGGAACATTACATTATTTATTTATTTACCAGATGCCAGTACCCCAGATAACTTGCTTGTGTTTTATTTGACATGTCATCCATTTCAAAGACAGCCGAGCCCTGCCTGGGACTAAAACCACTGAGCTTCTGCTTACTGCCCCATTTTCACCTGCCAACAAAGTGTATGAGCAGTGATTTTACAATGGCTGTACAATTTTAAGCAATCCCTCGGTATCGACAAGCAGTCACTCAGTGTGGAATAATTGTAAGTGCTCAAAGATCTTTGTGAGCATGGGTGGAAGGAGGCTGGGGGCAGCAGGGAGGGGTGGCCAAGGTTTTAGTTATTCATGACTTCTGTGTTTCAGGGGAGACCGGGGCACAAACAAACATGGGGCATGTTGAAACATGGGTATTTTAAAACTTCATTCAATTCTGTGTTTCAGCACCATGAAAGTAATGTTTTTTCAACAAAGTATTTTTTGAAAAAATGATGATATGTACCCGCCACAGACTCCAAATAGATACGTAATTTAAATCACTGTCTTGTGGGTTATGAGAATCTATAGATTTGACACGTCATAAGCAAGCAGAAACTGTGAGCTTTGCTGGAGTACAACTAGCACAGCCGGGGCACCCATCTGTTATAAATGCATCAGCCACAATAACTTTTAATGTAACGTTGTATATTCCATGTTGCACTTATTCATTCTGACTGAGCACTCGCTCTTATCAATTTCTTCCAAGACATAAATTTCATATAAATGGTGTCATATGCGGTTAGTACAGAAAACATTATAGACATAATTTCTGCAAGACAATTTACATGAAAAATGTAAATGGAAAGAAATGTTGGATTCACAAGCTTGACTTGAATGAAAACAATCCGACATTTTGGATGCAGTTTCAACTTGCCCCGGAACTGTTTAAATGTTTGATCAGTTTCACTCCCACTGCTTTCGACTGAGCTGTAATCGCCAAGAATGTCCTAGAACTGCACTGATGGTCCATAGTCACAGCAAAGACATCTTTCTTTCCATCTATTATTTTTTAATTTGGTTAAAACCTAAAAGTGTTTGGTTGTTCCCCGGTCGCCCCTATATTGCCTGACTTAACCAGTGGCATACTGTTTATCTGCACGTGCACACATGCGCTAAACAGCGCTTTTAGTTGGTATCCAAAAAGAACAAAGGCAGAAGTAGCTTCCCACAGCAAAGATGTCTAAACCTGCTGTTCCAGACACATGAAAGGTGTTCTGCCTTTGATCCCACTCACCATTATCTCAGGCCGTCAGCAAACTTCAGGACATTTGAGGGAACTATAAATAAATGAGCAGCTGCAGACATGGGGGAAGCTGGAGAAAGCTATATAGAGGTCAGTGAGCAAGTCTATCAGAGAGAATGCATTTTATATTGAAGGTATGTTCAAGTTTCAGTGTTTTCCACAGAAATAATTAGGGCCACAGGCTCTCAAGCCTTACAAACATTATGCACTGATAACTATAACCTCATGTAGCCTCTTCATATCACATCATATTTTCATATGAAATCAGACAGTAGGGGCCATATTTTCCAGAATCAACTTTGCACAGTGCATTGGCTCATTCACTTGGCTAGCTCCGTGGCGTAGTCTACCAGGCGTGGCTACTGAACTTGCTGAAGTCAAGCGAGAGGCGCAACCAGTGACTTCACCAATGCGCCGTGCGAAGTTGATGTGTGGGCAGGTGGAAATGGGCTGGATTATGCTCACTATATTATCAGTGAGTGTGGTGGTGCACCTTGATTCCTTCATATCCAATCAAATGAACTGTTTTCATTACCATTAATATCCATGCGTATTGCCCAGGTTGTATTAGCAATTTCTAACGAATCTTAGAAATTCTCATCAACTCATCTGAAAATTCAACGCATTGAAAACTCCAGCACATTGGATTTGAAATTAAATAATGAATATGAGGTTATTGTAGGCTGTCAGCTTTAATTTGAAGGTATTTTTTTGTGATCTACAGTATGTAGGAATTACACAGATCACCCCATTTCAGGGCACCATACCATTTGGGAAAAATTGATTCTCATTGTTACTGATTAGTCAGGTACGTTCAATTTACATTTACATTTACATTTTAGTCATTTGGCAGACGCTTTTAATCCAAAGCGACTTACAAGTGCATAGGTTCTACCACAAGTCAAAGCATCACATCCAGAACTAGAAAAATACACCTGGACTGCTGTTCTAAACATATAGTCGTCATCATAAGTGCAATATTTTTTTTTTTTTTTTGTTTGGGGGGGGGGGGGGGGTTAGACAGGGATAGGGGTATCAGAAGGGGGGGGCGGGGTAAATCAGGAGGGGGGACTAAGGTAGAGTTTGAAGAGGTGTGTTTTGAGTCTGCGTCGAAATAGGGGGAGGGATTCTGCTGTCCTGACAGTGGTAGGCAAGTCATTCCACCACTGAGGAACCAGAACGGAAAACAGGCGTGAACGTGCAGCTCGACCGCCAGGTGCCCGTAGAGAGGGAATCGTAAGGCGACCAGAGCTGGCAGACCGGAGTGGTCTAGCTGGGGAGTAGGGAGTGATCAGGGATTGTATGTAATGTGGGGCAGTCCCCTTAGCAGCCTGAAATGCCAACACTAGGGCCTTGAATCGGATGCGTGCGGCAATAGGAAGCCAGTGGAGGCCAATGAGAAGCGGGGTGACATGAGCCGACCTGGGCTGACTGGTGATCAAGCGGGCTGCAGCATTCTGGACCAGCTGGAGGGGCTTGATGGCGCACGCTGGGAGACCGGCTAGGAGGGAGTTGCAGTAATCCAGGCGGGAAATGACGAGCGCCTGGACTAGGAGCTGGGTGGCTTTCTCCGTCAGGAGATGACGGATGCGGCGTATATTAAACAGAAAGAACCTGCAGGTTCTGGCAGTGGAGGATAGTGAGGATCTGGGTGTGTGGGAAAAAGAGAAGGCAGAGGAAAGGGCAGCCGGGGTGGCCGTGTTCTCAGGTGAGAGCCACGTTTCAGTTAAAGCAAGAAAGTCAAGGTTGAGGTGGGAGGCATAGGCAGATATGAAGTCTGCTTTCTGGACGGCGGACTGGCAGTTCCAGAGGCCACCAGCCACACAGAGATCAATACCAGGGGATCTGGGAGGGAAGATGAGGTTAGAGATATTCTGCCCATGTTGGCGGGAGGCGAACCTCCTACCTGACTGGGACCTGGGGAGAGGAGAGAGGACAGGGATGGGAAGGAAACACATGGAGGGAACTAGGGAGGACAAGAGGAATACTACACAGTGGAATGAGGACAGGCAGCAAAAACAAAATCAAACATCAGGCTCTCGGACAGCCTGGATGGACACCCGTAGATAGACACCCTCGACTTTGTACACCTGCGACTTCGTACGCCGAGGCAAGTAGCCGAGGCTGCCGCACACAGCTGCCGCTGGTGCGCTACACAACTGCTTAAATAACACTGACGCTGAATACAGAAAATGCAACCAACCCACTGCAGAACACTAATGCACACTGAAGTGAGTTCAGGTGTGCCAGTAATTATACCCTGAGCAGGGTGCAAAGTATTGGCTCCTCCTACAACAAAAGCTGTGGCCTGCCAGCCAGTAAAACAATAGCCTAACTTAATAGCCTAGCTTACCTGAGAGAAACAAACACCTAACCCAGTTTCACTGAATCTAAATAAACACCACTTGTAATAGCTAACAAACAAACAAGTACACAACAGAACACTATAATGACAACTAAACTGAATTTAGAATCAGCAAGCAAACAAATAATACTTAACTAATCCAGGAGAAAATGCAACCAACCCACTGCGGAACACTAATGCACACTAATCACCCCCTTAGTGCAGGTATAAGAAAGCTTTCAGTATCTAGGCTTGACTCTGGCAATGAAGGCTTTTATTTGTGTTTGTTAACATGAAGACCAGGGCTGTGCCAATGAAAGTCATGGAAGCCATTATGAGGCTGAAAAATTAGAAACAGCCTAGGCCAAACAATAGGCTACCCAAAATAAGCATACATACATAGAGAAATATACATCTATCATTAGTTTATCTAGCATTTTAAGAAATATACAGTATTTTCAGCATATTACTCATTTAGACGGAGGACGCTAATAATTCACTGTAGTTACGCATTGCAGGGAAGAGAAATGAATAAATTTCTTCTTCAAAGGAATTTAGAATCATCCTCATGGCTCTCTGGGAAAGAAAGGGAGAGTGAGCAGGGAGGGAGAGGGGGAAGAGAGGGAGCAGGACAGGGGAGAGGGGGAGAGGTAGAAGGAGAGAAATGGAGAGGGAGCAGGAGAGCGAGCGGGAGAGAGAGAGAGCGCCTTGAGTCATAGAGCTTCAAAAGATCCTGAAGTCATGGCAGAGACTGCTCTCCCAGCAGGAAGCCAAAGATTGACACTCTCCCTCCCTCTGCCAAGATTATCCTGTTTGTTCTGCAGCATTACAGCACAACTTCAAGGCTTGCAGTTTTGTTTTTCTTGTTATTTTAACACATGACCAAGCATCGCTGGCCTCATACGATTTGGAAAGTGTCATCCCCATAAAAGAGATTAAATTAAAGTTTCAGCAGTGTTTGTCCAAGTTCTGAGATGGTCATCCAGTCTCCTTATTGCTATGGTGGGATGTTCAGCAGTGTACAATATGTAGCTGCATTCAGTACTATAACCCTCAATCACCCTTCTTCACTCAACCATTCAACACCCTCCCAAATATAAATCTACAATGCATTTGAAATTCAATTGCATAAAGCTATAGCAAAAGTACAGGGTTTCTTTTGCTCATAGCTGTTGACTTTTCCAGTTATGTAACTTTCCAGTTAATGAACATCTTCTATATGATTGCATTAAAATAATACACATTGTTACTGGGAGATGCTTTACATGGAGTCTGGCTGGCATATTACCTGCCAGCCTGGATTTGATACCAGCCACTCCACGTACTGCGACCCAATATCACGTGAACCGCTCAACAGCTTTTCATTCTATTCTTGAAGCCTCTCAGTTTATCAGTAAGGTTCGACTTTGGCTTGGTTTATGTTTAGTGCCTGTGACCAAATTCAGTGGCTGCAATATTCTCAGTGCTCCCATAACGAGGGCATAAAACAGCTGTGGCAGTGTAGGTATTTTTAACACATATAGTGAAAAATAATTGTGGTGCTGGAGTTTTATCCTTTTATTTGTGACTTTAATTGTATGGGTGAAAAGTGGGTTGGCTCATTTGTTTGGCAGTGCGGATTGGCACTAACCTGGCCTGCAGTAATAATTTAATTGTCATGAGAGAAAGAGACAGTGTCCATCTGTCCCTGTTGGAGAGCTTCGACTTGGGACCACTGTTGCTCTTTTGCTCATGCAGTGTATTCTTATTTGGCATATTTTAGCTTTTGCAGTAGCTACAGATTAAATTAAGCCACCAATTACTTTTCCCTTTGACCTCTTATCACTCACGCATACTGCTAATAGGCATTCAACTTAATATGACTCACTAATATGACTATGTAGCTGACTTGTGATCTAATTAGT
This sequence comes from Conger conger, assembly GCF_963514075.1. Lineage (NCBI taxonomy): Eukaryota > Metazoa > Chordata > Actinopteri > Anguilliformes > Congridae > Conger > Conger conger. The sequence goes on from NC_083768.1 coordinate 30,109,300, forward strand.
TCAAAGGTTAGTTATTCTTTCATGTGGTGTTTCCATTAGATTGCCAAAGCCCAGTATGAATCTGTCTAATCCTCTGCCATCCGATTTATGCTCGTGTGTCTCCCTTTCATAGCCCGAGTCCCTGTTTTGAAGGTTTATTTGGCATTACTTGGAACTCTTGCTTTCTGTGAGCTGTATATTATCAACTTCCACAGAAGTGAAGGTGTATTTCATTCAGGCTTTACTCATCGCTCAAAGCCAGAGGAGTAGACTTTGTTATCCCCCATCTCTGGCAGTTTTTAAAAGTTTGGAATCCTTGTTCAAAGTGAATGAGAGAGTGCTTACGACTAGTTACAGGCCAGGACTAATGGGATGAGATGAAAGGAGTGGCAACAGTAGGGGCTAGGCCCTGAAATGGTTTCAAATACACATTGAAATCAGTGCATTTTGGGAGGGGAGCACTGCAGCTTGCTCAGATCCTTAAACTAAAAACATACAACTCTGTCTGTGAATGGCAACGGCATTATTACCACACATTGGCTTGTAAGAGTGAAATAAATCTTAATGTCTTTATTCATGCACATTGTGCTGTTTTACTGCTCATTTCAGGTCCTGCCACAGCACCTACATATGTTGGGTTCACTTAAAGACTTTGACCAGGTCACTCCAAAGCCATTTCTAAGGCTCTGGGACTCCACTGTTGCCACAGTGAGAGCCATTATCTATAAATGGAGAACACTTGGAGCAGTGGTGAATCTTCTCAGGCGTGGCCTGCCAAAATTACTCTAAGAGTGCAGTGACAACTCCTGGAAGTCATAAAATAAAATGCCCAGAAGAACATCCACAGAACTGCAGCCCTATCTAGCCTCAGCTAAGGCCAGTGTCCATGACTCCACGATGAGAAAGAGACTGGGCAAAAATGGGATTCATAGGAGAGTAGCAAGGCGGAAACCACTGCTGGTGTAGAGCAAATACAGCATCACACCAGCAGTCAAACATGGTGGTGGTAGTGTGATGTGTGGGGATGCTTTGTTTATTTCCATTATTGAAGGAACCATGAATTCTGCTGGAGAATATCAAGTCAGTCTGTGAGCTGAAGGTGAAGTGTAATTGGCTTATGTAGCAAGGCAATCATTCAAAACACAAAGGCAAGTCTACACCCGAATGGCTGAAAAGAAACAAAACTAACGTGATACTGTGGCAGGATATGAAATGAGCAGTTGATGCTTGAAATTTAAATCAGTAAATCAGGTCTGCAAAGAAGTGGGCTGAAATTCCTCCACAGTGATGTAAATGACTGATATCGAATGATCAGAAGCATTTGGTTGCGATTATTACTGCTAAAGGTGATGCAGTTAAATTTTAAGGGGGAATTACTTTTTTCACAGGGTTCACAGGTTCCCTTTGTCTAATATTATATTACAAGATCTGATCATTCAGTGTGACAAATAATCAAGAAAATTAGGAAGACATTTTCATGGCACTGCATATATAGTATCTTATATGAATATATATATATATATATATATATATATATATATATATATATATATATATATATATATACACAGTATTATATTAATATTACATTATCTTTTAGAGTAGAAAAGCTCCTTTGCACAACCTGAATTATTTCTTCTATCACGAGTATTCAACATTAAGCACATTGACAACTACAGCCCTTCAAAAGAGAGATGAACAATAAGTGTTTTTTATAAAGTTGTTCCCAAGAAATTTTAAACGGCATTATTTTCTGAAATGTCCTTGAAAATCACACTTAATTATTTTTTTGCTGCATGAAAGATGTACCCTCATATCGAACAAGGTTTGTTAGTCTAAGTACAATTTTGGCATCTGGGTTGATCGAATGAGTAGTCCCCCTTTTGTGGTTGAGGTCATTCATTTTGGAGATGAAACAAGATGCCACATAACATACAGCACAATAGCACAATATGTAAGGTCTCCAAAGTAATGTCATATATATTTTTACTTCTAAAATGCTATAGATCAATACTAATATTTTCTTTGTGTTCAAATAAAATGCATGGACTGCAACCTGCACATATTTGTTCTTACTGTAATGTAGTTTATTTTTTTAATTGCGCAATTATTTTCTTTATTAACCATTCTATGACAAAAACACTTAATGATGAAGACATTATGAACACGTACTCATGTGGAGTAGCCATGCAAATTATGAATGTTGATTGTTTTCTAATTGTGGATATACTGTTAGAAAAATTTTTTGGTTTCAATTTAATTAATAAAATATAATTGTGGCAAGGTGGCTCAGTTTTCTGGAAGGAAGCAGGGCAATCTGAGCACCACGCCCGCTGGTTAAGTAGACACACACCTGGACTACATTGTGAGTCAGTCCAGGCTTTTAAAATGTTTGCTTCTTTCCACAGTAGGCGGCTGAGACCGGGACCCAGTAGGAGAAGAGAGAGAGAGAGCCGGGACCCAAGAGTGCCGAAAAGCTATGCGGTTATTTTCTTTGGATTTGTTATTTTAGTTTATTATTTTTGCCCGGAACCTGTAAGGGGGGAGGACAAACTATTACAAACTATTTCATTGTGCTGTGCACATTCCCTCCCTCCAGCTTCGGCTACTAGAAGACAAAATGGCGGTACGTTCCAGAATTTCCATATCGCTCTGTGTCCTACTCTTCTGTCCTCCCAGGGGTGTGTCACTTCTGTACGGTCAGTTGCACTCAAGCAATATGAATAATGGGGGTTTCAATTTCAGGCCACTTTCTCTTTGGAGAGTGAAACTACTGCAATGCAGAAATAGGCAGATGTTGCAATGCATTAAGTCATTTAAATGGCAGATAAATAAACAGGACAAAATAAAATTTGCTGATTTTGCAATTGGCACGAGTTATCCCCAGTGTATCAAGAGAATGAAGGTACCAGAACAGTTAAAAGCTTGGATGAAAACCATTTGTCACCCTAAATAAGGTTGCGTTTCAACATTTATTGCACTTTTCATACCTAAAATTGATTATGAATTAAATTTAAGTGTTTTTTTTTTCTGTGTAAGTCACTATTTATGATACAATTTGATCATGAGAACATTTTATAAATGAGCACCCTGGTCTTAATTTTGATCTAAATGCAAAGATGAGATCATGGTCTAGGACAATCTGAGAATACATGCCTATATCAGTATATTACTCATGGTGTTGGTTTTTGTCTTGATGTGCAACTGTTGCTTGTGAATTAATTTGAGTTCAGAAGCATTTATTGTATAAGCCCCCCCCCCCCCCTCACAGCTTTTAGAAGTCCATAATCTTTCAGTTTGATAAAGAACAATAATTTATTTTCATAGTGTGGTCTTAAAAGTTTCATGAGTCTACATCCACACAATATTTGTGCACTTGCCTTTCTTAGAGGTTGACTCATAGACCCTATCATCGTTTGGGCCCCTGGACTTCAGCCCAGAAAAGTCCTTGCTTTAATCCACCTCTCCGTTGACAACTGAGATATATCGTCATAATAACCCCCCATCTCAAATTTGTGTTTATACTGTGCTTTCATTATCTTACACATTTACAGTGTTCTGCTTACCTCTATTAATCAAAACCATCCTGGTTTCCCTCTACTACATTGGGGCTTTCGTTAAATGACATTTATAAATCAATTCCGTGTATCATATAAGACTGCTGTCCTGCTACAGGCTTTATGTTTCCTATTTTGTTTTTCATCTCCACAGTTATGCACATATTTCATTAGAAGAGGAGAGCTAGAAAATGTTTGCAGAGCAGCTGCCGACCAGATGCATCGCAAAACAAAATTAAACTTTGCATCCTGTTTTTTCATCCCCCAGCTGTTGCCTGAAATGAATTCAGGCTTCCTCCCCAATGTGCCGCTGTATGGCACAGCTTTTTTGTGGACCGAAAAGAAAGTAAGAGATGGAAATAAGACACTTCCCTTTAAGGGATTTCTTCTTCCATTAACCTGACATCAAGAGCTATAAACCAAGACTGCAGTTTTAATTATGTGTCTGTCAGCAGACACTGTCTATTAATCTTTAACGGACTGCACTCGGATAAACTTTCTTTGGCTCACTGAATGTTGATAACCCAAAATAACTGAGAGTGGGTCATGCATGTTTTTAATGACTGTTATCATCTTTTCAACAAAAAAAAATAAAACCTGCCATTCTCATACACAGTTGTGCATTATTAAATTCCACTTGAGAAACCAAGGCAGAAGGTTAAGGATTATTAATTGACTGCACAAAGTAAACCAGAACCAATGACATAATGGACAGACAGAGGTATTGAATATGAGTCTCCTTCCTGCTCCCAAGGTACGATAAGCCCATCACAGGCTTTTTATTAATAGGTCATTTATATATTTCCTGATGCAGAACACAAATTGTATTTAGGTTAAGGTATTATTTCTACATGTCTTTTATAGTAGTAGTGAAAAGCAGGCATATGCTAAATATAAGCGGTATAGTGTATCTGCTGAGGGGGACATTTAATTCAGCTGAAACTAAGAAGCACAGCATTGTAGTGGGAAGCTGCTAAACAAACATTTGGTCGCAAAGAGTGTGCTATGAAATTGTTTTTATATTAAATTGTTCCCTCTGCAGTATAACCATTTTCAACATTGTTATAATGTCTTCTCATCAATTTAATTTAAGTGAACTTTATATATATATGCCAGATACGTACATTAGCCCCCACATGCATAATATTCATTGATGAAGGCACACAGATATGGAGGCCTAGCGCACAGTTTTAAAGAAAAAACAGCCCAGACCACAAAATATATGAATAAACAAATAAATGAATAAATAACTTTTGTTATGCATGAAAGGACGGACTGAAATGTCAGACACATAAAAATAGGGAGGAAGTTCTGCAAAGATTCACTCTTCAGCTTCGCCAGTGAAAAGGTTACAGTTATGCCAAAAGTCAGAAATGATACTTTGGAAGTATTAGACATCACCAAGATGATAGATGGCTCAAAACTAGTAAAACTCAGCATCAGCCCGATGGATTATATCCAGCAGCATTTCCGAGGACCTCAGTCAGTGAACCTTCATTCAATCAAGGTTGGGCACCCCTCTTACCATAAATAAAGACATGATAACAGCAACAACAATATATTTAAGTGCCAAACTTCCATTGTTTCCCTGTATGAAATCTACATAATCTTAGCTCCTGAAATAAGCATTTCTGTCCAGCCAGTCTGGCCACCTTTTTAAAAATGCTTAGTTCCTTTCCAATGCATGGTTCCCCCAAACCATAACAGTAGTCATCTATGCACTATGCATATTGGTTGTGTTATTCATAGAGTGACCTAGATCATGCTCTCTGGAGCCAAAGAACAAATAATGTCTCATAAATTATTTTTGCTCAGCAATAAGCAAAGATTTGCTCCCTATCTTCAAAAAGGGCAGATTTAATGAGACAGAACTCACTTGGTCTGGAAAGGGCTTGTGTTCATTCAGGGCTCAGAACACAGTCAAATATTTAAACCAGTTATATTTCGACCGCACCCAATGATCTTGAGAATTTCTGGTATGAAAGAAAAAAGCAGAGTTCTGTATTGGGACAATTGGGGGAACGTCAAGGTTAATTTAATATTGACTCAATTTTATGGCCACAAGGAATAAAGGGCCCATAGTGATTACTGCCATTTTGAAATTACAAATACATTTACATTCATACATTTCAGATTATTGTTTTACCTATATTCAAACAATGACCCATAATGTGCTACACTATTATATTTCTTGCACACACTAGTATGCTACTGAATTTCAAATACCCCCTCCAAAAATAAATATAAGTTACGAAAAGATAACACTAAGAAAAAGAAGTTTGGACAGAAATGGAGTCCTGCTAATCTTTTAAGAAATTAAAAATCTTCTGTGCTAGGAGCCACTCATAAACGTCCATCGAGATCACTTCTGAGATTTGTTTTCTTTAAGGTATGACTAACTGATGACTTTCTCAACAGTCAGGACTGCCTTTCTGGAGAGACCCAAAAGACTGTTGTTTTGCATTATGACTATTTTGTTTTAAAATAATCACCTCCTTTGTGAAGCTAGCCACCAGCAACTAAGCTAAACAACAGTTCAAGCTTACCCAAGGTGCTGGGCCATTTCAAACATCACAGGGAAGCTTTTATTCATGTTCATGTTACCCTGTGGGCTATATGTATTTTTCCCCATTCTTGCTCCTCCCCACCCTCACCATTGATTGTATAGTGTGTGAACAAAAGAAAGATGGTCTTAAATCTTTTCTGCTATGTGCGTTCATGCAAGTCTGCACAATACACTGTACTGAGGGATCATTAAATATGTTGCAGCTGAATAATGCAAATTCAGACCATATTTAGATTCGATTACGTTAAATCATGTAAGACTTGGATGTTCCATTTGGGTGCCACTTCTTCATTCTTTTTGGAGAGGAGCGACACCACTGCCCTGTTGATCAGCTGCAAATTTCTCTGAATATATTCAGGTTTCTCACGGATGCTCTCAATTTGCACCAACAGGAGTGAATGTAGAGACACTTAAGTTAACAGCTCTCTTCACTGTGCCACCCACATCAAGCTGCCTTACACCTTGCAATATGCAGACATATCTACTTAAATTATTATGTTTTGTACTTGCCTTTGAATTTACATCATCATGATGTAGCATATCATGTTTAAATATGTATTTTACAGCATAGAGTGCAAGGAGTAAATGAATGAAAGGTACTGAAAGGCAAGCACACAATATGTTGAGGATCTATGTTTGAGGGTTTTCTAGATGCATAATATACTACAGTATAACTGTTTCAACCAAAGGTTGAGGGAGGGCATCAGGAATGTAAAAAAATAACACCAAACTAAGCTAAATAAGCTAAATTAAGAACTGAAAATAACACTGTTAATGAATGGGCACAACTGGCCCTGTTCTATCTCATTGTGGAAACCTAACAATAATTAGGACAGTCAAACTGATTTTAAATGAATCACAGCCTTGGAAATGTCTCCTGCTCTGACCAGGGCTGTTGCAAGCTCCCATCTGTTTGCTTTGTTTAAGCATCATAATCTGCCATTAGTAGGGCAGACACGAATTATGGACATGTCTGTGGACACCTGGCCCTTTAAACTGCCCTTTAATATAATTTACATGTTTGTAAGTGCATCAGAAATAATGATGAAGAAGTTGAGATGCTGGGGTATTTCAGTGGCAGTGACTCATAAACATATCATGAGTGATTCCTCAAATCAAACCACTCTTAGTTCCTGAGCTACAGAGGCTCAGTTCCACATCCTGTTGAAAGTAATGAACAGTATGCCTCCTTACTCACCACAGCATTCCTTCGCGGATAAGAAAAACATCCCTCTGTGACATTTCATCTACTTTTTGCTTTCTGCGAATGTAGCAGAGATTTTCAATCACTTTTGTGAGCAGGACTACATCATGACGGACTACATCATGACAGTGATACCAGGTCATATGCCTGTTTTTGTCATTTATTTTCATTGAGTTGAGTTGAGGGCATGACTGCCTCTTGTTAGACCTGCAATAGAGAGCAGAGGTGAAGATATGGCAGCATATCATTGTTCTCCGTGCACAGCCAGTCAAAACACATGGTCATGGGTGGTGCATTCAGCTAAAAAATAAAATTCAGGAGAATAAAATCTTGAATAACCATTTTCCACTGGTGAGTTATTCAAGGGACCTACAGGGTGAGTCATAATTGTCCATAGTATCGCCCAGAGATACAGTGTATGATTTTAATCATCACAATTTCTTCTGCTGCACGGAGAACCTGATACACTGGCTAAATATCAAAACTACAGTATGATTAAGAATTTCTCATTTGGGAATAAAGAAATAGAAATGTGGATTTAAAAGTAATTTTACAATGTTTATTTTCCCACCAATTTCACTGAAGACAAGAACAACCACTGAAATGGTGTTTTTTTTAAAAAGCAACATCCAGCAGGCAGTTCTTAGTGGTAAAAACAGCACGCCTCTTTATCCATTTTCCATCCAGCTCCTTTATAGGTTCATTCATCACAACCAGACCGGGCCCAGAGCAGACCGTTACACATGAATATCAAGTGACTGATCACATCAGACAGTTCGCTCTGCTTTAATATTTCATGATGCTCATGAGAATAGTACAAGGTGGCTAGGACCTACTCGGATTGTTCTAGAATTTGGTACGCTGGTTGGTAAAACCTATTCTGCAATAATACTAGCTGGTTTTGGACACAGTTTAACACCTTTTCAGTGATGAGCGCTATATATGAACATTCAGCTGTTTTGCATTTAATGTACTTGTCAAATATCATCTTTCCTGTTGAGGGGCTTTGTCATGTGAATTTCCACCTCTTATGAGACAAGATAAATGAATAATTATGCATGCAATTTTTACAGTTTAGTAAGTCTGGACAGAAAAATAGCAAAACTGAGCTTATTATTTGCTTGTCAAGCATTGCACTCAGTCAAATGTATAAATTATAGGCTAGGATGGCACATATAAATTCTATAATAAAATTATATTTAGCAGGGAAATATGAGTTAGGTGGTGGTAACAACGTAATTAAAAATGTGAATTGAGAACAAATCATTATCAATTGTTCAGTTATTGACCCTGGCTGCACACCAAGTTCTTGAAATCTGACTGGACATTAGCTAACATTTCATGCAGTTACCAGTTCCACACTCCTTAACCACAACAGTTCCTGCAACACAGTATTAGCAACACTTTCATGACATTTTTCTTCTGCATAAATGTCACAGATCTTTTATTTGGTATGGTACAATATTTTGAAACTGGAATGTAAGAAACAACAGCCAGTTTAAGGTCAATTCCTCAGCACTGATGGTGTTGCAGTAAGTTGAATGGAAGTCTCTGACTCTGATGGTAGGATCCTGACTGAAGTTTATTTCAATGTCACATATATCTGAGCATGTTCTTTTTCTCTTGTTATCAGCAATGTCTGAATGTCTGTGTGAGCAGAAAACAGAGTTTGTCTGTTGAGAGGATTAAAGCTAATGCAGAATGGACATGCAGTTTGAGCTTAGTGTCAGTGGAGTTTATGCAAGAGCTGTAGACTAAGCACAGGGCCTTCTTCAGGGCTTATCACTGCAGTGCCATTGACCTGCAGGGGGGCTAAAGGCTAAAATCTTGGTAATTGCTTTGCCGATGAACTGGAACTATAATAACAAAGCAAGAAGTATTATTTTTCTTATTTCTGCACTGATAAAAATGGAAATTCTGTTATATTTCAATGACTGTGTACCCTGTTTTATGTTAGGGGTATGTTAATTTGGCTGTACATTTTACATAGGTTGCATTTTTTATTTCTCTGTAAGAGAGCTTTCTTGGCAAAAAGAAAACTACTTAAAACAAGGAGGTGTGGGTCGAGCTCATTTTAAAGTTGATTAGACATACAGTAGCCGGTTATTTGCAACTGAACCAGATGAAACAGTCTATAAAACATTTATTTTATTCAACAAACATGCTGGAGTGTACCTATCTTTCTGATAATGTGTAAAAGACCTCAGATTTCCTGTCTTATTATAATATTTTTGTATTTTGTAGGGCAGTCTTCATCACCAAACAGTGTTTGTGAGCAGAAGTGAAACCTAATTATAATACTATACAATAGCTTTCTTCATGAAGCAGATTTTTAATGTGCTGAATTGCAGACCAGAGGCAATTAATCTAAACAGTAAATCAAATGCAGTTTCTTCTGTTCTGAAACTTTCACAGCAGAGTTAGTGTTGGCAGCTCTGTGAAGCTGGTGGTTAATGGGCAAAAAATGTATGCTGAATCATGCATCAGATACGTACTAATACTTTTTCATTTTCATTTTTCATTCTACTTTGATAATGTATAGCTAGAAATGCCATTATTACACTTTTGCTATGAAATGAATCTGTGTCACAAAAAAAGCAGCAGAAAACATTCCTTTATGGCACCAATGAGCAGTCATAACATACTGTGCACAACCAGAAACACATTGCTGTCTTTTTAATACTTGTAAACACCTACTATTATTCACTATTTACTGTTCAGTACCATTATTATAGCCTGCACACAGAAATATATCAATATAATTATTTTCTGCATATGTAAAATAAATCTATAAATCTACATTTACAGTGAACTTGGAGTACATGACCATGACAAAAACACTCCATTGCTCAACAGAGTACAACAAAAAATTTCTAGCATAAATACGCAACTAAGTACACTGTGGGAAAGCCTTGCAGGACCACAGAGCTCTTACCCCTTATCCCTAATTGCAACATTTGGCATAGGCCGAAGAATGTGCTGGAATCATTTGTGTTTATGAAAGATGAAATGTGTCAATGATCCTTTTTGGGCATTTGTGCATTTGATGTATTTAACATGAAGAGGTTTATGGTGGGAATCTTTCATATTGACACACTACCTAACCAAAACTGCGCATTAGTTTAGTATTTATTGACTATCCCAGACACTAAAACACATTGATTGGATATGAATTGGACCAATAATTAGGCTATATAGAAAACAATAACTAACTACACAACTTCCGTGTGTTGGAAAGACCATGTTAGCTCACAATGTTCCGAACACCTATTAATGATATTCTGAACAACACCTGAAGCACAACTACTACATTTCTGCGCAGGCTTATTCGGCTGAGCTGTATAAGCCTGCCCGGTTCATAGTCTCTCGTTAGCAACAGCTTCCCCACCACACTGTTACAGTGGATCGCCATTACCTTGTCACTGTATGCTGAAACAGATCACGTACATGACTCGTACCAAGTTTCTATGAAAACGGAGGGAATTAGATTTTACATACACACAAAAAAACAAAGCTGATCTGGAAGTAATGTCTCATTTATTCTTCATGAAAGTTGTAATGCTCAGAACATAATGAGCTAACTTGGCGTTTGGAACATGGTGAGTCTACGTTAAGCACTTGCACATTAAAGGAAAGACACAGCATAGCATTATTAATCAAATCAGCACGCTACCGCCATCTGCTTGGTTGATAGAAAACTGCCTATAACCTAGAAGCTATTTCTTGGGAACATTGCCTGAGTTAAGCCTATTTTATGAAAGTTAATTTAATTTCATAGAGAGCCAGGCAGCTTTATAAGACACTGAGAGCACCACTGTATAGCAGATGTTTAACAAAGGCTACCTGAAAATACAATGGAAAAAATGAACGTGATATTTGACAATTTCAGAGGACAGCACTACGACGGAGTTCAGACGTTGCAGTATTATGGCAATCCCTTGTTGCGTGTTTGTATTTTTTTTAGCGACCCAATTTTCCAATTAGCACACCCTCACGCTATGAAAGCAATGTCATTAATGTGGTTATACTAGATGCAAATAACCTGCATGCAAAGCAAAACATTTGGTCGCATTTGTCTTACTATTTGACCGCTGTTTAGCTTCTAGAATTTGATACCAACTAGCTTGGAATGAGCGTTTATCCGGCACTTTGGAGGAGGCCTTTTTTTGGCAATACAGCAACAAAGCAGTCAGTGTATTCACTCACCTCCTTTGCTTTCCTTCTCTTTGACCATTTCCACCACCTCATCGAAATTAGCCTGTTGAGATTTGTTTCCAAAATGACTTCAATGTAGCTAGCGATCTCTACTTCAACAAAAAAAAGTGTAGCACTCTGATATTGTGGCTACTGCTAACCCGCCAACCTGTCCTGATGCCTTATGGAACATATAGTTTTAGACTGTGGACTACTAATCCCGGCATTTGCCTTGTTTTATTTTCAGTTGTCCTAATTTGTGTATTTAATTTATTATGGCAAATGGCCATTTGCCAAAAAGGTTTCATTCGGTCAATAAATCTTTTTTATTCATTTATTTTTTGCCAATGATGGGGCGGTGAGCCCCCACCCCACCACAATAACTAATTCATTCAATTAACTATCATTTATGGAACTGCTGTGCACCAAAACAGTGGCTGAAATACATTCTGCATTCCCTCCTGAGCAGTCATACAGTAGGTGATGATGTTTTAACATGCTGGATATGGATGTTTCTAATGGGATAATAGGTGTGAACCAGTACCAGTACTGAGTTGTGAACCAATATCCACAAGAAACCACAAGTGAGGCAATGTCACATTCTGTTGAAGATGTTCTGCAACACAAACACTGAGCTATGTTGACTATATTGAGTCAAATTAAACTAAATTGCAGAGCCGCATACAGTAAACACCATATTTGGAACAGCTGTCACCACTGCAATTATGCTTGTTAATTCTTTGTAAATTGTATCCTACTTGCAAGATACAGTAGCTGAGCAGGACTGACATTTCAAAAAATGTCTCTTGAAGTTTTCTCTTTGTCTCTTGAACTCTCTAACACCATAGATAACACTATTTGGCAGATCTCTCATTTCCAACATCTAAATCCCACACACCACTGCAGAATTTAGGCTTTGTTTACAAAGCTGGTAAGCGGAAGCATGGAAAATCTTTCCACTGACATCTGTATCTGCATGCCGTTCTGCAATAATTTTTTTTACAGTTTAAATGTAACACAGATGTACCTCACTGTCCTATGACAATGGAAAAAAATATTCACACAACGTACAAGGACAGCTACTATTTGTAGTTTAAGTATTTTGTAATATTTACAATGTACTTTAGTGATAGTTATTACCTCAAATAAAGTTCATTTTTTGCTGATGCATTTACTTTAAAATGTCAATCTATAATATTTTCATTAAAAAAAAAAACCCATATTTGATACCTTAATTCCCACCACATATTATGATGTGATGATGCATGTACATGTTGCTTTACAATACCGTGTCAGACAATGTTGTTGGTTGTCTCTAGGCAGTCTTGCAAATATGCTACCACTGGATTATGTAAGAAAACTAAGAACTCAAAGTGCTCCTAGAAATTGTTTAGCTTGGAATAGAACTCTGGTATCTGAGTTTTGTGATGACCAGTCACCACAGATGTTGCCAAATCCACCAAACTGGAAAATTAATAATACCCATTACTTCACTGTTCTAATGTCAGGGTTGCCAGGCTGAAGGGTGGGTGCTGTACACTACGTATTTGTGTCTTCCTTACAATTAGTGACCAGATAAGACCTTGATGACAAGCTGTGTGGTCTCTTCAGCCAATCAGACTGTCTGATACCCATGTCATGTATGACGTGACATGCAGAAGAATGCTATTTACATTATGAATCGCAGTGACAATATTTTGATTCTCAATTATGTTGCATGATTGCAACATAAGGAGACACATTCATACTCTGTGAATCATTCAGATGTTGACTATGAAAAGATGCTATTAAGGCAATGGGGAATGTGGGTGGAGAGACAAAAGGTCTTTCACAGGAAATCCATCACAGCAGGGAAGGAAAAGAAGAGCAGAAGCCTTCGTTGTAAAGGGCTAGGTAAACCATATGTCTCTTTCTAGACTGCTTCCCTCTGTGGCTGAAATGATTTACGTATGGTTGCCAGGGAGACCTCCTGCTTCTCACTGATATAAAGACTTAACACCTTTGTCTTTCCAAAGCTTCAATACAATGGCAGACCGGGCTATGTCTGATGCAGTGTTCCTGGAGGAATTAGACAAATTGCAACTTTCAGTTGTAGAAGGCCACATTTGTATTACATTGTGTTATTTATTTGCCGAGATTTTCCTAAGTCATATTTCTTTCTTAACACTTCAGGTGAAATTTGATGGATGCAGATTGCAGACATATTATCTGTGTCACCTGAATGTTTACCAAAGTGACTCAGGGAAGTGTCCCAATTGGGATTTGCACAAGTCTGTTAAAATCTAGTCAACCACTAGACAAATAGGTTTTTTGTACTTTTTTTGTTACAGCACGAATTGTTCTTTGTTTGGAAAACATCAGGCTGGGTGATTATAAATTGAGGCACCGCTGCTTTCTTGATACTGCAGTTTTGTACTCGAGAGAGTAACACTACTGTTCTCCAGTATTGTGCTGTAACATCTGCTAAGTGATTGTAATATAATGGCAGGGGGCCGAACCCCTGTCCATGTGGGGTCATGGGGGTGTGCAAGCTTGCCTTGTGCGTGTTGGCTGCCCTATGAACTATGCCACATGTCTCTCCTGCTTCCAAATTTTTCATTTTAGGTAGACCCAAAATGCAGTTACAGTGGGAAAGGTCTATTTCCATTTTGTTTTCCAATATGGAAGCGCAAGTTATTTCCATTAAAGATATTTATTTACACCAGAATTGTATTAGGATTAGGAGATAGAAAAAGATGGAGTTGCTATTTCTAGGTTCATACCCAGTTCAGCTGAATACTTAGTTTGTAACTCTGTGTTTCATATCTCTGAGGTTTTACTATATTATAAAGCATGAAAAAATAAAATCCTTTGGATTCAAATGTTAATGTAAATCATTCAGTTGGAACAGATATTAATCTTTATTACACTGAACAGTGAACAAACAGAAACAAACACACATGTATAGTACACTGGTTCAAATAATTTATTTGTGTATAAGGCTGGCCTTTTCCACAGTGCATCAACCCATGTTGCATAAAATAAACTGTTATTTTTGTGGGGCTGGTTCCTAGAGTTGGTGAAGAGACCTACTTAAGCGTCAAAGCTACAATCTAAAATAAAATAAATAAAATAATGTACCCATGAGGTATGTTGTAAAGAACACAAAAGCCAAACAACCAGTACTTAACTAGAATGGTA